>NC_051413.1:20987019-20987100 GCF_015228065.2 Penaeus monodon
AACAACGAAATTTACTTTTCTGTCAATATAAGGAACTTGATATAAAAAAAATCACAATAAAAAAGGACAACCACCTCCTTG
>NC_051413.1:20987163-20987476 GCF_015228065.2 Penaeus monodon
TCCAGCCTTTCTCTGCACCACAGAGAGATCGTCATCCAAAAAAAACCCCATCGAGCAAATTAAATCAAATAAGTGTAAACTGTCTCGGAGACTCGGCCAGGTCCCAATATGGTCGTCTGGAGATTGGGAGGAGCTTTACGTCGTGGCAATGTGTCCCCTGTGGTTGCAAGGCCCTTCTGCTGGGCTGCGGGACGGGAGGCCGTGTGGTTGTTTGTGGGATGCGTCGGGTTACGGGCGAGAGGAAGTGTTGGCACTGTGGGGGATTTGCTCATAGGGGTATATTTTTGGTTCTGTTATGTATGGATGGGTTAAG
>NC_051413.1:20987542-20987636 GCF_015228065.2 Penaeus monodon
GGAAACGTGGTGTCAGGTCACTGTGTAAGTTTCTTCCCTCATCTACGTAGTACATGTGTGTGTGTTCATATATCTATCTATTTCTCTTTAAAAG
>NC_051413.1:20987711-20987886 GCF_015228065.2 Penaeus monodon
ATCACTGGTCAAGAAACGAATTCTATTATTCCAAGAATATGTAGTTTATTCTTCATTTTTTGTTCAAATTCATTTCTATCTTGATAAAAATGATGGATCTTTGTTTGATTGCTTTCTTGTTTACTCGAAAATCACCAGGGAAAACTCTAAGGTTTACTAATCCGATTTCGTCACC
>NC_051413.1:20989332-20989637 GCF_015228065.2 Penaeus monodon
AAATGCACTGAAGAGAGGATGGTCATTGAAATAGTTACTTCCCGGACCACCTTTGCGAAGCGGAGTACAGCACGTGACGAGGCAGACAAAATTCCCTCACGAGCAACGTACAAAGGCTTTGGGGGAGCGTAGAGCAGGCATATGAAGTTCGTCTGGTGCAATTTCTCCCTTTTTGGAAGCATCGTTATGGTGGGTCTGGGGCCGAGGGACTCAGACAAGTAACTATTTCTTTCTCTAATACCGGCGGTATTTTTTCTTTCTTTGGATATTATAACGCATAAAAAGTTGCTACTGTAACGTACCCT
>NC_051413.1:20996682-20997323 GCF_015228065.2 Penaeus monodon
TGTTTTTAAATTATGAAATTTTTAAAATAAAAACAATAAATAATATTTTTATATATATAATATATTTTAAATATATATATATATATAAAATATTATAAAGGAATATATTAATATAAAATTTAAAATTATTTTATAAATAAAAATAATATTTCAAACAAACAAAAATAAACATATATTACAAAAAATTTTAAAAAAAATATATTAATATATAATATATATATATAATATATAAATTGTAAATATATATATGTTAGGGATATAATAATGTAAAATTGGATATATATTATATAAAAATATATAATTAATATGAAGAATAGAATATAATATTAAAATTATATATATAATATATATTATTTTTTTTTTATATTATATATATATAAATTTTAGAAAAAATTAAAAATTTTAAATTTAAATATATATTCAAATAAAATTATAAAATATTAAAAAAAAAATATATTTTAATAATATTAATTTGTAATTTTAAAACAAAAATATATATTTAAAAATATTATACGTAATATAAAATTTTAAATATATAAATTTAATATAAATTATTATTTTATAAATTATATAAAAAAAATATAAATAAATATTTATATACTAAATTAATATAAAATTTTAAAATAAATTATAAATATAAA
>NC_051413.1:20997379-20997966 GCF_015228065.2 Penaeus monodon
AAAATTATATAAAAATATTATAAAAAATTTTATATAAATAATATATATATTTTTATATATTAAAAATACAAAAAAAAAAAAAAACAAAAAAAAATATTTTAAAATATAATTATTATGATTAAAAAAAATAAAAAAAAAAACAACAAACAAAATTTATGTTAATGTTTTTTGTAGGTAATTTAAAAAAATTTTTATTACCAAAACTACCCAAAAAAAAAAAAAAAAACAAAAACAAAATGGAAAAAAATTTTAAAAATTTAAAAAATTGATTAAGGGAATAAATGAAAAATTTTGAACTTTTTAAAAGATATTTTCCAAATTTTAACAAAAATAAAGGTTTTAATTTAACAAACTTTATATTGGTAAAAAAAATTGTTTTTATGTTTATTTTATTATATTTAAATTTTTTTTTCAAAAATTAATAATTAAATTTTTGGGAAAAAAGATTTTTTAAAATGGTTTTTTTTTGAAAAATTTTCATTTATTAATTTAATTTTTACTAACAATTTTCCCAAAAATTTTTTTCGGTTAAATTTTAAAAAATTTTTTTTTTTCAAATTAATTAATTTAAATTATGTATTTAAAAA
>NC_051413.1:20998001-20998181 GCF_015228065.2 Penaeus monodon
AATAATTATTTTTTTTATTGTTTTTAAAATTTCTTTTTTTACTTATTTTTCCCAAATTTTTATTTTTTTATCATTATAGTATTATTTTTATTTTTAATGTTATTGTTTTAATTATCATTTTTTTTTTTGTTTGTTTTTTTTTATTTCCCAAATTTTTTTTTTCAATTTTTTTTATAAAAA
>NC_051413.1:20998228-20998540 GCF_015228065.2 Penaeus monodon
AAATTATTTTTAATTATTTTACTTTACTTTAATATTATATTTTTAAAATTTTTTATTTTCATTTAAGTAATTTATTTATTTTATATTATCATTACTATTTTACTATTATTTTTTTATTATTATTATCCCTTTTTTTTTTTTTTTAAATTATTAAATTTTTATTATTTTTTTATTATTATTTTATTTAAATTTTTATTTTTTTTAATTTTAATTTTTTTTGTTTTAATTTTTATTTTTTTAAAAATATTGTAATAATAATATTTTATTTATCTTTAAAAAAATTTTTATTAAAAATTTTTAATAAATTAGAAC
>NC_051413.1:20999778-20999843 GCF_015228065.2 Penaeus monodon
TTTCATTTTTATTTTGTGTGTGTATTTTCGTACATGTGCATTATTTGTTGGGAAATAAAAATAAG
>NC_051413.1:20999943-21000371 GCF_015228065.2 Penaeus monodon
CTGATCCCAAATATTTAAAACATATAAGAACTGTTAATGACAAAGTGGTAAAATTTTGTTAGTAGCATCAGAATTATCGTCTAATAAGGGTAAATATTATTAATCATCATTGATTTTGTGAATATTTTAAATTCAATTATTTATTTTATCTTAGTTTCAAGATGACATAGAGACACGTTTAAGTTTTAAAATGCTCTAATATGAAAATAAAAATAATAACAAATTTTCCTGCACTTTCTTTAAATTCCCAATCATTTATTCCTGACCTTCATTTTGCTCCCTGTTTTCCCTTTGACAGCTGCCTTTGAGCTTTTGATTGACGATCCCAAAGAAAAAAAACTTTAAAAAGTATATGTCTATTTTTTTCAAAATAACTTTCAAAATTCCAGGGATGGTTTTCATCTCTAAGCTGATATGATTTTTTCCCT
>NC_051413.1:21000391-21000563 GCF_015228065.2 Penaeus monodon
TTGAATTATATTCTAACAAGTCTTGATCAGTATCAAAGGGAATTAATTCTCTTATGGGATTTAGTGAATTTCTTGGCGTTAGTAAGTTCATAAGTACCTTAATTGCTTTTAACGTGGGGCTCAATTAGTATCCCCATAAAGACTGCCTATTCATTACCCAGAGAATGTATGC
>NC_051413.1:21000617-21000978 GCF_015228065.2 Penaeus monodon
AAAAATATGAATAGAAGTAAACAAGAGTATTCACAGATTATAAGCAAAAAATATTCAAAAATCAACCCGCATAAAAAGCATATGTGTGCATTGTCATTAAAAATTCAACAACATAAGCAATAAAAAAAAATACATATATACAGACAAAAAAAAGATCGGTTTCCTCTCTCAGTTGGTCTCCAATTTTGCAAGGGTTTTCCCCTCCACTTTCACCTCTATATAAATCTCTCTGAATAGCAAGCCTTTCCAAAGTTCCCAAGCAGTTGCAAGCCATCGCTTCTAGGAATCTCGCTCTTCCGTTTTTATTATCTCTATTCCTCTTCCCTAATCTTTATTGCAAGTTTTATCTTTTTTATCTCAT
>NC_051413.1:21001214-21001307 GCF_015228065.2 Penaeus monodon
AAATTTTAATATTAGTTTATTCTTTGTCATTATTACCTGGAGAGGAATACTTGTCTAATAGTTTCTCCTTACTCGATGAGCAAAAGAAGAGTG
>NC_051413.1:21001338-21001668 GCF_015228065.2 Penaeus monodon
CGGGAATCTCAACGTAGAACATGAAAAAAAGGACTGTGCGTATGCAGGACCGACGAATCCGCATTAAAAAAATTTTGGCAGTCACTTCTGTTCGTCGTATATAAAGAGAACACAGGGCGTATTTTGACTAGGGCATCTTGCTTCTTCCGCGATATGAATACTGAACCATTGCTAATAAAGTTTTTACCGTTCGTTTCAGACCAGACCGTGTGAATCCGGGAAGAGATCTACGAGGAAATTATGCTGCTTCGCGAATTTACTCTAACATGACGGAATGTTGCCTTCTGCAAATGGCGTTTGGTTGGATATTTATGTCTGTCTGTGTATCAG
>NC_051413.1:21001740-21001822 GCF_015228065.2 Penaeus monodon
CTGATACACAGACAGACATAAATATATCCAACCAAACGCCATTTGCAGAAGGCAAAATCCGCATGTTTGAGTAAAACTACAA
>NC_051413.1:21002085-21002427 GCF_015228065.2 Penaeus monodon
TTAGTATGTAGACGAAAACAAGAAAATAATGACCAGAACAGATGAGAAGATCTGATCAACCGAAGTGGATAATCACTCTCCTGGCAGAAGTTTCTTGTATTGAATCGAAGTTGTTTAATTTGTAGAATCTGTTTTATTTGAATGGAATGCATACGTCAGTGGTATAAAAAGTCGATTAAAATTCCCAGGGTATTTTCTTGATTTATGTATGGAGTATTAAAGGTTATTTAAGCCTTTGCATTTCGGGTTGTTTGGCTCATAATACATGAAACCGGAATTCTGGGTATGTAAATTATATATGTGTGTAAAGGTGTGATATGTGGTGTCATATAATATATTAAA
>NC_051413.1:21003810-21004005 GCF_015228065.2 Penaeus monodon
TTTATTTTAACACCCCCGACAGATTTGTACATAGGGGAAAATGATACATAGATAGTAGATAGATGATAGATAGATTAAAAATTTATAGAAACATAATATACATACCAAAATAAATTTTTATATTATATAATTTATATATATATAATTTTAATAAATAATATAAATATATTTTTTTAATAATATAGTAATATAATT
>NC_051413.1:21006240-21006309 GCF_015228065.2 Penaeus monodon
ATTATTTTGAAAAGGGGGGAAGGGGGAGGGGGGGTGTTGGTAGTGGTGTGTGTGTGTTTTTTAAGTGGG
>NC_051413.1:21008219-21008576 GCF_015228065.2 Penaeus monodon
GGGGTTTTGGTCGCTGGGTTTCCCTTTTTCCGGTCTGCGTATTTGAATCGCTTGTTCCTCCCCCCTTTATCGAAGGCTGTGTTTCTTGCTTTGGGTTTAAATTTTACAAGCCAAGATAAAAATACGGTGCCCCGGAGTTTCAAGTGTAGTTTTCTCTTCAATTTAAAAAATTTTTAGATATTGTAAAAATTCAAGCAGTACACTTGGTTTTAGGCTGTGTAACAAAAGTGGGATTTTTTCCCTCAAAAATTTAAACTCCTAATGTTCACCCCCAATTTTAAACGCCCCCGCATATTTAAAAACTTGGTTTCTGTGGGTAATTTTATGTGAAAAAAGAAAAGACTTTGTTCACCTTTT
>NC_051413.1:21008662-21008976 GCF_015228065.2 Penaeus monodon
CGGGCCTTTGGGGTTTCTTTTTTGAAAGGAGGATGCCCGAATCAAAGCTGACGAGCAATACGACAACGTTGTCACCCGCATGCAGGCTAGGGGGCTATGACGCCTGTCCATTTCAGTGGGAAAATGGGATAACCCGAGACGAAACTCCACTTCATACCACTGTAGGGATGTTTTAGGATCGGTCTGAAACAATCGTGATGGTTCGAATCTTACGAACGTGCCACGGCCAGGGTGCCAAAAATTTACCCACATCAACGATTGCTATATTGTTTACTGTAGGCATCGCCACCCCCTTAGCACTAATACTTTTTTAC
>NC_051413.1:21011023-21011442 GCF_015228065.2 Penaeus monodon
ATACACCAATAAAATCTGATCAAGTAAAACATATCCTTTTCATAAACATTCAGTTTAATTAATTAATCGGTAAACATGAAACAAAAATATCTTTTCAAATATACGACTCGAAAAATATGGGACATAATTGCTTGAGTTGATTAGCTAAGTGATCAGATTCTGTCAAATTTAATATTTCCATTTATCTTTTTTGCCTTTTATTTATTTATTCATCTGTTTGAAACGATCATGCTATATAATAAACGTCAAACATTAAAAAAAATTCAATACATTATACCCTCACTCAATCTTGATTAAATTGAACGAATATCAATTGTTAAATGTACAGATATGTCATTTTAAAACAAGGATATCAAATTTTCTTGAGCGCTACAGTCCTTGGTGAATGAAATTTATTTAATTATCCTACGTAAACATTA
>NC_051413.1:21012885-21013037 GCF_015228065.2 Penaeus monodon
AAAGTAAAACTTAAAAAATAATTCAATCATTATTCCCTCACTCATCTTGATTAATTGAACGAATTAAATTTTTAAATTACAGATATGTCTTTTAAAAAAAGGGATATAAAATTTTCTTAGCGCTACAGTCCTTGGTGAATAAATTTATTTGA
>NC_051413.1:21018126-21018431 GCF_015228065.2 Penaeus monodon
TAAAAAAAAATTTATCAAAATTATGAGATTTATATTTATTTTGTATATGTATGTATATTTGTTTTAAAAATATAAATATATTTTATATATAAAATCTTATATTTATTTTTGAAAATATACATATTTATATTATAATATATATTATATATATTATTATTATATATATATTTTTTATTTTATTATATATTTAATATTTTATTATATAATTATATAATATATTATATAAAATTTATAAACATAAAATAAACCAAAAATATTACATTATAAAGATATTTTAAAACTTATTTTTTAAAAAATAAATATAT
>NC_051413.1:21027111-21027506 GCF_015228065.2 Penaeus monodon
TTCACCAAGGACTGTAGCGCTCAAGAAAATTTGATATCCTTGTTTTAAAATGACATATCTGTACATTTAACAATTGATATTCGTTCAATTTAATCAAGATTGAGTGAGGGTAATAATGTATTGAATTATTTTTTAATGTTTGACGTTTATTATATAGCATGATCGTTTCAAACAGATGAATAAATAAATAAAAGGCAAAAAAGATTAATGGAAATATTAGATTTGACAGAATCTGATCACTTAGCTAATCAACTCAAGCAATTATGTCCCATATTTTTCGAGTCGTATATTTGAAAAGATATTTTTGTTTCATGTTTACCAGATTAATTAATTAAACTGAATGTTATGAAAAGGATATGTTTTACTTGATCAGATTTTATTGGTGTATTTTTTGC
>NC_051413.1:21029306-21029614 GCF_015228065.2 Penaeus monodon
AAGGGGGTGCGATGCCTACAGTAAACAATATAGCAATCGTTGATGTGGGTATTTTGGCATGCCTGGCCGTGGCACGTTCGTAAGATTCGAACCACTCAGCGATTGTTTCATGACTCCGATCCTAAAACATGCCTTACAGTGGTATGAAGTGGTAGTCTTCGTCTCATGGTTATGCCAGTTTCCACTGAAATGTGACAGGCTGTCATAGCCCTCCTATGCCTGTCATGCGGGTGACAACGTTGTCGATATTGCTCGTCAGCTTTGTATTCGAGGCATCCTCCATTCGAAAAAGTATAACACCAAAGGCT
>NC_051413.1:21031982-21032279 GCF_015228065.2 Penaeus monodon
TATTATAGAGCCATAACAGAACCGCAAATGCAAAAGCTTGAATAACCTTTTATACTCCATTACATAAATCAGTAGAAAATACCCTGGGGAATCTAATCGACTTTATATACCATTGACGTATTGCATTCCATTCAAATGAAAACAGATTCTACAAATATAAAATAAGCTCGATTCAATACAAGAAACATTCTGCCCAGGAGAGGAGGTGATTTATCCACTTCGGTTGATCAGATCTTCTCATCTATTCTTCTCAATTATTTTCTTTGTTTTCGTCTACGATACTCACACACATGCTCG
>NC_051413.1:21032497-21032894 GCF_015228065.2 Penaeus monodon
GCTGATACACAGACAGACATAAATATATCCAACCAAACGCCATTTGCAGAAGGCAACATTCCGTCATGTTAGAGTAAATTCGCGAAGCAGCATAAATTTCCTCGTAGATCTCTTACCGGATTCACACGGTCTGGTCTGAAACGAACGGTAAAAACTTTATTAGCAATGGTATCAGAGTATTCATATCGCGGAACAAGCAAGCTGCCTAGTCAAAATACGCCCTGTGTTCTCTTTATATACGACGAACAGAAGCGACTGCCATATTTTCTAGTGCGGATTCGTCGGTTCCTGCATACGCGCAGATCCTGTTTGTCATGTTTCTACGTTGAGATTCCCCTTTTTTCACTCTTCTTTTGCTCCGCGAGTAAGGAAAAACTATTAGACAAGTATTCCTCTC
>NC_051413.1:21033194-21033482 GCF_015228065.2 Penaeus monodon
TTCCTAGAAGCGATGGCTTGCAACTGCTTGGGAACTTCTGGAAAGGCTTGCTATTTCAGAGAGATTTATATAGAGGCTGAAAGTGGAGGGAAACCTTGCAGAATTGGAGACCAACTGAGAGAGGAAACCGATCTTTTTTTTCTGTGTATATGTATTTTTTTTATTGCTTATGTTGTTGTAATTTTTAATGACAATGCACACATATGTTTTTGTATGCGATTGATTTCTGAATATTTTTTGCTTATAATCTGTGTATACTCTTGTTACTTCTATTCATATTTTTCTGAT
>NC_051413.1:21033557-21033949 GCF_015228065.2 Penaeus monodon
GCATACATTCTCTGGGGTAATGAATAGGCAGTCTTCATGGGGATACTAATTGAGCCCTACGTTAAATGCAATTAAGGTCACTTATGAACTTACTAACGCCAAGAATTCACTAAATCCGATAAGAGAATTAATTCCTTAGATACTGATCACAGACTTGTCAGAATATAATTCAAGAAGAAGAAAGGAAAAAAAAATCATATCAGCTTTAGAGATGAAAACCATCCCTGGAATTATGAAAGTTATTTTGAAAAGAAATAGATATATACTTTTTAAAGATTTTTTTTCTTTGGGATCGTCAATCAAGAGCTCAAAGGCAGCTGTCAAAGGGAAAACAGGGAGGCAAAATGAAGGTCAGGAATAAAATGATTGGTAATTTTAAGAAAGTGCAGGAA
>NC_051413.1:21033979-21034573 GCF_015228065.2 Penaeus monodon
GAGCATTTAAATCTTAAACGTGTCTCTATGTCATCTTGAAAACTAAGATAAGATAACTAATTGAATTAATATGTTCACAAAATCAACGATGATTAATGATATTAACCGTTATTAGACGATAATTCATGATTGCTACTAACAAATTCTACCACTGTATAACAGTTCTTATATGTAATGTATCGGCAAAGCATGTGAACTATAATATGTGATTTAACAATGACATTCTGTCCATCAGGAGACGAGATAACCATGTAAAATGGTCTCTCATGATTGATACTTGTTAGCGTTAACGCTTTCGATATGATCATGAACACAACTGAAATTAAGCCTCATGGCAAGGGAATTATCAATGCTAACATAATGCTCAATATAATTCTCACGGAAATTAGCCTTTTCAGTTTTAATATCGTCAGTAATCTCTTTACGCTAATCCCCAGTTCTTATTCAAAAATACGAGAACAACCCGCACAGACACGCGATTAAGCAAATGCAACAAGTATGTGAAACGATATAAAACAATATAATCGGATTAAATATGACTAATTCCAAGTCGACACTAGATTTCCTGTGTGTGATTATAAGAAGATAGAAAAT
>NC_051413.1:21036118-21036231 GCF_015228065.2 Penaeus monodon
ACGAAACTTAAAACCTATACATTGGTGTTGCTTCTTTTCCCCTAAAATACGGTATTATGAAGTTCGTTTTGACTAAAGGTGAACAAAGTTCATTTTCTTTTTTCACATAAATT
>NC_051413.1:21041368-21041668 GCF_015228065.2 Penaeus monodon
CCAGAATTCCGGTTTCATTGTATTATAGAGCCATAACAGAACCGGAAATGCAAAGGCTTAAATAACCTTTAATACTCCATTACATAAATCAGTAGAAAATACCCTGGGGAATCTAATCGACTTTTTATACCACTGACGTATTGCATTCCATTCAAATAAAAACAGATTCTACAAATATAAAACAAGCTCGATTCAATACAAGAAACATTCTGCCCAGGAGAGGTGATTTATCCACTTCGGTTGATCAGATCTTCTCATCTGTTCTTGTCAATTATTTTCTTTGTTTTCGTCTACGATACT
>NC_051413.1:21041958-21042027 GCF_015228065.2 Penaeus monodon
ACATGACGGAATGTTGCCTTCTGCAAATGGCGTTTGGTTGGCTATATGTTATGTCTGTCTGTGTATCAG
>NC_051413.1:21042109-21042445 GCF_015228065.2 Penaeus monodon
CTGATACACAGACAGACATAAATATATCCAACCAAACGCCATTTGCAGAAGGCAACATTCCGTCATGTTAGAGTAAATTCGCGAAGCAGCATAAATTTCCTCGTAGATCTCTTACCGGATTCACACGGTCTGGTCTGAAACGAACGGTAAAAACTTTATTAGCAATGGTATCAGAGTATTCATATCGCGGAAGAAGCAAGATGCCTAGTCAAAATACGCCCTGTGTTCTCTTTATATACGACGAACAGAAGTGACTGCCATATTTTCTAATGCGGATTCGTCGGTTCCTGCATACGCACAGATCCTTTTTGTCATGTTTCTACGTTGAGATTCCCG
>NC_051413.1:21042931-21043217 GCF_015228065.2 Penaeus monodon
TTCCTAGAAGCGATGGCTTGCAACTGCTTGGGAACTTCTGGAAAGGCTTGCTATTTCAGAGAGATTTATATAGAGGCTGAAAGTGGAGGGAAACCTTGCAAAATTGGAGACCAACTGAGAGAGGAAACCGATCTTTTTTTTGTCTGTATATATGTATTTTTTTTTATTGCTTATGTTGTTGTAATTTTTAATGACAATGCACACATATGCTTTTGTATGCGGTTGATTTCTGAATATTTTTTGCTTATAATCTGTGAATACTCTTGTTACTTCTATTCATATTTTT
>NC_051413.1:21043274-21043445 GCF_015228065.2 Penaeus monodon
GCATACATTCTCTGGGGTAATGAATAGGCAGTCTTCATGGGGATACTAATTGAGCCCTACGTTAAATGCAATTAAGGTCACTTATGAACTTACTAACGCCAAGAATTCACTAAATCCGATAAGAGAATTAATTCCTTAGATACTGATCACAGACTTGTTAGAATATAATTC
>NC_051413.1:21043468-21043678 GCF_015228065.2 Penaeus monodon
AGGGAAAAAAATCATATCAGCTTTAGAGATGAAAACCATCCCTGGAATTATGAAAGTTATTTTGAAAAGAAATAGACATATACTTTTTAAAGATTTTTTTTCTTTGGGATCGTCAATCAAGAGCTCAAAGGCAGCTGTCAAAGGGAAAACAGGGAGGCAAAATGAAGGTCAGGAATAAAATGATTGGTAATTTAAAGAAAGTGCAGGAAA
>NC_051413.1:21043707-21044314 GCF_015228065.2 Penaeus monodon
GAGCATTTAAATCTTAAACGTGTCTCTATGTCATCTTGAAAACTAAGATAAGATAACTAATTGAATTAATATATTCACAAAATCAATGATGATTAATAATATTTACCGTTATTAGACGATAATTCATGATTGCTACTAACAAATTCTACCACTGTATAACAGTTCTTATATGTAATGTATCGGCAAAGCATGTGAACTATAATATGTGATTTAACAATGACATTCTGTCCATCAGGAGACGAGATAACCATGTAAAATGGTCTCTCATGATTGATACTTGTTAGCGTTAACGCTTTCGATATGATCATGAACACAACTGAAATTATGCCTCATGGCAAGTGAATTATCAATGCTAACATAATGCTCAATGTAATTATCACGGAAATTAGCCTTTTCAGTTTTAATATCGTCAGTAATCTCTTTACGCTAATCCCCAGTACTTATTCAAAAATACGTACGGGGGTGATGAGAACAACCCGCACAGACACGCGATCAAGCAAATGCAACAAGTATGTGAAACGATATAAAACAATATAATCGGATTAAATATGACTGATTCCAAGTCGACACTAGATTTCCTGTGTGTGATTATAAGAAGATAGAAAAT
>NC_051413.1:21045572-21045749 GCF_015228065.2 Penaeus monodon
GCGTCTAAACATACGCCCCCGCACGTTTACATGTTATCTATGAATTTATCTATCGAAATATGAAATGGCTTTTTATCATTTTTTTGCCGTTCTGTATATTGTCTTCTGACTCTGAAACAGCGGGCGTGGTGGCGCAGATGACCTTCGACGAGGTCATCAGTTTTCACAAGCATTTAC
>NC_051413.1:21045835-21045975 GCF_015228065.2 Penaeus monodon
TTACAAAGACCATACGCTTTGTTAAGAGAGCGAAGGTGGAAAATTCGCCTGTGAACTTTATGGTTCAAGAATGTAAGGGATCTGTTCGGAGGGCGCTCATCCGAGGCATTTATGGGCCGCTTCGTTTCCTGTTTTTCGTC
>NC_051413.1:21046356-21046450 GCF_015228065.2 Penaeus monodon
TCAAAATCAGCAATATTCAAAACTACTTCATTATAAACCATTCAGTATTTCATGTTCTAAGATTAATTAGATATTACACAAAAAAATCATGATC
>NC_051413.1:21047690-21047968 GCF_015228065.2 Penaeus monodon
TGCTGACGACAATAAAAGTACTTATAGATCGCAATATTTTCCATTTTTATTGTTCAGATTGATAGAAAACGGTCCTCCAACGATGATGTGAAGTGCAACCATAAACTCATAAACATATGCACAGTTATATGAATTGAGACCAATCAGATTATTTTGATTAAACCCTGCATTGTTTACCTGAACAAAAGCATCAGATAGTTACATTCGCCAGGAAAACAAAAAAGCACAAATAAAATCATAGAAAAACAACCAAGGTACTGTGATATCTCCTCCTTCGT
>NC_051413.1:21048011-21048292 GCF_015228065.2 Penaeus monodon
CAAGAGTTACGTTATTTCGTATTATGTAAGAGATCCTCGAAATATTTTTACCCTTGCCCATGTTGGACGAGACACACACATCAAACACGAGCTTCTGTCAGTGTATTTTGCTGCAGTGTCCGTCCTGAAATACAGTGAAAAATATGACGAAAGCTTGTATGATACTTGTACGGTTATGGCATATGCCGTATCTTTATGGCCGATAAATGCGTCCCAACTTATGCCTCTGAGAATATGAACGTCTATATGTGATCAAAATTATTGTCGTGTTTTGTAGTGCG
>NC_051413.1:21049615-21049904 GCF_015228065.2 Penaeus monodon
GAATGTAGACCTTTCAGCGATGTAGCAATTGAAATGCCGTTTCAGCGATTCATTCTGCTATTTGATGCAACAGCCAGAATAATTATTCGTTTTAGATACTTTGTTTGAGGAAAAATGTAAAATTGTGGACATTATATTGTGAACATTTTTAACAATTTAGTGTTCAGGTTACATCACCTCCCTAAAGTCGGTCTTTTATTAATCTCTTTTGATTTTCAGTCTCCACATCTGAGAAATTATTCAATTAAAGTACAGGGATATTGTTTATACCAAGGGAGGCAAGTCTAAA
>NC_051413.1:21052186-21052252 GCF_015228065.2 Penaeus monodon
AATTAGTATTAATGTTAAATCATGTCAACTGAACTTTGCTTTCCTCCCACATACAGAGACAAAGAA
>NC_051413.1:21052462-21052582 GCF_015228065.2 Penaeus monodon
AGGGGAAATCAAGAAAGTAGTGTAGGATTGATTACCTAATTCGACCAAGTAAAGATACCGGAAAATATCGGGGAGTTCGGGGGTGAGTGTTTCGATTCCGTCTTACTTTTATATATATTA
>NC_051413.1:21052780-21052853 GCF_015228065.2 Penaeus monodon
TATTCAATGCATCTCACGAGCCTTAAGACTGTTAAGTCATGCTACTCAAATGGAAATTGGGTAAATCAAAATT
>NC_051413.1:21053924-21054373 GCF_015228065.2 Penaeus monodon
ATGAAAGTAATGAGTGTTGGAGTTTTGCATAATCTTGATTAAAAAAAAAATCAATTATTTCTCGAAATGTCAATAATGACATGATATCGTCAGAGAGAGCACACACCAGAACACAATAATATGACTAAATTAGAACAAACATTGTCTAACGATATTCATTCCGACAAAACATAGATGAATATAAAATATGCAACTAGAAGACACCAGATAAGAGACGGGAAACAAAGAGATATTAGGGTAAAGAGAGTTGATGAAAAGGAAGTAGGGGAATGAAAAGAGGACTTCAGAGGCTTTGAAATGTGATTGATTGAGATAGGAGGTGATAATGGGAACTGGAGGGTAACAAATTGCTTTCTAATGTGTGTTAATGGTAATTGAAAAGCTTCTGTTTGAATGTCATCTGCTGACTGCTGAATATAATGGTGATGGATGTGATGATTTCTCTCACT
>NC_051413.1:21054906-21055055 GCF_015228065.2 Penaeus monodon
CTTCCACGGTATCATCATAATTCGCCACCAGAGTCGTCGGTCGGAGTTAATTCATCATCATTTATCGTGATTATGCGTAGTATTTCTGGTGTAGCAAAACGGCATCATTTATCATCCGCGTTTAAGGACTCAGATAAATGAAGGTCTAC
>NC_051413.1:21059456-21059672 GCF_015228065.2 Penaeus monodon
ATGCGACAAAAATGTCCACATTTCAGTAAAAATTAAATCAAAGGGCTTTACTTGTTTCTGAGGAATAGAATACTAAAGTACTTCCTTTTACAATAGAATACTAAGAAATCCCACATGCTATTAGAAAAAGAAATTCAAAGTGGTTTACTTTTACTGAACTGTACTGAACTGTCCTGAAGTAATGAATTTAAAACAAAATTCAAAACTATTCTAGCC
>NC_051413.1:21059853-21060113 GCF_015228065.2 Penaeus monodon
GTAATAATAGTAATAATATTAAAGTTTTTATTTTTAAGTCTTATAGCAATAATTAATATCATCAAATGTACCCATTTTCTGTGCATTGATGATTTTAAACAAAAAAACTAATTATGTTTTTTATCTGTCCCCAGCTGGTTCCTTAGTTTCGAATGTACAGTACTATACCATAACTTGAAAAAAAATTCCAACCCGTGATGAAGATGCCACTGTAGTTGTCGTCCTGCTGAAATTACAGCACTATTCAACCCATTTGCATG
>NC_051413.1:21060632-21060750 GCF_015228065.2 Penaeus monodon
GTTCTACCAATCTAAATGAAGAGTTGGTTGCAAAGAACCTCTTACCGAATTCTCCATCAAGGATCGTTTTTTCGTTAGAAGTTGTCTTTGTAACAAATGTGTCTAAAGTTGTTGCTTT
>NC_051413.1:21060826-21061131 GCF_015228065.2 Penaeus monodon
TGGTGTAGATGAAAATGAATCCCAAGTTGATAGGCTTTATTTATTTAATAATAATAATATATACACGAACAGGAGTCTGAACAGAGAGACGTTGTAAGCCTGGCCAATGGCTACTGGGCTGCTTAACATGTTCAAACACGTTGTAACCAAGTGAGAGATGATACATACTGCAAAAGCACTCCAAAATGTGTTTTAAATTAATATGTAGAACATATAATAGTTTTCCAAATATTTTTATGATGATAAAAAATAAAAATCGAAAATCCAAAGAATCGGAATTAAATGTAAGAATAGCGTCCATTGAG
>NC_051413.1:21063711-21063860 GCF_015228065.2 Penaeus monodon
TTGATTGCTTATTCACCATTAGTATTTTGTTCTTGTCTTTTTACCTAGCTTCTCTGTTCTTCTACTCAGTGTCTCTTCTTCTCTCTCTTTCTTTCTCTCAGTTGTTAATATTTATACACATCTCTTTCTACATTTATCACAACTCTATT
>NC_051413.1:21063899-21064375 GCF_015228065.2 Penaeus monodon
CATTCCACATCGCAATAAAACAAAACCTAACGTTATGTTGGAAAGCACAAGAAACTTTACGTCCGCAGCCAGACTCGGTGGCCGGGCCATAACCCGAGCAAGAGTCTCATCTCCGAGATTAACCGAAGAAGAATACTTTATGGAGGCGGGAGCCGAAAAGGGAAACCAGCAGAGGGGAAAACCAGCAAGGGAGAAACAATGCCCGAAGTTAGATGAGGTCAGAAAGAAGAGGTATCGACCCTCGAAGGCGAGATGCGGCCGTGCGTTGATGGATGGTCGGGATGGCGGTCCGCATCCCCCGAGGAAAAGAATCGAGACGGAAACAAAGGCAAATGGAAAGATCACATGTCCAGATTGGAAAAGAGTTCCTGATAGTTTGCACTCTGAGAGAGTTTTCTTGTCGTTTCTCAAACACCTTTTTTTTCTGATGGACGAGATGTGTGCGTGAAGGGAACGAGAGGAGGGTGAAAGGAAAG
>NC_051413.1:21064573-21064913 GCF_015228065.2 Penaeus monodon
CTTGGTAAACTATCTGTCGACTTAGAAATACCATTACACAAATGAAGCCATGCAAGCACTCAGACCACCACATGCACGAACAAACCCCCTTCCTCATTGCCTTCGAAATCGGTCAAGGGAAGAGAGACTAATTATATTTCCCGGAACAACAAGCTTGCGTCATCGAGAAGTCCCGAGACCACACTTCTAATTTCCCTTGATTTCTCTCACCTTGGTGCAAGATATACAAGCCTTGGTGTGTGGTTTCATAAAAGCCAATATCGATAACTGTTACGGAAGATTGCGTTCAATGCATGACAGAAAATAAATATATGCAATGATTAATGTTTTTCTTTTATTG
>NC_051413.1:21066953-21067365 GCF_015228065.2 Penaeus monodon
ATCAACGAAACCATTAACAAAATAGCAATATTTTCAACAGTATTATTTTACCATTAAACTGTGCATTTACAGTTTGCAAATTGTAGCCATGTTCGCCATGAATTTTATTGTTAATTTGTAAGTTGGACTATCCTCCCCGCGGTTATGTATTAATTCCAGACAATATGATTCGTCAATTTCGTTTGCAGACTGTGGATATGAAGTTGTTGGCTGTGTTAAGCGATAATGGTTCCTCGGTCATTTGCGAGTAAGGGCGATATTTGTCTGAAAAGGGCATGCAGTGGGAGAGGCCTTTGCATAAACTGCTCTAACTTATGCTGATAACTTTACGGTTACGATTTATGATGATTTTTTCATTTATTCATATACTTATAATCTCCCTTATCCTGCTCTTCACTTTAATACAGGCTAT
>NC_051413.1:21067546-21067677 GCF_015228065.2 Penaeus monodon
TTCACTACTACTTTGGCCAAATGTTCAAGAAAATACGGATACTACAACGCTGTACTTTTCACAGAAGGTACATAAAGTAGAGTGATCAGGCAGGGGGCTCGTAGTGATAAAAGGGTTTTTTAGCAAAGAAC
>NC_051413.1:21068058-21068246 GCF_015228065.2 Penaeus monodon
GATTCTCAGTGGTAGAGTTGGTGATCTTCAAGATCTAACAACGAGAGCAGAAGAAACTTTATTGAAATGCAATTGTTACTTTCAGAAAAATGGTCTCAGAGTAAATGAATCCAAAACAAATTATCTCCCGCATCCCTGCAGACACTCATATATTATTTGGAAATACAAGAATAATCCCCAGTGACAAT
>NC_051413.1:21068563-21068851 GCF_015228065.2 Penaeus monodon
TGACCAGAAATGTGCCTTTGTTTTATGTATTTTAGTTTTTAAAATATGAAGACAACAGCTTCCTCACTGGCTGTTTCCACTTCCGAATGTCATGATGGCCATGGTTTGGGAACCAGGCAGAGCAACAATCTATTAGTTCCTCGAACCTTCACGGACATTGGAAAAAAGTCATTTCATGTAAGAGGACCTCCATTGTGGAATAGTTTACCACAATCATTGAAGGATGTGGAAAGCATAATTTCTTTTAAAAAGAAACTCAAAGTCTTCCTACTAAACAAGTAATCTCAG
>NC_051413.1:21068885-21069304 GCF_015228065.2 Penaeus monodon
GTTTTCATTCTTTATTTTATGTAATGCTATGATTTTATTGATTTCATGTAACGCCATGATTTTATTGATTTTATGTAACTCTTATGATTTTATTGATTTTATGTAACACTATGATTTAATTTAGTTTATGTAACGCTATGATTTTATTGATTTTATGTAACACTATGATTTTATTTAGTTTAAGTAACGCTATGATTTTATTGATTTTATGTAACGCTACGATTTTATTGATTTTATGTAAAGTCATGATTTTATTAATTTTATGTAAGTGGATACACAAAACTATGTGATTTCTTTTGATCTCATGCGAATTATCTATGATTTAAAGAGATATATTTCTTTCCATACATAATTTATCCAATTATATGTTGACGTTAGGCGACAAATCTTCTTAACTCATGTGATATTGTATTTACTTG
>NC_051413.1:21069867-21070410 GCF_015228065.2 Penaeus monodon
ATTCGGTCCGTCTTATCTCGGCGCGTCCTAAATTGGTGAATTTATTTACTGTTGTCAGAGATGTATGGCCACAGTGCAGGGTTGGGCAGAATTTATTTGCACTTTTAAAGTAAAATATCTATGAAGTTTATCATGTATGGTAAAATAAAGTGATACTTGGTTGACTTTTATCTCGGATTTTAAAACAGTTAAAGAAATAAACAAATATTATACACATACAGCCTTTAATGTATTTCAAATATGTTTTGAAAAATCTCAGCATGTTAGAGAGAAAAAAATCGTTTTTTTACCTTTCAGGAGTTAACAGTATCACATAATCATCACGTAAAAATCTGTTAGTATGTGGGTCAGACAAAGTGGCTTTGATTTATAATTTTCATTGTGAGTCATCAAAGAGATGAAATGAATTCATACAGAGGTTCAACAATCAAAAATTAAAAATCTTTGGAAATGACGCCTCACACCTTGAATACAAAATCTGAGCTCAACACGGGGATTTAAGGGGGCGAACCCCCCTATATCACCCGGAAACTCGTCATCATG
>NC_051413.1:21070475-21070594 GCF_015228065.2 Penaeus monodon
TGGGGTGGGTGGAGGAGGAGCCTCCTATATAACCTGGAAGCGAGTGGATATCCTGTGCTCTCCCGTGCATTACCGATATTTCTCGAACCCCCCCCCCCTGTTATGTATCATGCCCTCCA
>NC_051413.1:21070735-21071270 GCF_015228065.2 Penaeus monodon
AAATCTTTATGTATATAAAGAAAAAGCCTACGACATCTTTTTTCTTCTTGTTAATTTCTTTGGACGATTTGGAATGCATTTAGCTTTTTTTCTTTTATTTCCTTCTTTCTTTTTCATCAGAACATAGATTTTTTTTCTTATTTTCTTCCTTCCTTTTCATCAAAATGCATAATACATCGAATCATCAGCTGTTTCTTTTTCTTTTCTTTTTTAACCTCCCCCCCCCCTTGTTCTTTCTCTTTCCTTTCGTTCTTTTCTCATCAAATTATATAGGCCATCGAATAATAATGATGGAGTTAGACCTCCCTTCGCCTCAGGCTCATCCGCTCTTTGGTACAAGGAATCTAATTAGTTTCCGTTGCTCAGAAAGGGTTCCTGATTGCATCTATTCGTTAGCTAAACTTTATGGCTGCTGAAGTGTTCATACAAGGGTCATAAACACAAGGGAAATTGAAAATGGCTTCTGAATTAAAGGAAAATAATGAATGTCTGATAGGGTTAAGGAAGTGTAGGCGCTAAGGGTATATGTGCGAAA
>NC_051413.1:21072697-21072908 GCF_015228065.2 Penaeus monodon
CTATTAAAAAGAGAGATATGTGTGTTGAGTTTCGGTATATTAATATGCATTTCCTACCTGCGACCATTTCTCAAAATTTGTCTGTTCTCATATCACTTGAGAGAAATAGTATTTACATTATTGAGCATGATGGAATCTAACAGCGTCATTGAAGCACTCACGAATGTTTTTTTGTTTATGTGTATGTTCATATACCTTAATTATGATGTGA
>NC_051413.1:21073031-21073272 GCF_015228065.2 Penaeus monodon
ATCATCCTTTGAAAGTTGGAATGTAGTTCACTAACAATGGCATTACTAATGGGTCTAATTCTATATGGTGAAAAGGTATGGTTGATAACGATTAACTGTATGGTAATATTTCTATATAGAAATACACAAGCATTCCTCTGTTCGCAAATGCTCCTTATAACTCCTAGTGTAACAAGAGCATACACATGTATTAAAGAACAGCCGCGGATAAGCTCAACAAATTTTCTTTAAGAAACCATAA
>NC_051413.1:21073603-21074270 GCF_015228065.2 Penaeus monodon
TAAAACTATCGATCTTTCCATTAGCGATGATAAACGAGCAGAAAATAAAACATACATTCTGTAATATGTTTCATGTGAAGGATCATCTGGAAGGAAACGTGTAGAATGCCACGTGGGAATCTCCCTGGTGCAGGACACGCGGAACAAGTCACAAACATGATTGATAAGATATCTATCTTGCATAACCACCTCTTAGGATTTTGTGTCGTTGAATACAGCAATGATGAGATTCGGTAAATCTGGCTTGATAGGAGATCACTTTATATTCTTCCTCTTTCTCCTTTTTTTTCCTTTTTACAGGAGTGCCTGAGATAGCCTCAAAAGTACGATGACTTGACTGTGGAGAGGAGAGGGGGGTGACTCTTATAAATAATTACAGGTATTCCATCTTGTCGATAAGTTGTTACGTGGAGAGGTACTAGCTTCCAATAGCGGTAAGGGACTATGTAGGATTTAACATTTTTTAAAAGTCATCGACTTTAATCATTCTTTTCTTTCGTTTTCATAAGTTTCCATAGGACAGGTATTTTCTTCTCGTTTTGTAAGAATGTGCAGCAAGAAGCCATTTCCGTTATTAGCCCAGACAGAATGCACTCTGTAGATAGAATGTCGAGACAAAATGAGCGATGCCGTTAATATAAAATAAAAGATTTATGCTATGTCCTAC
>NC_051413.1:21074550-21074616 GCF_015228065.2 Penaeus monodon
TGAGTATGTTGCAAGTTATATACAACAATAAACACACTCTCAGTTTTTCAAATTTTTATCTGTCTC
>NC_051413.1:21074652-21074908 GCF_015228065.2 Penaeus monodon
CGAATCTTGTGTGTGGTCTGGTGGGTCAGTATCAATCACAGTACCGCCACGCGACAATCTACCAAGACTACACTCACAGCCTACACACTCTCATCCGACAAGGAAAGCCACACACACTACACACCTCTCCAGTTTTTCTTTTGTTGTTCGTGAGTATTTTGTTCCATCTGGCAAACCAAATATCGTTAGTCTTCGTAGTATCTTGTCCTGTTGGTCTGCCTGGATTCTTTATTTATCTTATATTCTTCTTTGTCCA
>NC_051413.1:21079004-21079425 GCF_015228065.2 Penaeus monodon
GAAAATGTTAACCACGGATTAAAGTCCCCAAAAATCCCCAGATTCTCTATTGATTTCCTTGGAGAAGGTCAACATACCAACATCCCAAAGCGAATGCACAAAGCAACAGCCGATATTAAAGGTGTAGAAGCAACTTGTAACCGACAAAGATTGCAGCTTTTCCTCCTAAAACGAAATCTGGGAGAACTGTTTTAAAAATTTCAGTCCCTGTTTAACGTTTTACTTAATCTCCAGGGAAATGAAATCGAGTGACCAAGAAATGCGATTTTAACCAAAAAGGGAACATAGCTTGTGTCCAGAAGGCAAAGGAGTGCGGAGAGAGTCTAATGGTTTAGCCGGGGAGAAAGGAAGACGGGTTAAAGAGGCATTCGCGAGGACGAGGGAAAGTAACGGGGAGGTAGATGGCTTTACATAAGTGACG
>NC_051413.1:21079611-21079774 GCF_015228065.2 Penaeus monodon
GATCTACAGGGAGTATATACAGTAAGTTTATACTCCCTGTAGATAATGTAAATGGCTTACACTTTAAACTGAAACTTAACCCTCACCCACCAGATTTTAACTTCCTAAAACTTAATAAAACACAAATCGTTAATGTGTCCATAAAGTATAATAAACAACTGAT
>NC_051413.1:21079822-21080499 GCF_015228065.2 Penaeus monodon
GCACCTTTAAGGAATCACATTACTGTCATAGTCAAGCATAAAGAGTTAGGTTTGGACATGACGTTGCAATTTTAAAATATTTGTCTCGGATTAGTTAAACCTTGTCCAGAGCAGTTGCAACATTATACATTATACTTGACTTTTGAAATTGGCCGTCTTTCCACTTGGAATCTGAAAATTGACTCGTGCATTAACCAGAAATTGGAAGCAAATTCGTAAATGTAAGTGGAAGATGAGATCCCGTCTTGTAAATCTGATTTGCCACCAATCAGACCTTATGTTGCATTCTTGGATTTGATCTTCTTTTTCGATTTATGCAATAATAATTCTTCCTGTCTGTTTCCGCTCGTATCAAGAGACAGAGGATGACATAATTAGTAATTTACCGTAAGTAGATACAAGTCGGCTAAAATAAAGCTAATGAGAGCCAAAGCATTTAGATATAAATTGCATAATAAGAGGTTATATAATTAAGGACTTAATCTGCTCTTGAGTTATAGTCTACATTTTCTCATTAAGAATAATGGTGTGCAGATCTATAATAATTTGATTAATATGCAAATAAGGGAAAGTAACTCAGATTCGTTTTCTTTCATCAACTCAAAAAATCCCGATATAATATTGTTTAAATAAAGATGTGTCACTGATAAGGCAGGCTGATTTATAAGCGTATTAAA
>NC_051413.1:21082082-21082288 GCF_015228065.2 Penaeus monodon
GATTTTCTTTGTAAGAAAATCTTTAATGAATCAGAATGCAACAAACGACGGTAACGAACGACGATAAGAAGGAGAGGACGGATAGGAAAACGAACCTCGGCGGCAGTGAATGTCGTAATGAATAACCGCAGGGAAAGAAAACGGGGAACCTCGGTCAGCAGAAATCTCGAAATCGGATGAACTTTCCTTAAATCTGGCGATGGTGC
>NC_051413.1:21082446-21082527 GCF_015228065.2 Penaeus monodon
GGAAACTTGACTATGAGATGAGAGATGATGAGATCAAGAGGCTGATGTCGGAAATGGCGTCTCACCTTCGCCAGAGACCTT
>NC_051413.1:21082808-21083154 GCF_015228065.2 Penaeus monodon
CCTACACACAGAAAGGAAGATAAACCTTCACTTAAGATTAGTCATGTTAACCGAATAATATGCTACTTCGTTATTAATCTTCCCTCTGCTTTCATCACTTTATATTGATAATTATAAGGTGAAATGATGCTAGCAAAACTAAATCTGGTTTGATATATATGCAAGCAATATAAATCCTTGTGAAGTATGACAATAAAATACTTATTTGGTTTAAACGTTACATGCCCCCCCAGGCATTACTGCTTCTGTTCTTAGGTGAAATCATGAACCTTTTTTTTTTCTTATTGCTAACTATTGAATGGAAATTCTTGGATTCAAATGTAATTCAGTGATCAGAGGAGCGGAG
>NC_051413.1:21083968-21084148 GCF_015228065.2 Penaeus monodon
GAAACAATTTTCTTGCTTACCATTGTACAATATTACGATTATATTTTCTTTGTTGTTTTTTGAGCAAGGAAAAGGGAAAGCAGTTTATTTTTTTCTTAATATGTGTTCTTTGTAAAATTTCGTTATTAACAGAAAATACATGCACTCCTAATGTTCACCTTTTAATTTATGAATGAGATA
>NC_051413.1:21086399-21086606 GCF_015228065.2 Penaeus monodon
TCTAATAAAAGATTACAACTGATGACAAACTGATTTATTAATTTATTATTGAGTGAAGAAAACGCCAGGAATAAAGGCTGCAACTTCTCGCGAGGCGGAAGAAGAAAATGATTTCTGTCCACCAAGAGTTCTGAGATATAACATTTGCATTTTATTCTCATTTCATCTCGAATCCGACGGAGGTGGGTTGGGGACTCTCGAAAATAA
>NC_051413.1:21086750-21086830 GCF_015228065.2 Penaeus monodon
CACCAAACGCACACGAACAATTGTTTAAATTCCATTGTCGGAAAAAATAAAGGAAGAAGTAAAGGAAGGTGGAGGACGAG
>NC_051413.1:21087120-21087244 GCF_015228065.2 Penaeus monodon
CGCGAGCATAGCCCTCAAGGATCGCAGAGGAGATAAGAAAGGCGATTTTGCTTCGAAACCAACATTGAAAAAGGTCACTCCAAGATGATAACAGCGACGAGGGAGTAACGCTGATCCGTTGCTG
>NC_051413.1:21087395-21087586 GCF_015228065.2 Penaeus monodon
TGTAGACTTCGAAACAGTAGATAAACAGGAGAGTTCGCATGTATAATTAGATATGTCGTATACAGATAAATCTTTTTAAATACACTTTTACAATTTGTCCATTTGGCATGCGTATGGATTACGCACACACATTTGTTTATTTCTAAATATATCTATTTTTGTATTTGTCCCCACACAGACGGAAGTGTGTT
>NC_051413.1:21089700-21090277 GCF_015228065.2 Penaeus monodon
AATCATGTGTGATTGTAACTCATGTTTCCCTTTATCACTACTCTCTTTACACTCATCTAAACAAATATTAAGGCCTAGATGTCATCGCCATCATTCTGTCTGTTATAAAAATCTTCCTACATGAAACAGTGAAAAATCATAGAAGAATATATATGCGAGGATGACCCATTATAACAAAAATTAAAATACTATTTTACTCTAACGCATTTCTCTTGGTGTAAACATTGTGACAAAAATGGAAAACGAGCAAAAATGTTCAGCATATTTGTAGCCGTTATTTACATATTCATTTTTATGTGTATGTTCCCGGATGGCATTTTCAAGTAAATAAATAAATGTGAACTAAAACGCATTATCAAAACTGTAGAGTCCGCATGACTACAAATAAATTAGTTATCCAGGCTTGTGACGTTATTTGTTATTCAATCATTTGAAACTAAATCTATTTTGAGTCTCATTTATACTTTTCAAAAATACTTAACCAATTAAAGCTCAAATTAACAAATCCGAAGCAGGTGTTAGCTAGGATGTGATTATAGATAAACATAATACCTCCTTTAATCTCTCTCTCTCTCTC
>NC_051413.1:21090956-21091256 GCF_015228065.2 Penaeus monodon
TATCAATAATAAAATGATCATGATAACTCTAGTAATGAAAACTAAAGATATAAAAACAGTATTATCATATTATAAGAAGTCTGATAATCAAGTAAACAAATAAATCATCCTTCATGATATTATTGGAAAAATATAGGCAGTTTTGTTCAATTAACAAACCAGACTATGCCAGCCGGCCTGTGAACAGAAACAATCACTTTACATTCTGATTTGTGAATCTATGATTTACATAAAGTTATGAAAGCTGATTTTACATGCATTATAAATCAAGTATATATTTTTATTTTGCAAATTTGGACT
>NC_051413.1:21093451-21094111 GCF_015228065.2 Penaeus monodon
CAGGTAGTTTACGATCACGTTTTTGATGGTAAATAGTAAATGAGGTGGTAATATTGACTTTATTCTCGTGTTGTGAAGCTCTTAGAATACGCAATATATGTGAAAATTAAAATTAATACATATATTTTCAAGAGATTATAATATCCATTTACCAATTCCTGTAAACAAAAGAACCGCGGAATACATTTTTACATCCACAATGTATGCACACCACACCATGACGAAGCTTAGTTAATATGACATCTTGCAGTTCTCTGACTATAACCAAGATAACAAGTTATTTTCATGATATATTTCGTAGTAATGTAACAACAAAGAGAAACGAGTAGAAGAATACACACTCGTGATTGTTCGTGATTGCACTACACATATAGTCGGAAACAGTAGTTGGGAGTTACTGTCCAATGTCACCAAAACCTCCAAACACTGCGTTAGCGAGAGCGAACGCATGCATGTTAACAGCACGACGAGGTCTGGTTTGCATCTCGAAATTTCTACTATTAAAAGCACATCTTCATCTTGCAACATAGCCTTGTTACGTTGCGATGTTCTGTTCGCGTGTACCTGAGGATAGTTATAATAAACATATACGTTCTCAGATTATGTACAAACGGTCGTTCCTATTCATGGGCGCAGCAAACTGTATATCGAAAATTAAAC
>NC_051413.1:21094309-21094822 GCF_015228065.2 Penaeus monodon
GGAACCATGAGAATCAAATAAGGTTATTCTCCGGAGCCTCTTGCCATCTTACACGTGTCCAAGTTCTCTCTTGCAACTGGTATGAAAGGATTACCCAAAACAATAATGCAATTTCTTTATTCATAATTCTTTTTTTATACGTTTGTACTTTGAATACTCTGCTATTAAATCTTCATGTGCCACATCATTAAGCATTCTCTGAGTGTTGAAAGAAACACAATGTTATGTTCGTTGCGTCTGTTTTGAACATAGAAAGACATAGCTTATTGTTTTTGAGACATTGTTTCCTAAACAATACAGCATAACTACTACCCAAAAAGCGTTTATATTGTATTGTGTACTACATGTATTCTACAGATATAATAACGGACTACCTGGGGATGTATATATGTTGTATACAAATACTCCGCTACCTTATAAATTGGCTTATAGCAACCACGGGGATTCTGGATCTGACTCCCTGAGGCCCGATTATCATTCTGTTACCTCATTGTGAACTCTTCCTTCTCCTGA
>NC_051413.1:21094858-21095110 GCF_015228065.2 Penaeus monodon
GGAAAGTTTATAGTGCGGGTCTGTTAAATGTTGATTATTTTTTTATTTTCTTTCATTATGACTATGTCTAAGGCACCGTGCAGTATTGCCTTGTAATTGGGACATAGTACTCTATGTGCACCATGTCTTGACTATATAGGTACACAACTACTCAAAGGATGATGGTACGCGTACATGTATTGGAACCCGGTGAGTACCATGGTCATGGTATTTTTTAGTGCAGATTAATATACACTGAAAGATGAAATCAGT
>NC_051413.1:21095207-21095400 GCF_015228065.2 Penaeus monodon
CGAATCGGAAATATATGATAATATGAAATAAATATGCTACCAGCCTCTGGCCCATAAAAAATAAAATCTTATTTGCCACATCTGCGAGTTTGAGTGACACAACAGCATCCCATACAGATCTGGCAAGGATATGATATGGTATTTGAATAGCATCCAAATCACATAATGCTCAGTGGAGAATACGCGACGTACA
>NC_051413.1:21095581-21095747 GCF_015228065.2 Penaeus monodon
CGTGCATTCTCATGTATGAGAAAACAAAGAATAAACAAAACCTGAGATGCATTTTTCGATAAAGAGTTTTAAAACAAGAAGAAATTCCACAACCATATAGACAGAAAAAAAAATCTTGTACACAGGAAATAAAGAAACAATACCCACAATTTTTAGCGACCTGTTC
>NC_051413.1:21095909-21096302 GCF_015228065.2 Penaeus monodon
CGGAACGCATTAATGTTATGAAGACCACAGACCACATATCTCCGACGTTTACCGAGCAATCCGCGACCTGTGAATGGAGATTTATATCGCAGACGACAGTGAACAAAATTATTATTTTTTTTTTCTGACATGAAAA
This sequence comes from Penaeus monodon, assembly GCF_015228065.2. Lineage (NCBI taxonomy): Eukaryota > Metazoa > Arthropoda > Malacostraca > Decapoda > Penaeidae > Penaeus > Penaeus monodon. Next base: position 21,096,046 of record NC_051413.1, read on the forward strand.
ATAAATGCCTTTATTGTATTACACTGCAGTCGGCTTAAACTGCATGTCTCATAGCGTTGTATCTTGACAGAACACTATTATGCGGATTTAAGTGGATTTCCGCGCGGACTTGTTCAACGAGTAGATGTGGGAAAATCCTTGAATATCTGCTCGTATGTTATTTAGTTATTATTTATTGCATTGCTTTGTTTTGTTGAATTCAGAATTGATTTGTTGTACTTGCAAACAATTTGACAGGGTATCCCTCACTCCCCTTC
>NC_051413.1:21096661-21097234 GCF_015228065.2 Penaeus monodon
CACGCTGTGAAATAAAATGAAATGTAACAAAACACAATGAAAATGAAGAAAGAAAGAAAACGTTTGAATGCGTCAGCAAGCAATCAACGCAGACGACCTTGAATATTGAAGCAGAGGAATGTCGAATCCTTTGTGATAAAAGAAAAGACAGAAGTGTGATTATGCTTAGTCACATTGCATCTAAGGCACTAAAAGGAAGGCAAGAAACATATGTGTACTTTTAAGTTTCCCTTCATATCTTTTACAAACGTTTCAGTAATAACATTCTTTGTCGGTAGCTTATCATATATGAATGTTCAGTCGTCAATCATGTTCATATTCATAAAAGCGTTTATATGTTCCATCACTGTCCATAAAAATGTGAAATTACGTTGACCTATCACAGTGATGAATAAAAAAAAAACATCATAGACAATAATCCCATAAAGGAACCGCCTGTTGTTAGCAATGGGGCAGCTTTATCATGGCGAGAGAGGGCGGGGAGTTTCAAGTGGGAGTGAAGTGGGGGGGGGGGGTTCTGTTGCTTGAGGTTAAGTGGCGGGTAGGGGTTAAGAGTGCCGTAGAGCTTGGGAC
>NC_051413.1:21097382-21098047 GCF_015228065.2 Penaeus monodon
CCGCTTGGGCAAACTAGCACATTACAACAAGCGGCACAGGCAAGGGCAGTTGCCAGGAAAGCCGGTGTAACGCCGAGATTGAGAAAGAAAGAGATCCACTGTTTTACTGTACGCCGCATGATCCTACGCTGCAAGCCGCCATTTACAAGTCAAAGCAGGTCATGTATGCTCGTACAATTGACACAAACATTCAAACCGTTACACGAGCGGTATCCGATGTTGACCAGACTGAAAAGTGGGTTAAATTTTTTCACGTATAAGCATTACATGTGCAATGAGTTCTTTCCGTGTATTGTATCGTGTGTTAATTATACTTCATGAGTGTTTAGTGACTCTTTTCGTTACGTATTTACTGTAGGCTGTGTGCAGTTTAGCGCTTTATTGTATTGAGTGTCTTGTACTACTTTTCCTTGTATATCTTACGTGTTTCATGTGTCCTTGTACATCCTGCATACATATGATATGTTCGTCCTACTTTTTTCGTTTATATATGAATTTCCGGTCTTTACAGTATTGTGTAAGTACATTAAAGCAACATATGTATTGTTTACCAATCCTTATTTCGATTTTATTCCTTTTCTACACTGAACAAGTCAGATACGTATCGACACGAGTTACGATATTGCAAAGAAAGGACACAGTAATAATAATAAATTTCAAGGGCG
>NC_051413.1:21098264-21098372 GCF_015228065.2 Penaeus monodon
CTAAAACGATGTCAAAAAATTATATACAGAAGATAATATAAAAATTAAAAGTAAACAAATATATATAACCACTAAAAGGTTTTAAGTGTCACGACCAATGGTCACGTG
>NC_051413.1:21098398-21098815 GCF_015228065.2 Penaeus monodon
GTGTGTGTCCGAAATTTTGTTGTTTTGTGTTTGTTCAATGTGTCCAGAGAATGGTACGCGTACATGTATTGGAACCCGATGCGTACCAATGTTTTGTTTTTGATTCAGTGCGTTCAGAGAATGTTTATATATGTCAGAGAATTTCCGAATTTTTATTCTTTTTTGTTTCATTATATCCACAGAATTGGTACATATATTAGGACGGGTTAAGAGGGAGATCTGGGGGCAGGGGGGAAGGGAGGGAAGGGGGCGAAATTTCAGAATACCACTGTTAGTGAAACGCTTCCACTGACAGGCACGGATAAAATGATGAGAGCGATGGAACGGCACTCGGATAAGTAATAGCGATGGCACCGAAATAAACTGAAGAATAATGAGCAAAAATGCCAACACATTAGCATAGGAAGACGAAATGAC
>NC_051413.1:21098877-21099000 GCF_015228065.2 Penaeus monodon
CAGCGAAAAAGAAAACGGTCAGAGTCAGACTAAGGCAGTTCTTTGATGATAAATCCTAAATGTTTTCATGGTCTCATGAGAAGTCACGATTTATTGTTCCTTTTCGTATTGGGCCGTGTTTCA
>NC_051413.1:21099168-21099928 GCF_015228065.2 Penaeus monodon
ATGTATACTCCGGTATACATAGAGCCAGTGTTAAATACATATATACATAGCCACACAAATGAAAATAAAATCTTTTCATAAACATTTCCCATGGTATCGGATCAGGCTATCAGAAACGTATGTCAAATGTGTAATGTAACTTCCGCTTTTTTCGACATCATGCACCTAGTTCTTGAACACTTTCATAATCAGCACATAGGATAATTAGCTTTAGTTGAATCATATTTTAATCCAGCGAGTTTAGAGAGGTTTAATAATATTTGCACTTTTTTAAGTTGTTCTGACTTTTGAAGCATTAATCTTGAGATAATAATCGGTTAGTCCCACGTCATGTAACAGTAACTGGAAAACTACAAACGAAACTTGAATTTTCATGGCACTTTTATGCTGCCTAAAGCTGCGTCCAAGGGTGTTCATTGAGGATAAAAACACGACTTGCTTAACTCTCTCAAATATGGCTTTGTCTTAGAAGATAGTGCTAAGCTTCATCTCTGATAAAGAGGTTACGACTATAAAAGATTTCTCAAGCATAATAAACATAATCGTTAAGAGATCAAGCTGTGTTGATATTCTAAACAGTCCTTGAGACTGATAAAGGTTAAACATCTTTTGGTAACATGACTAGCATTCCGAAAACATGGAAAGTCAGGATCATCTGGACAATATCATGAAACCACCCTGATAACATTTGTACAGCCTCCTCCAATTAAATTAACTATCAAAAAAAAAAAATCCTCTCTGATTTGAACGATTGGTAGCG
>NC_051413.1:21099963-21100102 GCF_015228065.2 Penaeus monodon
AGCAATGGACAAATTACGAGAGTTTATGTGGAGAGGTAATTTTATATTTTTGGCATCTTTCCATCAAGTATGAAGTCGCCAACGGAAGGAAAACGTGCTTAAGAACAAGTACTCCCTAAACAGCAAGAGAGGTCGTAGG
>NC_051413.1:21100962-21101107 GCF_015228065.2 Penaeus monodon
TTTTGATAACATCGTCATAACATCAGGAATAGTTCGCCTTCCATAACAATTTCTTTCTTTCTTCACATTTCCATATACCAAGGAGAGAAAACTCGACCAGATGGACATTATCTCCTAAGACAAAACCAACTACTCCTACATACGT
>NC_051413.1:21102296-21102645 GCF_015228065.2 Penaeus monodon
CGTTCGTCCAGTCAATGTTAACATCTCTTTTCTACTTTCCCGTGAAAACCTGGACGTCTAATCCCACGTAATGTCTTTCCTAATGTTATGTTAGCCATTTCAACACACGAGAATAAATGAACTTTTTCCATTACGACTCTTAATCCACATGATGGAAGTAATTTTCTTTTATACCTAATTCATTTGTGCTGACTTATGAATTTGTGGCGTCCTTGGCTATGTGAAAGTCCTCGGCTCTTATCTTTTAAAATCATTGAGAAAGACTTGTAAACGTACCCTTATACAATGAGTCAAGATTTGTGTTCTGGGTTTTTAAAAGGTTTAGTAAAAGTTATCCTCACATAAAAGT
>NC_051413.1:21103752-21104094 GCF_015228065.2 Penaeus monodon
GCATTTACATCACCGCGGCGTGCCATGATTTTGTTACTGCGGCATAAAGGCATCCCGCACTGGAAAATAGGGTTGATATTTTCTCACTGCAACATGAAATTCCAACGAATTGCTTTTTTTACATATTAGATATTAGAATATTGTGATGTAACATTTTGTTCTAGTGTGAAAATTGTTGTCTGAAAGTGTTAAAGCAAGTCATACTGTCTACCGGTGGCTAAAATATGCAGCCTTTTGGATTTGTTTGGTGATGACTCTTAAACATTGTAATCATTTGTGATGGAGACGTTTATGAAGGGAATTAGTAAGAAGGTTTATGCAATTACATACTCACACATACAC
>NC_051413.1:21104620-21106026 GCF_015228065.2 Penaeus monodon
CAAAGATCTCATAATACAGAATAGATCCTATGATACCCGTTGTATCTTTTCTCAGGAAGGAATACCGTACAGTTTTGGGGAATTGACGTAAAATAATCATCGATTACGTCACAGAAGCAGAAACACAAATGAGCGCCTACGTGCACCATCGCCTCTGTCTGTAATTATGGACTACTCCTTTCATTTTTTTTTTTCAGTGCTTTAATGGTTCCTTGAAGCAAAGTTTAACAAAAGTTATCAACAATAACATAAAAGGACATTCCAGCGTTCACGGAATCACGAAATGAATGAAAAAGCAGTTCATTGATTCACGGGAAGCATCGCGGAAAAAAAATCGTAAAACTTTACATTTCCGAAAAGAAGAAATCACCAAGGACTATGGAATCCTGCTTTAATATTGAGCTGTATATTCACCTAGTGCCTCCTAGAAAATTATTTTATTTTTGATGAAACAGATAATGGAAATATTCAGGCGTATGTAGATATATATAAATATCCTTAAAGTTCGATCGACATCACTCTATGAGATAGGATTACAGTTAGTTGCGTTTTCTTTCATCGACGAAGAAACTCTTGTTGCAACACACGTTTCCAGGAACATATCGAACACCTGCAAAAGTTCCAAAGTGACTGTGTCTAAGTACACAACAAAGTATTTTTTCTTCTTTCCCCGTTCACCTGATTTTAACAAAGAAGAGAGACGGGTGGAGATACCACCCATGATAAGAATAAGAACTATGAGAAATTAAATGAAAAAGAAGTGCAGGAGATGAGAGAGAAGGGAGAGAGATTTAAGATGTTTTTTTTACAAAAGTAATGGGAGCTATGTAAGCATACGTTATTTCTCTTTGTGAAAATACTTAATAAGAAACCTGAATTTCTTATTTAGCCTGAAAGGAAATAAAAACACTTAAAAAACTCAATAGCTTCAGAGAAAATGCACAGAAACGTAGTAATCCACAGATCCCATTCCCCCGATTTGATTACTTCCATTATACTAATGTTACGATTAGAGATTTTGAAATATTTAAATACCAGGAGCTTATTCCTGGAAATCCGCGGTTTTGGCTTTGCATAATGAACTACGAGATTATCATCGGCATGTTTTAGCTATTTGAAACACAAATAAATGAACTTAGATGATGTTAATTTGCATACACATTTAATTATTCAAGTCCAAATAAACATGAGGCATTGCTTCATTACCGAGCAGGCACACTCATATTTAGTTAAAATTTCGTCGTTTGTTTACTTGTGTGTTTGTTGTGGACATTTGATCTTTTCTGTGGTAAGCTATGTCACGGAAAATTAATGTGTGCTTTTCCACGATAATGATAAATTACCTGTCGGGAAAAGATGGCAGTTGGAGCGGGAAAGGGTGGGGGGGAGGTCTGTGCCGGTATATA
>NC_051413.1:21106452-21106594 GCF_015228065.2 Penaeus monodon
ACAGTGAATACTGCAGGATGGTTAACAAAACCACTAGCAAAAGACGAACGACTCACATCGCTGTGGTTGCAGACAAAGGCTCAGTCATTCAGTCATATAATATATACAGAGACGTTTATCACCTCTTGTCAAGGCCTCGGGC
>NC_051413.1:21106694-21106831 GCF_015228065.2 Penaeus monodon
TTGGGAATCCTTTAACCAGTTGCAGAGAGAATTGGACAGTGTAGATGGAAGAGGCTCGGAGAAAAACCCTTTATTTGATTCTCATGGTTCCAAAAGTTTTCGGCACTAGAATTTAAAAAGCTTTACTGTTTGGAATT
>NC_051413.1:21107040-21107712 GCF_015228065.2 Penaeus monodon
TGTTAATTTTCGATATACAGTTTGTGCCCCCATGAATAGGAACGACCGTTTGTACATAATCTGAGAACGTATATGTTATTATAACTATCCTCAGGTACCGCGAACAGAACATCGCAACGTAACAAGCCTATGTTGCAAGATAAAGATGTGCTTTTAATAGTAGAAATTTTCGAGATGCAAACCAGACCTCGTCGTGCTGTTAACATGCAGCGTTCGCTCTCGCAAACCCCAGTGTTGGAGGTTTTGGTGACATTGGACAGTAACTCCCAACTACTGTTTCCGACATATGTGTAGTGCAATCACGAACAACACGAGTGTGTATTCTTCTACTCTTTTTCTTTTTGTTGTTACATTACTACAAATATATCATGAAATAACTTTTTATCTTGGTTATAGTCAGAGAACTGCAAGATGTCATATTAACTAAGTTTTGTCATGGTGTGGTGTGCATACATTGTGGGTGTAAAAATGTATTCCGCGGTTCTTTTGTTTACAGGAATTGGTAAATGGATATTATAATCTCTTGAAAATATATGTATTAATTTTAATTTTCACATATATTGCGTATTCTAAGAGCTTCACAACACGAGAATAAAGATCAATATTACCACCTCATTTACTATTTACCATCAAAAACGTGATCGTAAACTACCTGATATGTAAATCTACATA
>NC_051413.1:21108581-21108686 GCF_015228065.2 Penaeus monodon
TATCATTATTGATATTTTTCCGGAAAGGTTTATATGTCACCGGGCCGGAGGGCCCGTAGAAAATCACAATTTATTCCCCCCCACCCCCCCTTTTATTAAAAAAAA
>NC_051413.1:21108714-21108795 GCF_015228065.2 Penaeus monodon
AAAAAATTTTTTAATAATCCCTTATATTTTAAAAAAACCCCCAAAAAAAAAAAAATTTGGTGTGTGTGTTGGGGGTTGGGC
>NC_051413.1:21108868-21109053 GCF_015228065.2 Penaeus monodon
ACCCCCCCATTTTTTAAAGGGGGTTTTATTTTTTATAATCATTCTCTTTTTTTTTGGGTTCCCAATGATTTTTAAAATTATAAATCATAATTCCCCAAAAAACAATTTTTTTTTCGAATTTAACTCAATTTTACTTGGTGTGTTTGGCCCCCGCCCCTTAAAAATTACAAAATTTTATAAAATTT
>NC_051413.1:21109100-21109164 GCF_015228065.2 Penaeus monodon
TTTTTTTTTTGGGGGGGTTTTTGGGGGGGGTTTGGGGGGTGTGGGGTTTTTGGGGTTTGGTGTG
>NC_051413.1:21109642-21109817 GCF_015228065.2 Penaeus monodon
TAGAATAAAGAATTGCATTATTGTTTTGGGTATCCTTTCATACCATTGCAAGAGAGAGCTTGGAAACCGTGAATAATTGGCAAGGAGGCTCCGGAGAATAACCTTTATTTGATTAAAAAAAGATGGTTCCGAAGATTTCGGCACTAGATTTAAAAAGCTTTACTATTTTGGAAAT
>NC_051413.1:21110037-21111567 GCF_015228065.2 Penaeus monodon
TTGTTTAATTTTCGATATCAGTTGCTTGCGCCCCATGATAGGTACGACCGTTTGTACATAATCTGATAACGTATATGTTTATTATAACTATCCTCAGGTACAACGCGAACAGAACATCGCACGTAAACAAGCTATTCTGCAGATGGAAGATGTTCTTTTAATAGTAGAATTTTCGAGGATGCAACCAGACTCGTCGTGCTGTTAACATGCACGCGTTCGCTCTCGCTAACGCAGTGTTTGGAGGTTTTGGTGACATTGGACAGTAACTCCCAACTACTGTTTCCGACAATATGTGTCATGCAATAAGGAATCACGAGTGTGTATCTTCTACTCGTTTCTCTTTGTTGTTACATTACACGAAATATATCATGACATAACTTGTTATTTGGTTATAGTCCAGAGACGCAAGATGTCATATTAACTAAGCTTCGTCATGGTGTGTGTGCATACATTGTGGGTGTAAAAATGTATTCCGCGTTCTTTTGTTACAGGAATTGGTAAATGGATATTATAACTCTTGAAATATATTTTATTAATTTTTTAATTTTCAAATATATTGCGTATTCTAAGAGCTTCACAACAGCGAGAAAAAGTCATATTACCACCTTCATTTACTATTACCATCAAAAACGGTGATCGTAACTACCTGATCTGTAAATCTACATATCTCTATCTCTCTCTCTCTCTCTCTCAACTTTCCAGCATCTTCTCCATCTCTCTCTCTCTCGTCTCCCTCATCTCTCTCTCTCTCTATCTCCTCTTCTCACTCTCCGTCATCGTCTCGTTTCGCTCAATCAGGCCCCTCTCTTCTCTCTCTCTCTCCCTCTCTTCAGTCTCTCCGTACTCTCTCTCCATCTCTCTCTCTCAGTCTCCTGTCCTCTCGGCCTAGCTTCTCGTCTCATCGCGTCTCCCTTCATCGAATCCTTCTCTCCGTTTCTCATCTCATCTCCCCCTCGCATACGTCTCCTCGGCTTCCGGCATCCTCTTTCCATCTCCTCGCCCTCGCTGTCCGAGTTGACCTCTCTAACACTCCATCTCTCAGTCAAGGCACTCGAAGTCCCCTTGTCTCGTTGCACCTCTCGCTGCTCTTCGCTCTCTCTCATCTCCGTCCATCTCAAGCAACCCCTCTCCTCGGTCGGTCACCCATCTTCCACTGTCTCCGCGCATCGCGCTCTATCAACTCTCCTCTCCCTCTCATCCCCGGGTCCCCCCCACCCCCCTCTGCTCTCACTCATCTCATCCTCGCAGTATTCCTTCCCTCAACCGACTCAGTCAGCAGGTCAGCGCTTCGGGCTTCGTCTCTCTCCGACTCCTCCGCTCACTCGCCACTCTCATCCCCTCTTCATCTTTGTTCCTGTTCCTCCTCGCCTCCGTCCGTTGTCTCCTCTCTGTCCATCTTCCTCCTCTCGTCCCTCTCCTCACGTCATGTCCTGAATCCCCGTCCTCCTCTCATTCCTCTCCCTCTTACCCTCCTCGATTCTCTCTCTTCTCCTCTCTCCTCCCCCGTGCCTCTCTCCGCTCCTTCTCTAT
>NC_051413.1:21114089-21114173 GCF_015228065.2 Penaeus monodon
AAATGTACAACTAATTATACACCACATTTTTTATGCGGGAGATAAAGACCCAGGCAATTACAGAGCGCATATATATGTTATGTA
>NC_051413.1:21114618-21114687 GCF_015228065.2 Penaeus monodon
TAAAGTTTCTGCCGTTGTTTTGGTGTCCCCGAATGTTTTTGTTGATGTATAGAGCAGCTAAAATATGTT
>NC_051413.1:21114758-21115114 GCF_015228065.2 Penaeus monodon
GGCCCAAATTTTGAAAAAATAAAAATATATACTTGTTTATAATGCATGTAAAATCGCTTTCAAACTTTTGAAAAACAAGATTTACAAAACAAATGTAAAGGATTGTTTTTGTTCCCCCGGGCCGGCGGCATAGTCTGGTTTGTTAAATTTAACAAAAAATGCTATTTTTTCCAAAAATATCATGAAAGGAGATTTATTTTTTTTACTTTTATTATCAGACTTCTTATAAAATTTATAAAACTGTTTTTTTATCTTTTGTTTTCATTTCTTAAAATTTTTTTATGATCATTTTATTTTTGATATCATACTATTTGCATTTTTTTTTTTTTTACTATTTAATAAAAAACCCTTTTTTT
>NC_051413.1:21116188-21117206 GCF_015228065.2 Penaeus monodon
GAGAAAGAGAGAGATTAAAGGGGGGTATTTAGTTTTCTAAAACAATCCTAGCAAACACCTGTTTCGGATTTGTTAATTTGAGCTTTAAAATTGCTTAAGTATTTTTAAAAATATAAAGAGACTCAAAAAAATTTAGTTTCAATGATTGAATAACAAAAAAAACGTCAAAAACCTGGAAAACTAATTTATTTGACTCATGCGGATTTATATTTTGATAAGGGTTTTGTTCAATTTTATTTATTTTTGAAAATGCCACCCGGAACAACACATAAAAATGAATATGAAAATAACGGCTACAAATATGCTGACTTTTTTTTTTTCCGTTTTCCATTTTGTCAAAAATGTTAACCAAGAGAAATGGTTAAAAGTAAAAAGTAAATTTTAAATTTTTGAAAGGGCACCAGCAAAACCAAAATATTTTAAAGAAAGTAAAAAAACAGACAAATGGGCGGACACAGGCCCCTTAATTTTTGAGAAGTGAAAAAAGGTATGAAAAAGGGCATGATTACAAAAAACCCATTATTCGCCCAGACCCGAAACCGCCGCACAAAACCACACCACAAAACAACCAACAAACACACAACCACCCACAACAACCAACCCAACCCCCAACCACACGCACGAAAACCAAAAAAGACACAGCCGCGCACACACCCCCAAAACACACCAAACACAACAAAACCCGCGCCGCACACACACACACAACACGGGGGACCCAACGCACCCGCCCCCGGCACACAACCCCCACACCACGCACCAAACACACAAAACCATGAACGTGTGTTGCTAGCCCCTTTACTGCTATGATAATAGGTGTAATTTTGTTTTTTCATATAAAATTATGATTTATAAATTGATTATGGGTTTTTAAAAAAATTATTTTCCCGTGCAAAAAACTGTAGTAACTGTTAAAAAAGAACATTAATTATGATAAACCCTTGTAGAAATAATTTTGTTTTTGGTAAAAATAAATCATGGATTATTTGTTGATTTGTAACAAAAACACAACAAACCCAAA
>NC_051413.1:21117734-21117932 GCF_015228065.2 Penaeus monodon
TAAATTTTTTTTTAATAATAAAAATATGATGTGATAATAATGAAAACATTATATAAATGATAATAGAAAAAATGAAACAAAAATGATGTGACCAAAAAAAAAATTATTGTAATAATAAAAATGACCCTGATAAAAATGATTTTAAATAGCAATCAATATTAATAAATTTTTTTTTAAAAAAAAAAAAAATAATAATAA
>NC_051413.1:21117959-21118042 GCF_015228065.2 Penaeus monodon
CCCCCCCATTTTTAAATAAGAATTAAAATTATAAAAAATAATTAAAAATTTAATTTTAAAAAAATAAAATAAAAAAAATAATA
>NC_051413.1:21119140-21119308 GCF_015228065.2 Penaeus monodon
ACTTCAAAAATATCATGCCTTATTATCATACCCACAGAATTTTTTACAAGGTACATAATTAATTTACTGTTTTAAAAGTATACAGTTAGTGCACATGGTATAGATGATAAGAACCATAATCAATTCATAAAATATAATTCATATGTAAAAACAAAAAATTACACCATC
>NC_051413.1:21120722-21120852 GCF_015228065.2 Penaeus monodon
GACCGGTGGAAAAAAGTTGCTGGAAATCTTTATTAGGCGAGTGAAAACACCAAGGCCAGCTTCCATTTCCTAGAAGGCTTGTGATACTTAAATTACTCACGAATGTTGAGTGCAAGGAAGAGGATATTAC
>NC_051413.1:21120893-21120968 GCF_015228065.2 Penaeus monodon
GAGACACAGTTTCAGTAAGATGCAAGGAAAGAGCATTCGTGATGCGCAAGTGATGTCATGGAAAAATGAATATTT
>NC_051413.1:21123954-21124708 GCF_015228065.2 Penaeus monodon
GCATATAAACACATTCGGTTATATACCAAGCTATTTACATTCAATATATATTGACACACTGTGTTGTCTGCCTTGCCGTTAATGGAAATGGCTAAACGTACCCTTGTACAACCAGTGAATGATTTATATTTCGACTTTTATCCCCGAGCCTGTTTCTTCTGCCTCCCTTCCTCGATTTCCTCTGTCTCTGTCGGAGCCTTCCCTCTGACCGGATATTGGCCATGTTTTATTAGTTCGTGGCGACTTCAGAACCGCTTAGATCCTTTTACATTTCCTTTGTGCGGCTCCACCTTGTCCACTTTAAGCTGGGAGAAGGAAGAGCCGTGGGAGGGGAGTTAGTTTTGCCACGTATGTTTTTTTCTTACGCTTTCTTTTTTTCGTTCTCTCTCTTTTCAACTCTTTTTTTTTTTCCTTTACTCTCTCCTCCAGCGGCGTGAAAAGAGAAAATGAAAATTCTTGGAGCTCACAGAAGCGTCTTGAAGAGTCTTGTGCCACACAGACACACCACGTCTTGCTCGCCTCCGCTTAGATCGCGTAGGACACCCATTACAGAGGTGCAAGAGGCGCAGCTGTGGCGGCGTCTCAGCTGAAACTCATCACCACGTCTGAAGCCATAACCACGCGCGCGTTTCTTGCGGCTGTGCTCTTGGGCGTTTCGTCTTCATTGCCTTGTGTCTTTTATTTTATTATTAATTTATTAAGATGTTGGCTTGAAGTCTAAAATCGGTCTTTCTTTCTAACTCTGTCTCTATCG
>NC_051413.1:21127658-21127961 GCF_015228065.2 Penaeus monodon
CGATTTTAGACTTCAAGCCAACATCTTAATAAATTAATAATAAAATAAAAGACACAAGGCAATGAAGACGAAACGCCCAAGAGCACAGCCGCAAGAAACGCGCGCGTGGTTATGGCTTCAGACGTGGTGATGAGTTTCAGCTGAGACGCCGCCACAGCTGCGCCTCTTGCACCTCTGTAATGGGTGTCCTACGCGATCTAAGCGGAGGCGAGCAAGACGTGGTGTGTCTGTGTGGCACAAGACTCTTCAAGACGCTTCTGTGAGCTCCAAGAATTTCATTTTCTCTTTTCACGCCGCTGGAGG
>NC_051413.1:21128027-21128329 GCF_015228065.2 Penaeus monodon
CATACGTGGCAAAACTAACTCCCCTCCCACGGCTCTTCCTTCTCCCAGCTTAAAGTGGACAAGGTGGAGCCGCACAAAGGAAATGTAAAAGGATCTAAGCGGTTCTGAAGTCGCCACGAACTAATAAAACATGGCCAATATCCGGTCAGAGGGAAGGCTCCGACAGAGACAGAGGAAATCGAGGAAGGGAGGCAGAAGAAACAGGCTCGGGGATAAAAGTTGAAATATAAATCATTCACTGGTTGTACAAGGGTACGTTTAGCCATTTCCATTAACGGCAAGGCAGACAACACAGTGTGTCA
>NC_051413.1:21131569-21131700 GCF_015228065.2 Penaeus monodon
TGTAATATCCTCTTCCTTGCACTCAACATTCGTGAGTAATTTAAGTATCACAAGCCTTCTAGGAAATGGAAGCTGGCCTTGGTGTTTTCACTCGCCTAATAAAGATTTCCAGCAACTTTTTTCCACCGGTC
>NC_051413.1:21131868-21132033 GCF_015228065.2 Penaeus monodon
GTATATCTCGTATTATTAATTTCTTGCCTTCTATCTCTATCTCTATTTCTCATTATGTATGTTTTTTCTGTCTTTCTCCTTCGCACTGCCCCTTTCTATATCTCATTCTCTTTCTCGCTATCATTGCCTCTATCCTATTCACTTTCATGACCTTTTTTGTAGCAT
>NC_051413.1:21132783-21133115 GCF_015228065.2 Penaeus monodon
CATAGTGGCCAAACTACTCCCCTCCCACGGCCTCCTTCTCCAGTTTAAAGTGAAAGGGAGCCGCACAGAGAAATGTAAAGGATCTAAGGGGTTTCTGAAGTCGCCACGACTAATAAAACATGGCCAATATCGGCAGAGGGTAGCCCCGACAGAGACAGAGGAAGGCGAGAGGAGGCAGAAGAAACAGGCTCGGGATAAAAGTTGAAATATAATCATCAACTGGGTACAAGGGATTTTTAGCCATTCCATAACGGCAAGGCAGACAACACAGTGTGTCATATTATGAAAAAATACCCTTGGTATATAACCGAAGTGTTATAGCTTTAAAATTT
>NC_051413.1:21137355-21137746 GCF_015228065.2 Penaeus monodon
TTTCATAAGAGTGACAAAGAGAAACGTTCTCGCAGTAAACAAACTTCTAACAACTTCATTTCCGAAACGGGAAGTAGACCCGGAGATAATTCCTTTTAAATCCTTCCTCCGGGCGGTTTAGGAGGGAATGCCGTCGCCAAGAATTATTATGAAGGTGAAAACGCGTCTCCTGTGTTACTCCTGTACTGGTAGCATACAGTACGCGCCTACGAGAGAGGCGAAAACGATACTTGTTTTGACGTCGACAGTCGTTGGTAATTTCTAGTGTATTCATTACGTGGTATTTACGCTTCAGTAGTGAGTTCATCTTTATGAATTTTGATGTTGTTCTGTCTAGAAACGTTATCTTCTCGACTCAATGACAGGTGTTATTCTTTGTTCATTTTTATCT
>NC_051413.1:21137883-21137981 GCF_015228065.2 Penaeus monodon
TTTTTTATTGCAGTGTTTCTATTCTACTTTTTTTTTTACTACTATTGCCAGGGGATAGAAAATAATTATTTTGCATTTTTGTCTCCTTTTTGAATATC
>NC_051413.1:21138627-21138842 GCF_015228065.2 Penaeus monodon
TGCACTTATTATCCAAACTCATCTATATACAATCCTAATGTAATGGTTGCATAGCTCATGATAATAACGTTTATAAAACATTTCCCTCATTCATTTGACCGCTCATATGCACCGGGCAATGTTTATTTTCCAAGCAATCAAAATAAAGTTATTTGTACTAGCGTTCATCGAATCCAAAAACATGCATAAATGTGGGTGTTTGCTGGCAGATACGA
>NC_051413.1:21139576-21139779 GCF_015228065.2 Penaeus monodon
GATGAGTACATCGAAAGACTCTCCTTATCATTAAAAAAAATAAATGTAGTCACTCTAATGGGGAGATAAACAGAGTACGTTTTCTAAGGCAATTATTTAAAATTATGTTGTTTGATATAAACTCTATGAATTATTCTCATTACGAATTACTTTCCTAGAGTAGTCTTTGACAGTGCGTTCCTACGTTCATGATCTTTTATCAT
>NC_051413.1:21139834-21140517 GCF_015228065.2 Penaeus monodon
TGCATATGTAGGTATAAAGTTTATTCATTTTAATTTTAGCAATTACCATTTCATCGTTTTTAAAAAAGGAATTAGAAAAAAAAATCTTTGCTGGTAAGTTTCCACAATTAATTACAATTGATTTTAACACATTAAATTGTTTTACAATTAATTATTAGCAGTAAAGATATTGATCCATTCAACATTTAGGTTATATTTTATTAAACTGAGTTAAATCAGAACAGTCAGTCAGTGATAGCAGATAAGAAAATAAAGAGACTTTCTTATTTTTTAAGCTTCAATATATATTTTATTTCCCTATCTGTCAGCCATTGTCTATCTATCACCCTGCCTCTCTCTCCCTCGTTTTCTCTTTTCCCAATGCCAATATATTCAATTTCAAGTTTAATCACAAATAGTCTATCAATCAAATATCAAGAATAAACGCCACTCTTTTACCCGTCATAAAACTCACTAACTACCCCTCTCTATACATTCGTCCTCTGTACATTGCATATCCCTAAAACACTGGAATAACACTGCTACCCTTCCACCGTTCCCTTGCCTTTGCACAGAGAAAGTTTTCAGAAAAATCACTTACCATTCAGCTGATGCTTTTCTATACGACAACAGGTTTTCCGTGTCTGCGATTAATTCGGGTAACAGAAGTGTTGAGTGTAAAAGTAAAGATTAATGATAAAATA
>NC_051413.1:21140837-21141155 GCF_015228065.2 Penaeus monodon
GCTTTGCTCCATAGTGACAATTATTGAAGATAATATGTCCAGGGAAATTACCAGAATTTGTCACTATACAGAAGGTGAAGTTTACATGTCTGAATTCTGGAATGATTCTCCAGCCTTAATCTTCCTACTCTTCTTTAGCCATTCTTTCTGTAAGCTCCTTATCTACACCCACCCAGGCCAAGGTTTTGCCAAATATAAATTGTGTCCGTTTATTTATTTATTTTTTGTAATGAGTCCAGTTTTAATTAACGTTATCACTCATTCGAAGTCCATTACTTACCCTAATTCATTCTTATTCTCCCTTCATAATACCCCAAC
>NC_051413.1:21141244-21141479 GCF_015228065.2 Penaeus monodon
TTTCAAGTTACAAACCAACTCTTCAGACTAAAATAAAACCCACGATGTAACCCTTCCTGTGTATTCATCTCTTGTCGGAAAGTTAGCGATGGCCTATGAATATTCAGGTACGATATTCCTATAACACAAGCCAACATTTTTCCTCTTCTAGCCCTTGCTTTTGATGACAATAGTTAAAGAAGAAAATGTTCATATTATGGCATGAATAAAAATCATTTAGGAGTTTAGGAAGTTA
>NC_051413.1:21142470-21143057 GCF_015228065.2 Penaeus monodon
TCGCTCATGAGAAAACGCACACAAATGTTTAATTCTTTCTTGTTTTTTTTCTCAAAATTCATGTATTCATAATGCCGAAAAAAATCAGCACTACTTAATCAGTCCAGGCACCCTCCGTTCACACAAAGCGAAAAAAATCACTTCTTGCATTTATGAAATTTGAATAACCATCTCTTTCGAATCAATAGTTTCGGATCCTTATTGACATCCATCACCACCCTTATGCACCACTTACATAAAGATAAGTTTTGCGAATTATGAACTGGCATGTTGTCCTTGTCAAAACCACACCACGAACCGCGCTGCTTGCCTGAACACTTCAAAGGTATAAGCGAGAAGTCTCCAGCTGGGCTGTGTAATATCTGCTATTGGCACCGTCACCCTGTTCATACTGCCCGTCACGACCACGTCACGTAGCACTTTTTTGCTCGCTCAAAGTATTCGAAAGAAGCAGCAAGATATTGAGGTGTTGGCTCGTATTCTTACATGGAGATGTGTTTGTATCCCTGTAACACTTAGATACTGGAAACATACCGTTTAAATTAATAGATATACACAGACATCCTGACAGTTTGGGGGGGACATTA
>NC_051413.1:21143520-21144343 GCF_015228065.2 Penaeus monodon
GTAAATTCTTCCATGATCCCAGATGAGCGTCGGATGAGCCAGCTGCTTCGATCATACGTCGATACTTCGAACTCTTTGAAAACTTTATTGCAAAATAATACTCATTCTGGGGAATTTCTCTTATGTCCTGCTTTCACATTTCTTTTCGTAATATTCAGTAATTTCATCGAATGTTCGCCTTCAATATTTCCGGACTCTAAAGAAAGCAGTGATATGGACCTATGCACTGCGTATCTGATGATTACATTTTACCAGGATAATAGCCAAGGTCTCCAAACTACTTATAGCTACTTTGTAATGTACTTTTCAAGGAGATCACAGTATATACTTGTTTGTAAAAACACCCTGGTGATCAGAGAGACCTTCTCTTGTAGCTGCCTTGTAGTGTACTTGAATTTCGATCATATACTTCTTTATAAAAAACACTCTGGTAACCTTTTATTGGACCTGACCTGTTCAAACCTCACTTCCAAGCCATGGGTAATAAATAGAATTTTAAAAAAATGGTAGTGTGAAAAAAACGTATTATATATTGGCTTTGCTATAAAAGGAAGAAAAAGAAGAAGAAAAAAATCTCTCAATTCGCATGATTTCGAATATTTTCATTTCATTTTCAAATATGTTTATCAACTGGCGACTGTAACATGCTGACAAATTTACATCACAATGGTGTTTTTAAAACCCTTTGCACATGTGACGTATTGCATCATGCTCGTCCCAACAGGATAGCACTATGTACCTGAGCTCCCAGCTGTCGTTATCCTTCAACATAAAATCGGTTTACATTGCAAACAAACCGCCTTTTTCACTAGTCTATAGAAAG
>NC_051413.1:21145175-21145313 GCF_015228065.2 Penaeus monodon
GATACACTTTATCGTCATCCTTGTTATCTTCTTTACCATCAAAAATTTTTACACACGACACACAAAAAAGTGTGCATAAAAGTATCTCTCTTAACCGATTTCTGTCTACCGCTCTGCCTTACCCTTCCCATCATCAAC
>NC_051413.1:21145340-21145592 GCF_015228065.2 Penaeus monodon
CTAGTTCTATAGTCAACAGAGGAATGCAGTTCATACACCACTCTCTCGCCTGTATAAAACTACTTAACCCTCCCTATACCTTTTGTCAAACGCTAACGGTATGTCATACATATTTGTGTAAAGTATTTGCGTAAAACATTTCATTCACATTCTTATTCTTACGACCCTCTTGCCTTGGAAATGAACGAATAAATAAATTAAACATTAATAACTATGTTTTACGTGAATGAGCAAAATCACTGTTAACCTTTA
>NC_051413.1:21145859-21146157 GCF_015228065.2 Penaeus monodon
ATATATACCGAAAATTCCCACGATTTGAGCATTGTTTCTTATATTGTCTTCAATCTAAATTCTGGAATGATACGTCCTTCTCCATTTCCCCTTTTCCTCTGTAACTTTTCTTTCTTTAAGCGTTTTATATACACGCATTTCTAGGATAGTGGCCAAGGTTTTGCTTATTTTCCGCCAGATGGAACTCCAAGTGAGGAACTCTTGCTTGAGACTTGGAATGATCTTTAACTTTAAGCAATGCCACAACATATGTTCCTTACTTAATTCACCCAAACATCCTCTTATTCTATCATAACTT
>NC_051413.1:21146253-21146573 GCF_015228065.2 Penaeus monodon
GTTACTTCACAAACAAATGCCAACATATGACATCTTACTTTTACCAGAATTTTTTTTTCAGATATATGTTGTATAAAAAATATATATATCTTTTAGTGACTGTTCGTAACATCTGGCATATTTTGCATCTCAGTGTTATCTTATAAACCCCTTGCACATGTAAAGTTGTGCATCAAACCACTCCCAACAGGCAAACGTTGTGTACGTGTGTTATCAACACTAGTTGTCCATCAGAGTAAAATTTCAAGTTTACATTGCAAATATACCTTTTTCAGATAGTGTGATTTTTTTAAATTATTTTTTGTAATGGAAAAACACAG
>NC_051413.1:21146932-21147956 GCF_015228065.2 Penaeus monodon
AAAAGCTGAGATATTGCAACGTACTCCCTTGTGAGTAATGAATTGCCTAACCTCATCAGTACTAAGTGCATCCATCAGTTTCTTGACGTTGTTTGGTTACACTTTCTTTATGAAGTGTCACTTTTTTTGCTTATCGATTGATGAGTCTACGATCACTTTCTCTCCTTTTACAATATGTACTTTTTGTGATTCGTGATTTTTTTTTTTTTTTTGAGCATCTTATACACTACTGTCTATTATTTGATAAACTCTGCCACTTAAAGATCTATCAGATTCCAAGTGCATCTCAATTAGAAATCTTCCCATGTCATTATAGTAACTTTATACCAATATCTTTGTATCAGTACTTTATACCAATGTCTTTATACCAAAACTTCATACCAATATCTTTATACAAAACTGTATACCAATATCTTTATACCAATACTTTATATCAGTATCTTTGTACCAATATTCTATACCAATATTTTATATCAATATCTTTATACCAATGCTCTTTACCAATATTTTATACCAATATCTCTTTACCGATATCCTTATACAAATACTTTATAATAATACTTTATACCAATATCTAAGTGACATAACCAATGGCCAAGATCTCTTGCTCTCCAGCGGACACTTAGGCAATTACTCCTAATAGATATGTTTGCCCACCATGAAAAACAACTCTCCTGTAGGCTAAAGTTTAAACTCAATGAAAAAAACAACCCTCAAGACTGGGAACAATGCTAACAGATCTAGAGATGGATCGAGTGTCTCGGCAAAAGCTCCATCTTCTGGAAAATTACGAGATAAAACGAGTCGAAATTGGCATCGTTTACAGCACTTTCGTATCCCGTTTTACGTAGACTACAGCAAGAACCCTGGGATTCTTTTTTCCTCCTCGTAATTCTTAACGATTCCGAGGCCAAAATCGCTGAGAGAAAGGATTTAAAAGAAATTATCTTCAGATCTTTTTCTTATTCCGCAAATAAGACTTCTTATAAAGTTAGTTTACGATGGGATCGTTTCCCGTCTCTGC
>NC_051413.1:21148207-21148439 GCF_015228065.2 Penaeus monodon
GCCTACGGTAATCACTAGTAATCAAAATATAGCAGACCTTCTCTGAATGATGCACTGAAGGGGATCAAACTTCATGAACATTCACTCAAGCGGCAAAGTGCTGAATTTTAAGCAGGTTTTACTATAAGCCGAAGACGTCTGCATTAAGATAAGAATAATAATGAGCGGCTTGACAGAGAAGATTTGCGATAATCAGTTCCATATTATGAAAAGACATTTTTTTTTTTGCACG
>NC_051413.1:21149507-21149618 GCF_015228065.2 Penaeus monodon
ATAGTCCACCGCAGTGGGAGAGGGTCGTGTCCGTGAGGCCCCAAATGATGTCTGATAAAGGATTGAAAATCTGCAAATTATCAAAATAATATTATTAATGATAAATAAACA
>NC_051413.1:21150868-21151173 GCF_015228065.2 Penaeus monodon
AATCAAAAACGTTGTCAGAATACCTCATTTTATTACTAGATGTCATACCTTGCTACATTATATTCTTTCTATTATATTACAAAAGCTTTGCAGTCTATATTTTCGTAACTAAATATCAAAGCAAAAGTAAAAGTCCTTAGAAGGCGAAAAATAAAAGGAAAATCTCCCGTCTTATATTTGTGTCGAGCAAGAAAATACGCAAGTCCTTAGCTGCTATCTTGGTAATGCGTGCAGATAAGACGCTTAAAAACAGAATGGTTGATGAGGGGAAGGAAGATGAAGGAGGATGGATCATTCCGAACCTA
>NC_051413.1:21151401-21151664 GCF_015228065.2 Penaeus monodon
TGCTTACCACGTAAAAAGTCATTACCAACAATTAACACGCACAGAAAACCTATTGCATTGCCAGATTGCGAAGAAAAAAAGAATGATTTTTCCTGAAAACTTTAGTGCTCAAAGGGAAAGGGTGACGAAAGAAGCCTTTCACTAGTCTCTGAGAAATATTTTGCCTGAATATTCATGGGACATTGCTAACTTCCCGACGAGACACGAATGCAAAAGAAAGGTTAGGTAATAGCTTTTTTTCTTATAGGATAGAGACGCAAGAG
>NC_051413.1:21151700-21151770 GCF_015228065.2 Penaeus monodon
GGACTATAGGGCATTACTGAATAAGAGTGAGAAATGAAAGTCGATAGAGATAGAAGGAGTTGCTGTTGAT
>NC_051413.1:21153134-21153933 GCF_015228065.2 Penaeus monodon
TCCAGCGAAGGGACGAAAGACAAAAATGCACCCCCCCCCCCCTCCCCGCGTACGATGGAATGCAGGCGCAGTCGTCAACGTGAGACTAATGGTTCCAAATGACGGACGAGTGGTGGGAAAACAAAGAAAAGAGGCTAGAGTTTTTTTCGTGCCATTCGAGGAGATGGGAAAGTGTTTCAATTTGTTTGTTCTTTTATTTCTAATGTGCTGCTTGAATTTGTTGTTGCATTCAATCTCCCGACTCTCTGTTGAGAACGGTCAGGAATATAACAGCGGACCGGATGCTTTATTTATAATTTCAAAACAAAATTTATAAAACAAAGAAAAGTAAAGAGAATAGAATGAGAACTAGGAACAATCGGGGGGGAAAATAAGTCAATAGGAGGAATCTGTTAAAAATCCGAGATATAATAAAGGCTTAAGATTTCCCCAAAGCCTTACGAGAAGATTGTCTAAGATTAATGGCGAAGTAGGGGAGATATATATCACCCCTAGATCCCCTTTCTGTGGAAAATCTGTTCGTGGCAGGAAGGAAAAAAAAAGCATTAGAAAACCTTCAAGAAATATAATGAATAGAGAAACTGATATGCAGCTTTTAATCAAACCGTGAGATTTTTAAGAAAGATAAAAAATCGGAGGTAATGATTTTGTTTGTCTCTTTTTCCATTAGTATGATTGAATGGAACGGAAATTTGGTGATGGCAGGGTTCGCTTTTAGTTGATGAGCCAATACTTTTTTTTTCGAAATGATTTCTCTCTATTTAATAAACGCATAGATCGTTCACAGTGTCATCTCTAG
>NC_051413.1:21154238-21154444 GCF_015228065.2 Penaeus monodon
GTTATTACTGATCTAGAATGAATGAAACGGGTCTATCACTGAATATCCATTCATAACAAAGTTACTTGATAAACTATTGCATAAATAAACCCACATCAAGAGATTTATTTAGCTTTTGATGCATGGACGCTATTGCAGCTGACAATTTGCAGTTTAACGAGGATTCAGAAAAAAATAACATTGGCTGATAAAGCTCAATGATCAAG
>NC_051413.1:21155358-21155528 GCF_015228065.2 Penaeus monodon
ATATATTCAGAGAGAAATTTCAGTAATCCATTATACAGTTATGCTTTGGTAATGATGAAAAAGATTTCATAGACCATGATGTTATAATGATATTAAAGGTAATGTTCTTCACTCGCTCACGCTGTCTGCATGCGTGCTTGCATGTGGTACTTGTGTGTGTGCATGCTTGT
>NC_051413.1:21155628-21156159 GCF_015228065.2 Penaeus monodon
ACAAAAACAGATTCGATAATAGCTCTAGGGTGATATATATCTCCCCTACTTCGCCATTAATCTTAGACAATCTTCTCGTAAGGCTTTGGGGAAATCTTAAGCCTTTATTATATCTCGGATTTTTAACAGATTCCTCCTATTGACTTATTTCCCCCCCGATTGTTCCTAGTTCTCATTCTATTCTCTTTTCTTTTCTTTGTTTTATAAATTTTGTTTTGAAATTATAAATAAAGCATCCGGTCAGCTGTTATATTCCTGACCGTTCTCAACAGAAAGTCGGGAGATTGAATACAACAACAAATTCAAGCAGCACATTAGAAATAAAAGAACAAACAAATTGAAACACTTTCCCATCTCCTCGAATGGCACGAAAAAAACTCTAGCCTCTTTTCTTTGTTTTCCCACCACTCGTCCGTCATTTGGAACCATTAGTCTCACGTTGACGACTGCGCCTGCATTCCATCGCACGCGGGGAGGGGGGGGGGAGATGCATTTTTGTCTTTCGTCCCTTCGCTGGAGGGGAGGGGGGCG
>NC_051413.1:21157072-21157242 GCF_015228065.2 Penaeus monodon
GATGCTCATATTCTTACCTATTTATTTATAGCGTTTTACCTTGAACCATTAGTCTCACGCTGACGACTTCGCCTGTATTCCATCTTACGCGCCGGGGATGAGGGGGGGGGGGGGGTAGATGCATTTTTGTCTTCGGTCCCCTCGCTAGGGGGGAGGGGGAGCGGCATTAT
>NC_051413.1:21158093-21158260 GCF_015228065.2 Penaeus monodon
TAATAGCATTTTACTTTCAGCGTTATAATATGGATATACAATAAAAAATCCTCGTTTCATTTTCACGTTTTATATCAAGAGCAACTCTTTCTATCTCAGTCATTTCTCAACCTGTCTTTATTTTTTATATAATATTATCCGTTTATTCAGTAATGCCCTATAGTCCA
>NC_051413.1:21158297-21158604 GCF_015228065.2 Penaeus monodon
ACTCTTGCGTCTCTATCCTATAATAAAAAAGCTATTACCTAACCTTTCTTTTGCATTCGTGTCTCGTCGGGAAGTTAGCAATGTCCAATGAATATTCAGGCAAAATATTTCTCAGAGACTAGTGAAAGGCTTCTTTCGTCACCCTTTCCCTTTGAGCACTAAAGTTTTCAGGAAAAATCATTCTTTTTTTCTTCGCAATCTGGCAATGCAATAGGTTTTCTGTGCGTGTTAATTGTTGGGAATGACTTTTACGTGGTAAGCATGTAGTTTGTTAAAAATCATAGTCACACACACACACACGCGCGTG
>NC_051413.1:21158943-21159218 GCF_015228065.2 Penaeus monodon
TTCCATTTTCACCTTCTAGGTTCGGAATGATCCATCCTCCTTCATCTTCCTTCCCCTCTTCAACCATTCTGTTTTTAAGCGTCTTATCTGCACGCATTACCAAGATAGCAGCTAAGGACTTGCGTATTTTCTTGCTCGACACAAATATAAGACGGGAGATTTTCCTTTTATTTTTCGCCTTCTAAGGACTTTTACTTTCGCTTTGATATTTAGTTACGAAAATATAGACAACGTTCTTGATTTATTTATATAATTTACTTTATTCATGTATTAAG
>NC_051413.1:21159243-21159429 GCF_015228065.2 Penaeus monodon
TACATTGCTTATTACTGTAAGGAGGAAGTATTAGAATTCTATTAGAACTTACAGGGATCGGGTAAAGGGGGTGTCAGTCCTCATAGTTCTTAAATACAGGGCACTATACTTGAAGAACATGCTTAACCCGTTATCAGACTAACCTTGAATAGTACGAGTAAATCCTAGAACTTCCTAATTGCAGTT
>NC_051413.1:21160673-21160767 GCF_015228065.2 Penaeus monodon
TTTGATAATTTGCAGATTTTCCCTCCTTTATCAGGCATCATTTGGGGGTCCCTCCATCGGGGACACGGACCCATCCATCCCAACTTGGCTGCGC
>NC_051413.1:21161140-21161259 GCF_015228065.2 Penaeus monodon
AGGACCATATGCATCATTCATTCCAACAAAAAACACAACCATACACACACACCCGTACGGATGATTTTGTTTGATGTTTGTTGAGATATGATTTTAGATTATGTATTTTATTTGATAAG
>NC_051413.1:21162257-21162508 GCF_015228065.2 Penaeus monodon
TGCCTTCCTAACATTAATATATCATATTTCCCGTTTACTTGCTGACGACCCATCCTGCAAAGAACAATAATGCACACTATACGTCATCCCCCATATTATAACTTACTACCTGACCCTTCCTGTGCCTTCGTCTCAGGTCGGAAAGTTAGCGATGCCCCATGAATATTCAGGCAAAATATTCCTAAAATACTAGAGTAACATTTTTTTCCCCTCTCGCTACCCTTTGATGAGAGACCTTTAAGGCTAAGCCA
>NC_051413.1:21163911-21164056 GCF_015228065.2 Penaeus monodon
CTCGCACAAAATATATCATGTACTTGAAACAAAAAACATATATCAAATATACATGTGTGTAGTAATAGTAACATATACGTTATCACAACACCACTAACCCTGGAACAGAGGTAATTCTTTATTATATATATTATACCTACTAATA
>NC_051413.1:21164113-21164695 GCF_015228065.2 Penaeus monodon
CAAATTGTACAGTATTCGAAGAATTTTCTAGGTTTGTGTGCAAGCCTACTGGCCGCAGGACATTATATGAACATTATCGTCATCAACACACTTGTACTAACCCTGGTGACACGAAAGTGAGTGTTATGGGAGCTACGGTTCACAGCGTAAATACGTATTTCCTTTTACATGAATATTTTTTGGGATTGTCCTTGCCGAGTTTCCAAACATGCATGATTCCCTAAACCATTTTACAGGTTCACATGCCGCTGGCCGCGGGGCCAGATTTTGTAGAACCACTTTCGTCTGTCACATTGTGAGATGTAAATTATAATAGATAAGTCAGCAACTCAATATGGGTAGGGATATCATGCTTACATTAAATATATTTTTTCTGAATTGAATCTCGTATGCAACTAACAACAAAAAAAATTCCACCTTTATTCCATCACATTTGGCTCCCGTGCGTCTTCATAATATCGCTGTCACATTGAAATGTATTTTGTTCAACATCAAATATGGCGTATAGGGCACTATCATGTATAAACATATAAATATATCGATTTTTTTTACTAAATTTATCTATGAAAAAAAAAAAAAAAA
>NC_051413.1:21165117-21165203 GCF_015228065.2 Penaeus monodon
CATAAAGGGAATCAAATATATGATTACCTGTCTTTTATTTTCTAGATGGTTCCTCTTTCCTCAAACTACTCAAGTTCCAGCTGGAC
>NC_051413.1:21166875-21167229 GCF_015228065.2 Penaeus monodon
GTAGTAAAATTACTATCATCGTTGTCCTTATCCTCCCTTTCTATCGCCCAGTCACTCCCCTTCCCTTTCTCTCACCCCACAAGCACCATATTGTATTTTCAGTTTACTCGCTGGAGACCCATAGTCCAGGGCACAATAATGACCGCCATACATCACTCTCCTGCCTTGTATAAAAACTCACTACCCAACCCTTCCTATGCATTCGTCTCGTGTCGGAGAGTTAGCGATCGCCTGTGAATATTCAGGAGATTTTTTTCCTGAAACACTTGCTGGTATTGTTCCTCTTGTCACCCCTTTTATGGATAAGGTAGAAATGTATGTTTTTTTTCTTTAAGTTGGTGTTAACTTCAATGG
>NC_051413.1:21167958-21168066 GCF_015228065.2 Penaeus monodon
CACAAAATTATGTCGCATTCATTGAGCATTTATATTGACATATTTCGC
Organism: Penaeus monodon; assembly: GCF_015228065.2. Classification (NCBI taxonomy): domain Eukaryota; kingdom Metazoa; phylum Arthropoda; class Malacostraca; order Decapoda; family Penaeidae; genus Penaeus; species Penaeus monodon. Next base: position 21,168,007 of record NC_051413.1, read on the forward strand.
TTCGGCTGCTTTGAAAAAAAAAGTTTCCTTTGAGCAATGAATTGATAGGTAAACAATTGA
>NC_051413.1:21169002-21169148 GCF_015228065.2 Penaeus monodon
GCCACAGTAACTTCAGTAATGAAAAATGCGCCGAATTCGAAAAGAACACATCACCTGATGATGAGTTGTAATGATATACAGTATATCATTTATTGGCATCAAATCATTTGATCATTCAACAACAACCAGTGCTTATTTCCAAGGGC
>NC_051413.1:21170200-21170763 GCF_015228065.2 Penaeus monodon
CAGATATGCTTAAAAGCAATATTTTAGGTTCTCCATTAGGAATATTTCTTCAAAGTTCTTCAAGTGAACATCTGTTCTCTCTTTTCCTGCCATTGCTAGTTGAGATTTTAAAAATGTTATTTATCTTCTCAACTTGGTCGTTAATCGTAGATAATATACTGACAAAAGTTCCTGGAAATCTTAAGCTTTTATTAAATCTCAGAATTCTGGTTTGATATTTATGTATTTGTTATCTCCCCTCTCTCCTTATTTGGTTTCCTTTTTTAAGATTTCTCTTCCTTCCTTCATTCCGTAATTATGAATCGTGAATGAGATCCTTGATTATTGTCTGGTTGTAATGCTGTGTTAATTTATGTCCTTGTAATATAAAGAAAACGAATAAGATAGAGTATTCACCGTAGTTCCCTTGGGTTCCCACAAGTAATGCATCATTCATATCCATTAGTCTAAATTTAACGACAACTGCATTTATGATACACCGTACAGGGGATGCATTATTGCCTTTGATGTTTCGTCTTGAGGGAATAGTGGATCTTTAGGATTCATGGCTATTTTCATTTGAT
>NC_051413.1:21172281-21172510 GCF_015228065.2 Penaeus monodon
CCCCGGTCACTTGCTGACGACCATCCTGCAAAGAACAATAATGCACAACTATACGCTCATCCCCCATATATAAGCTTACTACCTGACCCTTCCTGTGCCTTCGTCTCAGGTCGGAAGTTAGCGATGCCTGCATGAATATTCAGTCGAAAATATTCCCTAAAATATACTAAGAGTAACATTTTTTTCCCCTCTGCTACCCTTTGCTGAGAGAACCTTTAAGGCTAACCAG
>NC_051413.1:21173585-21173778 GCF_015228065.2 Penaeus monodon
TTTCTTGAGAAAATTTTTGGGTCCATTCTGATGCAATGACCAGGCCATCTCGCGCTCCACTTTTTGTCATTTATTGTCATTATTTCCTTCTGTTTGGTCAATGCACATCCGTGTACAGCAAATGTTTACGGTGTAGAATTAAAATTGCATACTTTGTGTTTTGTCACAAAAGTTTTCATATATCTTGATATAG
>NC_051413.1:21173841-21173906 GCF_015228065.2 Penaeus monodon
ATGAAATAATTTGTCTACTTTTCATCAGACCATAAAAAGGAAAGTTGATCATGTTTAGAACCGTA
>NC_051413.1:21174331-21174401 GCF_015228065.2 Penaeus monodon
GTTTGTCTGTGGAAAAGAAAGACCAATACTGGAAGCAGTCATAATTATAATAAAACAATATATCGTTATG
>NC_051413.1:21174689-21174772 GCF_015228065.2 Penaeus monodon
ACTAAGGCAAGGCAGCGTATAGATGGGAGGGATATTTCTTCTTCCATTCAAAATATTTTTTTCTGAATTGAATCTCTGGCGAG
>NC_051413.1:21174885-21174971 GCF_015228065.2 Penaeus monodon
TAATCAGAACATCAAATATGGCGTATAGGGCACTATCATGTATAAACATATAAATATATCGATTTTTTTTACTAAATTTATCTATG
>NC_051413.1:21175410-21175498 GCF_015228065.2 Penaeus monodon
CATAAAGGGAATCAAATATATGATTACCTGTCTTTGATTTCTAGATGGTTTCCTCTTCCTCAAACATACTCAAGTTCCAGCTGGACAC
>NC_051413.1:21175697-21175842 GCF_015228065.2 Penaeus monodon
ACATACAGCACATGTACTGGGAGTAAGTTTTTTAGACTTGTCCCTTTCACCCCTCTTGAAACCATTCAGATAGTATGTTGCTCGAGTTTGAGTCAAGCACATTGTGTTATTATCTCACTCAATTGATTTAACTCAGAGAAACTCT
>NC_051413.1:21175878-21175947 GCF_015228065.2 Penaeus monodon
ATAATCAAAAATAATTATACATACTGTTGCGTTACTAATCACCAAATATTGACTCGTATTTTTATAGAG
>NC_051413.1:21176931-21177992 GCF_015228065.2 Penaeus monodon
AAAACCTGATAAAGTAGGCCTATTCCCTCCGAAATAGAACCCTCCACCGATGCTACTCCCTTTCTAACTTCTTTTTAAAAAATCTCTTAGGTTTGACACGCATTTCCAAGGAGTAAGGTAAGGCCTCGTTGCGAATCTTAAATTATCTTTCCACCGCCTTCTATCCCTGGAATTCCTCAATGGATTTCAGAATTATGAGATGTACAACGAAAACCTCGACGTTGCACTACAATACTGCACTTGTACATGTATCACTCACTTACCTTTCACTTTTGAGAAAAGCTGGAACCTTACTTTCCTGAAACAGTCACACAGTATGGTTCCATTATATGAGCATCGTGCACCTTTGGCTGCCAGTGCTCTTTATGGTTCAGCGCACATATATTGGCAACTGTACATTGTGCTGAAGGACGAATATTTGACATGACTTGAGATTTTATGATCTCATATGACTTTTACACGTACTTCCAAACAACATTTTACGTGATCTATCAATGTTATAACATTCTTTATAGCAGGCAAATAATTACATACCAACACTCGCCGACAAATACACTTGAAAATTATTATAAAATGTAGGATATTCTTCAAGAATTTTTCAAAACCTCTTAACTACCGCAAAACATTTAATAAACACATCTGTACTAGAAACAAATAGTCCTAAGTGAATAAACTCAGAAAAAAAGGAAATGAAGATAAAATTATTTTTAAAAAAATCCTATCCATTTTTTTTACATGTTCTTCGCTGATCCTTCCAACTTTACGAAAGACTCGGACTTGACTCGCATATATTTTTTTCCCGTTGTGTTAAAGCCATTACTCTCGCAAAAAGTTTGGAAAATGTTCATAGGGCCTCCAACCCTGAGCTATGGGTGAAGCACCTCTTTACAAGCCTGACCTCATTACTTGTTTAAATTGCATAAACCGATTAACACTAATTTAGTTTAAAAAAACAAAAAACAAACTTTAAATGGGTTTGTTTAATCCCGATGCACTCTTACTCTGAAGATATTAACTTTCTGTTTTTAGATTAGTATTCATGTTTCTGAGGAAATGTTATC
>NC_051413.1:21178568-21179034 GCF_015228065.2 Penaeus monodon
ACAGCTACGATTAATAGCTGAATACACCAGTTCGTCCTTCTCATACTCGACGTTTTAAGGTAACCAGATACATGTTTTAAAATTCAGTATTTTTTTCGCATGATTGACACTTTTGCAGATTTGTATATCTCTTTACGTTTCTGCAGGAGAGTCGTCTGCAAGATTATTATAAAGTTTAGTGGAGCATGATATTCGTGTATTTTGTGTGTGTGGTTGTGTGAGCGCGCGCGACTTATGTGTTTGTGTTCATTTTGACGTGTATAAGATAAAACGAATAAAATACACGTACACATTAATACATATTACTGATTCAGGGACTGGTAATGTAGTTAGCAACCTATATGAGCATGGGCTGGTACCGGCTTGACTGGTACATGGTTTTGATACCAATAAATGATTTATATACAACATTAAAGCTTATTATCATGTGATATATTTTTTATTAAGTAGCCGCAATATCGTTCCG
>NC_051413.1:21179911-21180035 GCF_015228065.2 Penaeus monodon
AACATTAGAACCGTCATCTACAATTAATATAATTTCTCTCCGTTTTCAGTTATTAATTCTTCCTCCAAGACAACGATATATAAATTTCCTATGAATATTTTTGTTTCTAAAAGTCCTGCGTCCG
>NC_051413.1:21180057-21180278 GCF_015228065.2 Penaeus monodon
CTAAACCGGCACAACCTTCACCGTATGAAGGGATTTAATGGTGAAATAAATCTCTTCGTATCGTTCATTAATCTTGTCCGATGTTCTTCTACATGTTTTACGAAAACCTTAAGTCTTTATATCTTAGACTTCTGGCAGGTTCCGACTAAGTTCGTGTAAGTTTTTATCATTTTCTAGATTTTGTTTTTATTATTTTACTTCCTTTTCAATTTCGGTTCTGC
>NC_051413.1:21180308-21180836 GCF_015228065.2 Penaeus monodon
TCCAAACAATGTTCCATGATTCTATTCTTCTGTAACCGCTCCGAGTCATGGAAGGTTTTATTATTTTCTATATTTTATTTTTAATAATTTTCCTCCTTTTCGGTTCTGTTCTCTCTTTTTTTCTTGTTTTCGATTCCAAACAACGTTCCATGACTCTATTCTTCTTCTGTAGCCGCAATTGTGTAGTTGACTATATTTTGAGAAGGTAGGTATTACCTACATCCACTAATGAAATGTCCTAAGGCTAATTAGCAAATTAGAGAATGACAACATTCATAAATAACTCAAACAAACAAACAAGAGAAGTACAGTTGATTCGTCAAATACACCTTCCTTTACATAGATTTGTTTCATATAATGATCTGTGACTACTGGACGGAACATTGGCACGGGAACAAGGTATGGGTACAGACAGTAAGAGTGGTACGGAGAAACATGTACATTGCAACGTTCAACCCTTCCATCCTCGGCTTTTACGTTCTCCTCCCTGTCCTTTTTCTATTATATTTACTTTTATATTTTCACATT
>NC_051413.1:21181053-21181238 GCF_015228065.2 Penaeus monodon
ATCTCACATTATCACGACCTGGTTCATCTATTCATAATTTGTTCGAGCTTAGTGTTATTCGAAATTAAACATATTTGTTTACGATCAGGCTGATTCCCTTCTTATTTGATATCAAATATACTTCTATCCCTCCCCCCCCCCCCAACTCAGTATCTAAATGTTCACAATCGAAAGTCCAGAATTTC
>NC_051413.1:21181277-21181377 GCF_015228065.2 Penaeus monodon
TAAGCTCCTTGCTCCTAGCCTTCCTTTTGTTCTTAGAAGTGAGGCATCAAATTCTAGAACTACTGGTATGCTTTTTTCTATCAAATAAATAATAATAATA
>NC_051413.1:21181559-21181805 GCF_015228065.2 Penaeus monodon
GTAGTAGTATCTATTTATTTGATTGAAAAAAGAATTTATGCCTCAGTTCTAAGAACAAAACGAAGGCTGGGAACAAGGAGTTTACCCATTACTTTACTAGGCATTGAGGTTTAAAGCTGTTTAACCTAAGCTGTTACAACATCAGTCCATTTTAGTATTTTAGAGACAACCTTCCGAAACAAGTTGGCTAAAGATACTGTAAAAGGACACTTGTACAAACATATAATAATTAAGGTGATAATGATG
>NC_051413.1:21181909-21182398 GCF_015228065.2 Penaeus monodon
TTTCCAAGAAAGGACATCGAGTTTCTAAGGGATAAATAGTGTTACTGTCAACAAAGCTTCTAGTTAATGACATTGGTGTTGCAAGATTCTTCCATCAGCAACAAAGCTCTAGATTGTGAAGTTGATACCCTCTATACTTTTATTTAAAAGATTGTGCTACAAAACAATACTTTTAAAAACGATTTGTACATTATATCTATTCACATTACTAGAATAATGATTTTTCTTTTCACCGATGTAGCTCGACCTGTAAAGCTGTCTTGTTTTTCACCTCTTTTCATGAATTTCAGCTTTAAGTAATCCAAAGGCTTATATACTTTACTCAGAAACTCCCGACTTCTTGTTGTTTGAGATGATAAGAGGGAACAAACACTTCTTTCTGATGTAAAGCATTAATATAGCAACATATGTCTCCCAAGTTAACCAAAAACAAATAAAATAATAATCTTTACATCAAATAATTTTATTATATATTTTACTTCACACAAA
>NC_051413.1:21183314-21183732 GCF_015228065.2 Penaeus monodon
CACCTAGTTTAGACAGATATGAGATTTATATATAGATTCACTTAGTTTTTTCAGATATTAGAATTATATATTCAATCTCTTAGTATAGTAAGATATAAGAATTATATAGAGATTCCCTTAGTTTTTTGTTTTTATTCCTTTTTTTATATTACTTTCATGGAAATGTATAAAATACAAGTTATGTTTTATTTTTATTTATGAAAACCAGTACATTAACAAAACTTTACATACCCACACAAAATTACCTTAAACCATCACACAAATACTATGAATAATTTTCCGTAATTTGATTACATATACACTTAACACCTTCAACAGTCTCGTTGTAAATTCGATATTTATATACTTCACGATTTTCTGTAGTAAAAGACCACAAGACTCTTGGGTCACAGCTGAGGAGCTGAGGTTAGGCGTCCAC
>NC_051413.1:21185375-21185652 GCF_015228065.2 Penaeus monodon
CTGCTTTAATATCTAGCATATTTTGCAATAAAATATATCATGGACATGATATAGTCTAATTTCAAAAGTATAAGTTTATATGTAGATTACACTTTTTTCCTCTCTGGCAGTGAGATCAAAGGAGTAATGTGTGTTTAAGCTTAACTTTAAACGAATCTCCGGAAAAAAAAACTATGTCACCTTTTATAAAGTAAAAGGGTAATTTTTAAAAACGTTACCGGATCAAACATCGAATGAATCTTATATATTAGGAATAGTTTTCCAATCCCAACAAAAG
>NC_051413.1:21185854-21186324 GCF_015228065.2 Penaeus monodon
CGCATATCGTTTACTAAATATATTTGTACACACACGGACACACAGGAAACATCTATTTATTTAACAGTATACTGTGTACGACTTTGGGCGACAAATCTCACCCAGTCAAAGGGCACGTTGTGTATGTAACATGTTATGTACTCTAAGCATTCTTTTCTTCGTCAGTAATGTCTTGAAAATCCATGTCTCTGGTTGGTTGATGAAGCTGACCCGAATTTTGAAGATAAGATCTATGAGGAATCTGACATTAGCTCTAAATAAACGTGCGAAGAGTATTTGCAAAGCGCTTTGAAGTACCTTATTGGACATTCTAATTCCCCTTAAATTAATCACATGTATTATCAAAACACACACACACCCTCTGACTTTAATACCCAATCATCACACTCTACATCATATTTACACGTATAAGCTCTTTTAACGTCGCTATTGTGTAGCACAATTTAAAAAAAAAATTATGTATGTATATA
>NC_051413.1:21186466-21186721 GCF_015228065.2 Penaeus monodon
ATTATGTACGTGTGTGACATTGTATGTGTAAATATGTTGAGAATATTTTCAAAGAATTAGCACAGCTGCACAAGGGAACTTCAATAGTCAAACTTTCCGATAGCAAACCACAGCTGCACAAAAAAAAGTTTACAGTACAAAAGTTAAAAATATTTTTCATCTTGATCTTTTCACCTCGACTTTATGCTCACTCAAAGATTTGTCGATATGATATTAATTTTACTCCTTGACGTAAAGATAACTTTCGACGCATAC
>NC_051413.1:21190183-21190903 GCF_015228065.2 Penaeus monodon
CAGTCGGTAGGGCGGTAGCCCCTTCCACCTGCTGCTGAGCTGACAGAGAGAGTAGAAGAAAGGAAAGGGGAGATGAAAAGATACAGTAAATAAATATATATAGAGAGACAAATACATAGACAGAGAGATAAAGGGGCGGGGGGGAGGAGAGTGTCGTAATAAATTCATTCTTCTTTTTGTTGCAAACATACTGCAAAATAATCATCACTTTTATCCTCAGTCCATTTAGTTCATCCAAATTCATACTCGGCCATCATTGTTTTAACTGACATTCACACACAACATTCTATCCTTAAAGACAAAGGATAACGCGAGGAACAATGTTACTATAGTGTTTTAGGAATATACTGTCTGAATATTCATGGATGATCGCTAACTATTTGACAGGAGACGAATGCACAGAAAGGGTTAGGTAGTGAGTTCTATGTTAGGCAGGAGACTGATATATGACTTGCATTATTGTGCTCTGAACGATAGGCCATCAGACAATAAAAGGAAAATATAACACACACGATATGAAGGGAGAAGATGAAAGACATACACTAGGTAATACAGAGAAATCGTCCAAAAGAGAGAGGTTGTGTGTATGTTAGCATGTAGCGATGTTGAAATCGTTTTGTCAGTTGTATCATACAATAATTGAATAATACTTATATGGAAAGGTAAATAGTTAGTCGTAGATATTAAGTGAATATAGACTTCTCTCTCAGTCTCTGTCTG
>NC_051413.1:21191024-21192156 GCF_015228065.2 Penaeus monodon
TTCAGAGACTGACAGACAGATTATACGTATACCTGTGCAAATAATGTAAAATACAATTACATCATAACAGACGCAAACCATTGTAAACCCATCGTATGAAACTCTCCCTCTCAAATGAAGGAAAACAAAAGAGAAACCGCATCCCTTTCACAGCGCTAGATAAAACGTAGGTGATGCCATTAATGTCAGAATAATGGTTACGAATGACGGATTCCTTATGGTAGCCCGAAGGAGTTTCTGTAATACCCTATTTTGTTCCTTTTATTTTAATGTTACCAAAATACTTGAAGGGCTTGGGTAGTCTTGATATTTACGATTTTGTATCTCTTCATCGCTTAGACTTTTAGTTAAGGTCACCGCATGCAAGGAGTATTAAGTTATCGCTCAGCATTTTAGTTACGTATATCACTTATAAGTAGTATTCAGAAGTAGTAAGTTATCGGTTAGACTTTTTGTTAAATACACCACATGTAAAAAGTATTAAATAGTATTAAGTTATCGGTCAGACTTTTTGTTAAGTATACTATCGGTCAGACTTTTTGTTAAGTACACTATCGGTCAGACTTTTTGTTAAGTACACTACATGTAACTATTATTCAGCTATCGTTCAAACTGTTAGTTAAGTACAGTCACTAGGATAGATGAATGGATGCGTCGCCTTTAGCTTAGTTGTAGATAGATACCATCAACCTACAGAATACTGTACCGAACTCTATGGGAATTTTCACCACTGTTCAATTATCTCCTTGACGTTTACTCTTTACATTCCCTTGTAGCGTTGTGTGTTCCGATTAAACTTAGGGCACTTGGGCAGAAAGGGAATTTAGTAATAGAAGAAGAAATCAAGAAAAATAATTATTGAACGAAATATCAACGAGTTACATAAACAACGAAAATTTTCTATTGCTGATTTTTTTCGTTGTATCAGTACACTAGTCAACTTCTTTAAATTCATTGGTTAATTCATTCTTTCGTGTGTGACTGTCATATCTGCCAGATTTCCGTAGCCTGCTTTACAGCCATTATCTTTAAATTAAAATTCATGGGGTACTTCTCTACGCCAGTAAAAAAGGGGGGAGTGAGGGCGGGAAAATAAGACGTCCGAGCCATTTTCTGAATCTTGAAATATAAA
>NC_051413.1:21192341-21192649 GCF_015228065.2 Penaeus monodon
GATTGCATGTATATCTATTCACATTACTAGAATAATGATTTTTCTTTTCACCGATGTAGCTCGACCTATAAAGCTGTCTTGTTTTTCACCTCTTTTCATGAATTTCAGCTTTAAGTAATCCAAAGGCTTATATACTTTACTCAGAAACTCCCGACTTCTTGTTGTTTGAGATGATAACAGGGAACAAACACTTCTTTCTGATGTAAAGCATTAATATAGCAACATATGTCTCCCAAGTTAACAAAAAACAAATAACATAATAATCTTTACATCAAATAATTTCATTATATATTTTACTTCACACAAAT
>NC_051413.1:21193962-21194417 GCF_015228065.2 Penaeus monodon
TCACTTAGTCTATTCAGATATGAGAATAATATATTGATTCACCTAGTTTAGACAGATATTAGAATTATATATAAATTCACTTAGTTTTGTCAGATATTAGAATTATATATTCATTCGCTTAGTATAGTAAGATATAAGAATTATATAGAGATTCCCTTAGTTTTTTTGTTTTTATTCCTTTTTTTATATAACTATCATGGAAATGTATAAAATACAAGTTATGTTTTATTTTTATATATCAAAACCAGTACATTAACAAAACTTTACATACCCACACAAATTACCTTAAACCATCACACAAATACTATGAATAATTTTCCGTTATTTGATTACATAATATACTTAACACCCTCATTAGTCTCGTTGTAAATACGATATATTTATATACGATTTTCTGTAGTAAAACACCACAAGACTCTTGGGTCACAGCTGAGGAGCTGAGGTTAGGCGTCCAC
>NC_051413.1:21196288-21196543 GCF_015228065.2 Penaeus monodon
ATGCAATAAAATATATCATGGACGTGATATAGTCTAATTTCAAAAGTATAAGTTTATATGTAGATTACACTTTTTTCCTCTCTGGCAGTGAGATCAAAGAAGTAATGTGTGTTTCAGCTTAACTTTAAACGAATCTCCGGAAAAAAACTATATGTCACCTTTTATAAAGTTAAAGGGTAATTTTTAAAAACGTTACCGGATCAAACATCGAATGAATCTTATATATTAGGAATAGGTTTCCAATCCCAACAAAAA
>NC_051413.1:21197497-21197847 GCF_015228065.2 Penaeus monodon
ACCTAATTACAAGTCATCTATAAACAGTCATTAATGATAACGATATCCTTTTAAAAACACTATTACCAAATTGGGAAATGATACAGCAAAAGCGTTCTAGGTAAATTTTATATTTATTCCCTAAAATGATCAAGCACGTTACAAAACTCACTTCAGGGATCTTGAAAAATGATACAACTAAATTTCTTTATAAGTACACATTATCTATTCAGAATACAACCGGTTAGATGAGAATGACTTGATAATACACACAATAGATAATAGAGAGATAGCATAGACAGACAAAAGACTGGGAAAGGACATGTACTAGTAGAAGAGAAAGAACCGGATCATATCAGCAGTAGTACACA
>NC_051413.1:21197926-21198017 GCF_015228065.2 Penaeus monodon
AAGTTATAGTAAGTAGTTAGTCGTCGTGGTAGTAAAAAGAGGAATAATAATAGTGATAACGGATAATATTATTGACAAGTAATGAACAGAG
>NC_051413.1:21198440-21198739 GCF_015228065.2 Penaeus monodon
TGATTTTCATAGAAATTGTCCTTCACATTTTGAGAAATTCATATAACCCATTAAAGTACTCAATCTACTCCTATGAGTACAGAGCTATAAACATCTTATTACAGAGTGTCATTCATGAGTCTCTTCATCAGTTATTATCTGAGGCAGGCGTCTCAGGACAGAAACATGTTTAAAAATTCGAGCAAGGTATTCGCATGAGCGATATGTCGCAGATTTGAATACTCTCGAACGTCCTGGCAGAGAGTGTTAGATTATAACAAATGACGATGAACTGCCTTGGGTATATTGGCGGGAAGATT
>NC_051413.1:21199947-21200330 GCF_015228065.2 Penaeus monodon
ATCTTCCCGCCATTACCAAGGGGCAGTTCATCGTATGTTATAATCTAACACTCTCTGCCAAGGACGTAGAAGAGTTTTCAATCTGCACATATCGCTCATGCGATAAATTGCTGAATTTTAACAGTTTCAGTGTAACTTGAGACGCCTAATCTAGATAATCTGATGAAGAGACTATGGAATGACACTCTGTATTAAGTGTTTAAATCCTGTCATCTGAGGAGTAGATTGAGTACTTTAATGGGTATATGAATTTCTCAAAAACTTGTGAAGGACATTTCATGGAAAATTCAACAAAAACATCCTACAAATGACCTACTCAGTCTTAATATATCGAAATATCATAGATACATAAATTGGAAATGAATAAAATCCCATTGTATGTG
>NC_051413.1:21200718-21200786 GCF_015228065.2 Penaeus monodon
TGTGTACTACTGCTGATATGATCCAGGTTCTTTCTCTTCTACTAGTCATGTCCTTTCCTAGTCTTTTG
>NC_051413.1:21200814-21201073 GCF_015228065.2 Penaeus monodon
TGTGTGTATTATCAAGGCATTCTCATCTAACCGGATGTATTCTGAATAGATAATGTGTACTTATAAAGAAATTTAGTTGTATCATTTTTCAAGATCCCTGAAGTGAGTTTTGTAACGTGCTTGATCATTTTAGGGAATAAATATAAATTTACCTAGAACGCTTTTGCTGTATCATTTCCCAATTTGGTAATAGGTTTTTAAAAAGGATATCGTTATCATTAATGACTGTTTATAGATGACTTGTAATTAGGTTATCATA
>NC_051413.1:21201480-21201659 GCF_015228065.2 Penaeus monodon
TCATGCATTGATCTAAACCGGTTATTTTTATATGTACTTAGTTTTTCTCAACCATTTTAGGGTATTTAGGATATACCGAGTTCGTACCCATGGTATTTAAATCGGTACATTAAGACTGAAGATTTTACAATTTTAAAATAAAAATAGACGTATAATAATAGTAAAAAAAATAAAAGCAG
>NC_051413.1:21204403-21205076 GCF_015228065.2 Penaeus monodon
AACACTAATAGATTACGTAATAGTATTAAGTTACAGCGATAGTTTTATAGACTGATAGATCAATAAAGGCTTTGATGTATACATCCATATTGGTCAACAGGTTCATATCTGCTGCTGTACATTTTTACTGCCCGCTATTACAATTAAGGATTTTTAATTCACTATACCGCTTTGAAAATAAGTATGGTCTTGTACAGGAGAACAATACAATTTCTTATCAATAAATGTTGTAACGTATGTCAGTAAAGTTTAACAGTGTGCGATGTACTGAGTAGTAACCTTGGTCACGTTTATTAATGGATATATTCTTTTTATTATTATGACGTTGTTTTAAAAATAACAGACTAATAATGCCATCCAGTACTGTATCTAAACAGGGAAATATACACAAATATTAGGGCACGAAGAAAAAACTAAAGGGATATATAAAGGAAATCAAATGGAAATATAGTACCAGGAGATATATCTAATGAAATGATTATTTTTGGGGGATGCTTATGGTAATATTTTGTGGTATTACTGTGAGTTGTAATAAAACTGGTAAATTTTTTTCGTGTTATGTCCTAACAGTGCATATGTTTTAAGCAGAAAAAAAATATTTTGTAACTGTAGCATTACCTTATATTTAGTATTATATTTGCATTATAAGAGTTTATATTACCGCAGGCTCGTT
>NC_051413.1:21205162-21205244 GCF_015228065.2 Penaeus monodon
GTTTTGTCATATTAATTACATGATAAATACAATAAACACAACTAAAGAAAGTCATGGACAGAAATGAATTATCAATCAACTG
>NC_051413.1:21205655-21205753 GCF_015228065.2 Penaeus monodon
AGACTGTGAATCTCTCTTAAGTAAATGTGTCTCTTTTACCGCTCGTACACGTTACCGTCCTCAGTACCTCTTACTGATTTTGTAATGATATTTAAATG
>NC_051413.1:21205911-21206071 GCF_015228065.2 Penaeus monodon
CTGTTTGAACGAATTTTGCGGAGGTTTTGACGCGCATTCTCGTGTACCTTTTTTATCACATGAAGATGGTTAACTTTTACGGTCGGATTTCAACTTCTGGGCCGAAATATAGCTTTCATTTGGGGTAGGGGGATGAAAGGAGAGACTTAATACGAGGACA
>NC_051413.1:21206267-21206743 GCF_015228065.2 Penaeus monodon
CAATCCTGCATCGTGATAACGTACCTACTTGCTATATACTAACATGATTTTTTGACGAATTACGAAAATGTCAAAGCAGACGGACGAATATGCGTACGTCAGAAAGCTAAAGAGAGAAAGCAAGAATAGATGCACGGACGGTAGGCGGAAACGGAAGAAGAACAGGTAAAGAGGAGAGAATAAATGACGTGACCTGATAACTGGTAATTTTGTTTAGGCCATATGACTTCAGAGAACAAATGCATGAACTTCTAAATAGTATTTTTCACTTTCTTATATAAAAACAAAATATAAGTCTAATTTACGTTGCAGATAATCTTCCCTTTGTCAGGCAAGCTCAAACAAAGACTACAGGTGTATGCTCAGAAGGACGTATTTTGCAGGTCTTCAGGAACACAGTGAAAAACATTAGTGGCTCAGTCACCGAATGCATCCCCCCTTCTGTTCTGTGCACTTCCCTATGTGCCATATGCTCA
>NC_051413.1:21206925-21207061 GCF_015228065.2 Penaeus monodon
AAATCTTTCGATATAAGGTCTATATCACACTTGTCCCTTCTCGTGATCCTAACAGCAACAAACAACTCGTCGATTGTTAAAAGCATTTCCCTGAGTCAAAAGCATATTGTGCCTACAGTACTTGATACAGTGTGTT
>NC_051413.1:21208287-21208539 GCF_015228065.2 Penaeus monodon
ACCTAATTACAAGTCATCTATAAACAGTCATTAATGATAACGATATCCTTTTTAAAAACCTATTACCAAATTGGGAAATGATACAGCAAAAGCGTTCTAGGTAAATTTATATTTATTCCCTAAAATGATCAAGCTCGTTACAAAACTCACTTCAGGGATCTTGAAAAATGATACAACTAAATTTCTTTATAAGTACACATTATCTATTCAGAATACATCCGGTTAGATGAGAATGCCTTAATAATACACACA
>NC_051413.1:21208564-21208636 GCF_015228065.2 Penaeus monodon
CGGACAAAGGACTAGGAAAGGACAAGACTAGTAGAAGAGAAAGAACCTGGATCATATCAGTAGTAGTACACA
>NC_051413.1:21210309-21210659 GCF_015228065.2 Penaeus monodon
CATACAATGCGGATTTGTGTATTTCCATTTCCATTTATGTATCTACTGATATTTCGATATTTAAGACTGAGAAATTGTCCTTCACATTTTGAGAAATTCATATAACCCATTAAAGTACTCAATCTACTCCTATGAGTGACAGAGTTATAACATCTTAATACAGAGTGTCATTCCATAGTCTCTTCATCAGTATTATCTAGATTCAGGCGTCTCAAGTTACAGTAAACCTGTTTAAAATTCAGCAATTTATTCGCATGAGCGATATGTCGCAGATTTAAATAATCTTCTAACGTCCTTGGCAGTGAGTGTTAGATTATAACAAATGACGATGAACTGCCTTGGGTAAAGGC
>NC_051413.1:21211458-21211807 GCF_015228065.2 Penaeus monodon
GACAAAAGGCTCATATCAGTGGTAATGATTCGAGATACCAATTATTCAAATTACTGAAATGAACACTGTTTATGCTCATAGACTCCGGAAATAATTATCAAAATATTCTAACCTTTCATATGGCTCCAACAAAGGGCAGACAGGTGACATTTGCATATTATCTTATTGATAAATATCTTAATCGTTATATCTCTTTTGTCTTACTGTTCAATCTGATTTTCGCATTTCCATTTACTTCGTTATTTCATCCTTTAAGGAGAAAACAGTTATAATGGTTATATGATATGTAACATGATCTTTGTGTGGTTACGATCAAAATGATACTGTGGCTTCGCTGTCTTACGAGATT
>NC_051413.1:21212814-21212901 GCF_015228065.2 Penaeus monodon
TAACTCAAGTTAATCTTTCGAATCATTGAGGGACTATATTAGATCACTTTGTGTCGTCTCTTTCTTCATCTTACTAGACTATAAATG
>NC_051413.1:21213316-21213922 GCF_015228065.2 Penaeus monodon
CTATTTTACAACGTGTATAGAAATATAATTGAATAAACCTAGCCACTGCTGTATTCTTCGTACTCTTGTCGCGTAAATGTTTCATAAAGAATGTTTTCCATAAAGTGAAAAACACTTATTCAAGGAGTATTATAATATTACAAAGCGTTCATATCACGTAGAGAATTTTGAACTTTTCCTTCTCCCGAGAAAGTTGGGAAGAAAACCATCATTTGCAGCATTATCATAACACAAAGGGGTCATATACTACGTAAAGAACTTTGAACTTTCCCTCTGCAAAGGAAACTTGAAGGGAAGTGTTCATCACAGCAAGTATTTTCCGCTGCATGCGTATCTTTACAGTTTGTACGTGTGTATGTGTTGACGCTTATAGGTCGTATAAGTATGTTGATGTCTCAAGTTCCTATGTGTGTACGTTGATATTTGTAATGTATATATGTGTTTCCTGATGTTTAGGTCGTATACGTATGTTTCAAGTTCATATGTGTGTGTAAGTTGGAGTGTTTAAGTATGTGTGTTCTGATGTTTGTAGTTTGTATGAGTATGTTGATGCTTGAAGTTCCTATGTGTTTATGTAGATGTTTAAATTTGTAGTTTGTATGAGTT
>NC_051413.1:21214709-21214845 GCF_015228065.2 Penaeus monodon
TTCGTCCTCCAGACTCAGACGTTTTAAGGTACCAGAATACATGTTTAAAATTCAGTATTTTTTCGCATGAGTGACACTTTGCAGATTTGGATAATCTCTTTACGTTTCTGCAGGAGAGTCTGTCTGCAAGATTATT
>NC_051413.1:21214976-21215162 GCF_015228065.2 Penaeus monodon
ATTAATACATATTACTGATTCAGGGACTGGTAATGTAGTTAGCAACCTATAATGAGCATTGGCTGGTACAGCTGACTGATCAATGGTTTGATACCAATAAATGATTTATATACAACATTAAAGCTTATTATCATGTGATATATTTTTTATTAAGTAGCCGCAATATCGTTCCGAAAAATATTGGAA
>NC_051413.1:21215955-21216075 GCF_015228065.2 Penaeus monodon
TTAGAACCGTCATCTACAATTAATATAATTTCTCTCCGTTTTCAGTTATTAATTCTTCCTCCAAGACAACGATATATAAATTTCCTATGAATATTTTTGTCTCTAAAAGTCCTGCGTCCG
>NC_051413.1:21216099-21216320 GCF_015228065.2 Penaeus monodon
CTAAACCGGCACAACCTTCACCGTATGAAGGGATTTAATGGTGAAATAAATCTCTTCCAATCGTTCATTAATCTTGTCCGATGTTCTTCTACATGTTTTACGAAAACCTTAAGTCTTTATATTTTAGACTTCTGGCAGGTTCCGACTAAGTTCGTGTAAGTTTTTATCATTTTCTATATTTTGTTTTTATTATTTTACTCCCTTTTCAATTTCGGTTTTGC
>NC_051413.1:21216352-21216901 GCF_015228065.2 Penaeus monodon
TCTAAACAATGTTCCACGATTCTATTCTTCTGTAACCGCTCCGAGTCATGGAAGGTTTTATTATTTGCTATATTTTATTTTTAATAATTTTCCTCCTTTTCAATTTCGGTTCTGTTCTCTCTTTTTTTTTTCTTGTTTTCGATTCCAAACAACGTTCCATGACTCTATTCTTCTTCTGTAGCCGCAATTGTGTAGTTGACTATATTTTGAGAAGGTAGGTATTACCTACATCCGCTAATGAAATGTCCTAAGGCTATTAGCAAATTAGAGCATGACAACATTCATAAATAACTCAAACAAACAAACAAGAGAAGTACAGTTGATTCGTCAAATACACCTTCCTTTACATAGATTTGTTTCATATAATGATCTGTGACTACTGGACGGAACATTGGCACGGGAACAAACACGGGAACAAGGTATGGGTACAGACAGTAAGAGTGGTACGGAGAAACATGTACATTGCAACGTTCAACCCTTCCATCCTCGGCTTTTACGTTCTCCTCCCTGTCCTTTTTTCTATTATATTTACTTTTATATTTTCACATT
>NC_051413.1:21217198-21217773 GCF_015228065.2 Penaeus monodon
AAGCAAAACCAAAAAGATCCAACGACAGACAGTACTTAATGTTGTTGATACATTAAAAGGAAGTTAAGGGCGCCGTACCTGTTCGATGGTTCACTGTCTATGGTTTTGAAGCAGTTCGAAATTTAGTTCGCGGAGCATCGATTATCAATCAGCTAATTCACTATATACTTTATCGATATTTAAAGTATCTCTAGTAACTCGTTTACCAAACTTCCTCCTTTCAGCGTATGTCTAAAATCAACACACACACACAAAAATAAATAAATAATAAAATCTCACATCATCACGACCTGGTTCATCTATTCATAATCTGTTCGAGCTTAGTGTTATTCGAAATTAAACATATTTGTTTGCGATCAGGCTGATTCCCTTCTTATTTGATATTAAATATACTTCTATCCCCCCCCCCCAACTCAGTATCTAAATGTTCACAATCGAAAGTCCAGAATTTCACATAAAACAACAACAACAATAATAATGATTATTATTAAGCTCCTTGCTCCCAGCCTTCCTTTTGTTCTTAGAAGTGAGGCATCAAATTCTAGAACTACTGGTAAGCTTTTTTCTATCAAATA
>NC_051413.1:21217962-21218238 GCF_015228065.2 Penaeus monodon
TATTTGATTGAAAAAAGCTTACCAGCGGTTCTAGAATTTATGCCTCAGTTCTAAGAACAAAACGAAGGCTGGGAACAAGGAGTTTACCCTTATTTTTTATTAGGCATGAGGTTTAAAGCTGTTTAACCTAAGTGTTAAAATCATCCTTTTAGTATTTTTGAGACAACCCTTTCCCAAAAAATTGGCTAAAGATACTGTTTTAAAAAGGGGAGGGAAAAATTTTCAAAATATAATAATTAAGGGGATAATGAGGTAAAATAAAAATAAAATTTTAAA
>NC_051413.1:21218341-21218814 GCF_015228065.2 Penaeus monodon
TTTTCCCAAAAAAGGACATCGGTTTCTAAGGGATAAATAGTGTTACTTCAAAAAAGCTTCTAGTTAAAAGCATTGGGTTGCAGTTTTCCATCAGCAAAAAAGCTCTAGATTGTGAAGTTGAACCTCTATACTTTTATTTAAAGATTTTGTACAAAACAATATTTTAAAACGATTTGTGCATTATATCTATTCACATTTACTAGAATAATGATTTTTTTTTCACCTGTAGTCGCCTATAAAGTGTCTTTTTTTTTCACTCTTTTCATAATTTTCAGCTTTAAAGAATCCAAAGGTTTATTATTTTACTCGAAATCCCGACTTCTTGTTGTTTGAGATGATAACAGGGAACAAACCTTTTTTTCTGATGAAAAGCATTAATATAGCAAATATGTCCCCCAAAAGTTAACAAAAAACAAAAAAACTAATAATCTTTACATCAAATAATTTCATTATATTTTTTACTTCACAAAAAT
>NC_051413.1:21220288-21220742 GCF_015228065.2 Penaeus monodon
TCACTTAGTCTATTCAGATATGAGAATAATATATTGATTCACCCAGTTTAGACAGATATTAGAATTATATATAAATTCACTTAGTTTTGTAATATTAGAATTATATATTCATTCGCTTAGTATAGTAAGATATAAGAATTATATAGAGATTCCCTTAGTTTTTTTGTTTTTATTCCTTTTTTTATATAACTATCATGGAAATGTATAAAAAACAAGTATGTTTTATTTTTATATATCAAAACCAGTACATTAACAAAACTTTACATACCCCCCACAAATTACCTTAAACCCTCACACAAATACTTGAATAATTTCCGTTATTTGATTACATAATACACTTAACACCTTCAACATCTCGTTGTAAATTCGATATTTATATACTATACGATTTTCTGTAGTAAAAGACCACAAGACTCTTGGGGCACAGGGTGAGGAGCTGAGGTTAGGGGTCCAC
>NC_051413.1:21222604-21222857 GCF_015228065.2 Penaeus monodon
CAATAAAATATATCATGGACGTGATATAGTCTAATTTCAAAAGTATAAGTTTATATGTAGATTACACTTTTTTTTTCCTCTCTGCAGTGAGATCAAAGAAGTAATGTGTGTTTCAGCTTAACTTTAAACGAATCTCCGGAAAAAAACTATATGTCACCTTTTATAAAGTTAAAGGGTAATTTTTAAAAACGTTACGGATCAAACTCGAATGAATCTTATATATTAGGAATAGGTTTCCAATCCCAAACAAAAA
>NC_051413.1:21223697-21224199 GCF_015228065.2 Penaeus monodon
CACGCATATCGTTTACTAAATATATTTGCACACACACGGACACACAGGAAACATCTATTTATTTAACAGTATACTGTGTACGACTTTGGGTGACAAATCTCACCCAGTCAAAGGGCACGTTGTGTATGTAACATGTTATGTACTCTAAGCATTCTTTTCTTCGTCAGTAATGTCTTGAAAATCCATGTCTCTGGTTGGTTGATGAAGCTGACCCGAATTTTGAAGATAAGATCTATGAGGAATCTGACATTAGCTCTAAATAAACGTGCGAAGAGTATTTGCAAAGCGCTTTGAAGTACCTTATTGTGTAGTGAGCTGCCGCTCCTACTGCTCCTTTTGGCAACCCACACCCGCTCAGCATCATCCTAAACCCCCACAAATTGTCCCCGCGACCAATATTACAAGTGTGGACCAGGACGTGAGGATCCTGACGGAGACGCTGACGGCGACGCTGCAGAAGGTACCGCCTGACGGAGGCGCTGCAGGTGGAGGATGGAGACGC
>NC_051413.1:21224370-21224535 GCF_015228065.2 Penaeus monodon
CAACGGGCATTTGGCGCCAAACCCCTCAGCTAGCCCACGGAAACAATTTTTATCGTCTATTTAAATTTATGTATATTGGTTCCCTTCTTTTAGTGTTTGTATTGTTTTATGTATATTTTTCTTCATTAAACCTCCTTTAATTTTCTAAATTCACGGCAATCTTCA
>NC_051413.1:21224665-21225065 GCF_015228065.2 Penaeus monodon
GCTTGAGTTGCGCACAGGCATCGGCTCATTGACCACGGTCGGCTATCCTTCAGATAGCCGCCATTCTTTTCTGATTTCATCATTTTATTTGTGCTTTGTTTTAATTTACGTGACTTTCATGGAATCATACAGTGAGTCTGCAGCATTAAGAGGTATTGTTTTTTATACGTTTTATTTAAGATTGCCCCTTTTTAAGTGTATTTGTGCTGTACTTTTATGTTTTTTCGGAGGTTTATTCTTTTCTTTTGTGTTTAATTTTAATAATAATGGTTTTTGAGTTTTGACTTTCGTTTCGTTTTTCCAAAAGGCTTCAAATGGAATGATAAAATACGTTAAGTATATTACAAATGAATGATGGAAGTGAATATAAAAACCTGATTGATAACAGTAAAGTTCTCTC
>NC_051413.1:21225126-21228302 GCF_015228065.2 Penaeus monodon
TACGTTTCATTCATTATACAAGCTTTTAATCTTCTATATTTTTGGTGAATGCTTTGGGCAAATGACTGTTTCACATATTTTATTTCTTCTTGCTAAAAGACGCTACCAAATGTAATAGTGCACAAGACTACGCCAATGACAATTACTCTGTGCCGAAACAGGAGGCCGGAGGCTTAGGTCTCGTTGGCTCCTACGGCCCCGCAAACTAGGGGAAAGAGACAGATAACCCCTACAGCGGATAATGGTGGCTTAATCGGTGGGATTGTGTTTTAATTATTGATGGCGTTTTGGTATTGTTCTTGTGCTGATGTTCTTGAATGTTTCGAAGTCTTTGCCAAAGCATACAATGGTGATAGTTAAAGGTTAATGAAGTCTGGTGTAGAGTAAGATATTGTTCAGTGTGTACGTAACTTAAACGTTTACTTTGAGTTTTGCTTGTGCTTTAATGTGATTTCCAGCTTTGAACCTTTAGCTCTTATCATATATATTGATTTTGTATTATTTGTTTACGAATTATTGGTGGAATCGTGTTTGTGTATTCTGCCGTTTTCAAGTCGTTACGTTTCATTTTTGTGTTTGTCTTTGTGGTTGTTTGATATTCTATGATGGTTAGGGAAAGGAGGAAGAAGTCTCAGCCTGCGCCTGAGCTTGAGGAGGATTCTCGTCCCAACCTTGATGATGAAATCCTTCTAGTTGATGAGGTTACGGAGTTGAGGGGAATGATTAAGGAATTAACCAGTCAGGTAAAGCGTCTCGAGAGGGAGAAAGAGAAGGACCGCGATGAAATAAAAGGTCTACTGGAAAGGTTAACTTTGAGACTAGACTCTGGTGCCACTACCAGTGCTGCAGAACCGCAGGGTGCCACTGCGCCTTCACCTCACACGTCACCTGTGAGGGAAGCTACTCCGAGAACTACCAGGCGGATAATTATAAGAGAGACGTCTCCGCCAATGCTCACTCCGGCGAATTTTAGCATTCAGGCTGACTCACAACCGCAGGTTACTGTTGACCCTTCATCTTCTGCAAGGCCAACAGTTGCTCCCCGCACACTGTTTACGCCTCCTGGTCAGCAGGCGGCACTAGTACAAAATAGCCGTATCACACAGTCTACGCCACAGCCAACTTATCTGATAGTCTCTGATCGAGATTCTATTTCAGAGTTTAAAGCTGAAGCCCCAGCTTCCCAGCCACTTCGCAGAAATCAAGAAGTCGAAGGCTGGATTAGGCAGCTTGAAAATGCAGTCAAGCCTGCCACTGATGAAGCTCTGATTCGAGCTGCAAGAGCACACTGCAGAGGACAGGCTGAGTTTGAAATCAATCGCTATTTCGATGATATCTTTTCGTGGGTAGATTTTAAACAAAAGCTGCAACAAAAGTTTAGGGGAACGTGCTCAGCTTCTGACTTTTTCACTCTACTGTATGAAGTGCGCATGCTTGCAGGGCAGGCTCCTCTTGATTTTTATGCAATACTCGAGGGAATGGTGTATCAAGGCTATCGAGATCACCGAGAAGCAATAGGTAGCCCTGAGGAGTTAATTCGAAGAGTATTTTTACAAGGATTGCCAAGCTGAGCTTCTCGCTCTTAAAGAAGGTGATTCGGTTCAGTCACTTGTTGAAGCTTCACAACGGCTATGGAATGCCAGAGTAGGAGTGTCTAGCCATGATGAACCTCCTAAACTTCCTGCTGAACCACGTAGATCTGGTATTGCAGAGATCTCTCGTGACCAACCTCGTGCATATCACCAAAGAAATCAGCGATCGACAATCATTTGCTGGGGATGTCAAAGAGAAGGACATGTTCGTCGAGAGTGCCCCTTTCAGAATGGCCAGAGAGGAGGAGCTCCACTCACCTCTGGGTACCAAAGGAGCCCAAGAAAGGTCAGCTTCCGAGGACCACCAGATTTCAAACAAAGGAGAACGACAGTTGACAGAGGCTGCGGTCCAGACAATATCTGAAATTACTGAGATTTCTGCTCAAGGGCCATGCGGGAGACCTCTAGTGAAGATCCGTGTTGGAGGAGTAGATGTTACAGCTTTTATTGATACCGGATCAGAAGTTACTCTGCTTAAAATGGGTGCTTCACAGACAATGACCCCAAAAAGAATCTACCATGAGGGACGTGGTCTTCGAGGAGTTTCAGGCCGGCTCTTCGAGGCTACATCTGAGTGGGATGTTGATGTATTTGTTGGTAATGGCAGGAGAACCCGAAGGTGTTGTCACAGATTGTGTTTGGTGGAGGGTATAGATTTTCCAGGGGATGTTCTTATTGGTATGGATTTTCTGCAAAGGTTCTGTTACCAGTTGGTACATAATCATACTCCACGAAGAGATTACCTGAAGCTTCAAGGGATAATCCTTCCTATAACTTATGCTGTTGGGACGACTTTAGGTATCACTGCTGTAGCCGAATTCACTCCTAAGAATCACTGTCAGAAGTTAGCCCTCAGGAGAACCACCTTATGTCCTCCTCGTAGTGGTCGTTATGTTTTGGTTACTGTGCCTCAGACTTTCAATGGTAAGGAAGTGCTTCTAGAAGCAGCCACTGACAAAGTTGTCGTTCCTAGAACGGTAGTTGTGCCTGAGAATGGAATTGCTTCTGTATGGGTAGTGAATGGAGGAGCTCGTCCCATACACCTACACAATGGTACCACACGTGGCCACTGGAGCACTTTGCACTGTGGTGGAGCTGAAGCAATCACCTGAAGGATCTTATCCTCTTGAGGAGCAGTTCAAGATAACTCTACTGATGCTGAACTTTTACCTGAGGAATTCAAGAAGAAGGTGAGTGCCTCTGATCAGACTTTAGATTCGAGGATGATGATTTTGATGTAGCCTATGGCCAATTAGATTTCGGCTATGATGAAGGTGACTTTGTTGTTTTTCCTGAGACAAGCTTAGATGATCTCCAGATATTGCATCGGTAACTATGGCAACAGACGATCAGAAAATGGCCCAGATTTGAGGCATTTATCAGACATGCAATGTGAAGGTATTTTGGCACTATTGGCTAATTATCCCGTCTTTTAGCTCAGATAAGTTCTCTATTGGCACTGTGCCAGATGTACAGCACCATATACCTACACATGAGACTCAGCCTTTATGTACACGTCAATGGCGACTACCTGAAGCAGCTAAACAACAGATACTGGAGGAGTGCGACGCCATGCTTGAGGCT
>NC_051413.1:21229429-21231360 GCF_015228065.2 Penaeus monodon
CCTGGTACCGCACACCATATTCCAGATATGTTAAGTCGAAATATTTCAGTTGTAAGTATATCAGATCCAGACCCAAAGACCATGAGATCAGAACAACTGAAGGATCCGATGTGGCACGAAATCATTGCTTATCTGGAAGAGGAAGCAGTTCCTCACAGAAAACCTCCGCGCCCTCTGGAAGAGTTTGAACTCCAGAATGGTGTTTTGTATCATGTGAGAAATTTACCTGATCGAATTGTGAGCCAACTTGTGGTTCCTCGACAACTTCGGAGGAGTGCATTAAAATTAGCCCACTCCTCTCCAATTGCCGCTCACCCTGGTGTATTTAGACGTTTGTCAAACTTAAGGACATGTTTATTTCCCAAACATGCTTCGTGACGTCAAGGAATATGTTGCAGCCTGTGAAGACTGCCAGCGACGAAAAGGAAGCCCAAGAAAGGCTCCTCTTGCAAAACCGCCAGATGTCTCAGTTCCTCTTGAGAAAATAAGTGCAGATTTAATTGAGCTAGGGAGATCTGAGGCTGGTTATCGTTACTGTCTGACCATCATTGATCATTTAACTCGTTATGTCCAAATCGTTTCCCTTGAAAACAAAGGAAGCCGACCATGTGGCTGATGCGATGTTCCGAGAATTTATCACGATATTTGGTCCTCCTCGCCTTATACAAACTGATGGGGGATCTGAATTTAACAATCGACTGTTTAAGGAATGCTGCCGACTACTGCAGATAAAGACAACCTTGACAACTGCTTATCATCCTCAAGCTAATGGGATGATAGAAAGAACAAATAGAGTAGTTAAGGATGCAATCGCATCCCTAGCAAATATAACACCTACACGATGGGAGCAGCTTATCCCTCAGGTGAGGCTGGCTCTTAACAGCGCCATTCATCGTAGTACAGGAGATCAACCTTTATACTTGATGACAGGTCATCATGGCCATTTTCCTGTTGGACTAACCAACGATCTTGTCTACAATTCAGAGTCATCTAGAACCTTTTATAATGCTCTCAATATAGCTCGTAAGGTAGCCCTTGAGACTACAAGAACCGCAAGGGAACAGTGGACACGGGATTATGATAAACGGTCTGCCAAACCAAAGGCATTAGCTGAAGGAGATCTCGTCTTATATAAGAATCGAGTTCGTAAGACTGGGGTAGATAAACTGCAAAATCCGCGCTGGTCAGGGCCTGCACGCATCAAAAAGAAAATCGGTCCTGTTACTTTTTTGCTGAAAGATATCTACCAACCTTTTAATGAGAAGCAATACCACATTAATGACTTGAAACCTTTTAAAGTTTTGGGTGAAATCACTTACCCAGAATTGTATGATGAATATAGTCCTGATTTTGTGGATCCACTTTTGGATGACGATGCTGAACCAGGTGTAATGCTACTTGCAGCCTGTATCTAATGTAATGTGTTATGTTTTAGTTTTAACGTTTTGTTTTAAATCATCTTAGTTTTTATGTGTTGTAAACGATATTAAATAATGCCAATTACGTCTGAAGCCAAGCCATTTATACCTCCTCGGGCAATCTTAATAAAACGGATAAACAATACGCTGCTTTGTCAACAACTATTTTCCTGTTCACTGTCATCTATCTCATTAAGCCTGCGCAACTCCAATGGGGTTTTGGGAGGGGATTTCTCTCATTCCAGATGTATGAGCATGTAACCACACCCTGTCCTGGTCTGTGAATCCTGTGGAAGAAACCTGAGATGGAAGTTGATGAATAAGTGTCGAGAACCTGTGTGAGTGGTTGGAGATGAGGGTGCTGCAGTACCTGTGATGACGGTGGAGATGTTGGAGTTATCACCCGTCAGTGGAGACTACTGTACTGACAGCAGCAGTCTCGAGGCAGCAAGATCGATGTTAAGACTGTCGGGAGGAGATCATAGCCACTACCATGGAGAGGAAGGTCAGGGA
>NC_051413.1:21231415-21231724 GCF_015228065.2 Penaeus monodon
AACACCCCAGCAGAGGATGTGAGCAGATCTCGCTAGTAGGGGCAGTTGGACTTCGAGGACCAGCCATATGAGACGTCGTGGACTTCGCTCTACTAGGTGGGGGAGGGGTTGTAGTGAGCTGCCGCTCCTACTGCTCCTTTTGGCAACCCACACCCGCTCAGCATCATCCTAAACCCCCCCACAAATTGTCCCCGCGACCAATATTACAAGTGTGGACCAGGGCGTGAGGATCCTGACGGAGACACGCTGACGGCGACGCTGCAGAAGGTACCGCCTGACGGAGGCGCTGCAGGTGGAGGATGGAGACGC
>NC_051413.1:21231894-21232059 GCF_015228065.2 Penaeus monodon
CAACGGGCATTTGGCGCCAAACCCCTCAGCTAGCCCACGGAAACAATTTTTATCGTCTATTTAAATTTATGTATATTGGTTCCCTTCTTTTAGTGTTTGTATTGTTTTATGTATATTTTTCTTCATTAAACCTCCTTTAATTTTCTAAATTCACGGCAATCTTCA
>NC_051413.1:21232189-21232590 GCF_015228065.2 Penaeus monodon
GCTTGAGTTGCGCACAGGCATCGGCTCATTGACCACGGTCGGCTATCCTTCAGATAGCCGCCATTCTTTTCTGATTTCATCATTTTATTTGTGCTTTGTTTTAATTTACGTGACTTTCATGGAATCATACAGTGAGTCTGCAGCATTAAGAGGTATTGTTTTTTATACGTTTTATTTAAGATTGCCCCTTTTTAAGTGTATTTGTGCTGTACTTTTATGTTTTTTCGGAGGTTTATTCTTTTCTTTTGTGTTTAATTTTAATAATAATGGTTTTTGAGTTTTGACTTTCGTTTCGTTTTTCCAAAAGGCTTCAAATGGGAATGATAAAATACGTTAAGTATATTACAAATGAATGATGGAAGTGAATATAAAAACCTGATTGATAACAGTAAAGTTCTCTC
>NC_051413.1:21232649-21233049 GCF_015228065.2 Penaeus monodon
TACGTTTCATTCATATACAAGCTTTTAATCTTCTATATTTTTGGTGAATGCTTTGGGCAAATGACTGTTTCACATATTTTATTTCTTCTTGCTAAAAGACGCTACCAAATGTAATAGTGCACAAGACATACGCAATTGACAATTACTCTGTGCCGAAACAGGAGGCCGGAGGCTTAGGTCTCGTTGGCTCCTACGGCCCCGCAAACTAGGGGAAAGAGACAGATAACCCCTACAATTGGACATTCTAATTCCCCTTAAATTAATCACATGTATTATCAAAACACACACACACCCTCTGACTTTAATACCCAATCATCACACTCTACATCATATTTACACGTATAAGCTCTTTTAACGTCGCTATTGTGTAGCACAATAAAAAAAAAAATGTATGTATATA
>NC_051413.1:21233212-21233471 GCF_015228065.2 Penaeus monodon
ATTATGTACGTGTGTGACATTGTATGTGTAAATATGTTGAGAATATTTTCAAAGAATTAGCACAGCTGCACAAGGGAACTTCAATAGTCAAACTTCCCGATAGCAAACCACAGCTGCACAAAAAAAGAAAAGTTTACAGTACAAAAGTTTAAAATATTTTTCATCTTGATCTTTTCACCTCGACTTTATGCTCACTCAAAGATTTGTCGATATGATATTAATTTTACTCCTTGACGTATAGATAACTTTCGACGCATAC
>NC_051413.1:21236872-21237592 GCF_015228065.2 Penaeus monodon
GGGCAGTCGGTAGGGCGGTAGCCCCTTCCACCTGCTGCTGAGCTGAGAGAGAGAGTAGAAGAAAGGAAAGGGGAGATGAAAAGATACAGTAAATAAATATATATAGAGAGGCAAATAAATAGACAGAGAGATAAAGGGGCGGGGGGGAGGAGAGTGTCGTAATAAATTCATTCTTCTTTTTGTTGCAAACATACTGCAAAATAATCACTTTTATCCTCAGTCCATTTAGTTCATCCAAATTCATACTCGGCCATCGTTGTTTTAACTGACATTCACACACAACATTCTATCCTTAAAGACAAAGGATAACGCGAGGAACAATGTTACTATAGTGTTTTAGGAATATACTGTCTGAATATTCATGGATGATCGCTAACTATTTGACAGGAGACGAATGTACAGAAAGGGTTAGGTAGTGAGTTCTATGTTAGGCAGGAGACTGATATATGACTTGCATTATTGTGCTCTGAACGATAGGCCATCAGACAATAAAAGGAAAATATAACACACATGATATGAAGGGAGAAGATGAAAGACATACACAAGGTAATACAGAGAAATCGTCCAAAAGAGAGAGGTTGTGTGTATGTTAGCATGTAGCGATGTTGAAATCGTTTTGTCAGTTGTATCATACAATAATTGAATAATACTTATATGGAAAGGTAAATAGTTAGTCGTAGATATTAAGTGAATATAGACTTCTCTCTCAGTCTCTGTCTG
>NC_051413.1:21237706-21238785 GCF_015228065.2 Penaeus monodon
TTCAGAGACTGACAGACAGATTATACGTATACCTGTGCAAATAATGTAAAATACAATTACATCATAACAGACGCAAACCATCGTAAACCCATCGTATGAAACTCTCCCTCTCAAATGAAGGAAAGCAAAAGAGAAACCGCATCCCTTTCACAGCGCTAGATAAAACGTAGATGACGGATTCCTTATCGTAGCCCGAGGGAGTTTCTGTAATACCCTATTTTGTTCATTTTATTTTAATGTTACCAAAATACTTGAAGGGCTTGGGTAGTCTTGATATTTACGATTTTGTATCTCTTCATCGCTTAGACTTTTAGTTAAGGTCACCGCATGCAAGGAGTATTAAGTTATCACTCAGCATTTTAGTTACGTATATCACTTATAAGTAGTATTCAGAAGTAGTAAGTTATCGGTTAGACTTTTTGTTAAATACACCACATGTAGAAAGTATTAAATAGTATTAAGTTATCGGTCAGACTTTTTGTTAAGTATACTATCGGTCAGACTTTTTGTTAAGTACACTATCGGTCAGACTTTTTGTTAAGTACACTACATGTAACTATTATTCAGCTATCGTTCAAACTGTTAGTTAAGTACAGTCACTAGGATAGATGAATGGATGCGTCGCCTTTAGCTTAGTTGTAGATAGATACCATCAACCTACAGAATACTGTACCGAACTCTACGGGGATTTTCACCACTGTTCAATTATCTCCTTGACGTTTACTCTTTACATTCCCTTGTAGCGTTGTGTGTTCCGATTAAACTTAGGGCACTTGGGCAGAAAGGGAATTTAGTAATAGAAGAAGAAATCAAGAAAAATAATTATTGAACGAAATATCAACGAGTTACATAAACAACGAAAATTTTCTATTGCTGATTTTTTTCGTTGTATCAGTACACTAGTCAACTTCTTTAAATTCATTGGTTAATTCATTCTCTCGTGTGTGACTGTCATATCTGCCAGATTTCCGTAGCCTGCTTTACAGCCATTATCTTTAAATTAAAATTCAGTAAAAAAGGGGGGAGTGAGGGCGGGAAAATAAGACGTCCGAGCCATTTTCTGAATCTTGAAATATAAA
>NC_051413.1:21242036-21242709 GCF_015228065.2 Penaeus monodon
AACACTAATAGATTACGTAATAGTATTAAGTTACAGCGATAGTTTTATAGATTGATAGATCAATAAAGGCTTTGATGTATACATCCATATTGGTCAACAGGTTCATATCTGCTGCTGTACATTTTTACTGCCCGCTATTACAATTAAGGATTTTTATTTCACTATACCGCTTTGAAAATAAGTATGGTCTTGTACAGGAGAACAATACAATTTCTTATCAATAAATTTTGTAACGTATGTCAGTAAAGTTTAACAGTGTGCGATGTACTGAGTAGTAACCTTGGTCACGTTTATTAATGGATATATTCTTTTTATTATTATGACGTTGTTTTAAAAATAACAGACTAATAATGCCATCCATTACTGTATCTGAACAGGGATATATACACAAATATTAGGGCACGAAGAAAAAACTAAAGGGATATATAAAGAAAATCAAATGGAAATATAGTACCAGGAGATATATCTAATGAAATGATTATTTTGGGGGGGATGCTTATGGTAATATTTTGTGGTATTACTGTGAGTTGTAATAAAACTGGTTAATTTTTTTTCGTGTTATGTCCTAACAGTGCATATGTTTTAAGTAGAAAAAACTTATTTTGTAACTAGTATTACCTTATATTTAGTATTATATTTGCATTATAAGAGTTTATATTACCGCAGGCTCGTT
>NC_051413.1:21243288-21243386 GCF_015228065.2 Penaeus monodon
AGACTGTGAATCTCTGATAAGTAAATGTGTCTCTTTTACCGCTCGTACACGTTACCGCCCTCAATACCTCTTACTGATTTTGTAATGATATCTAAATG
>NC_051413.1:21243544-21243704 GCF_015228065.2 Penaeus monodon
CTGTTTGAACGAATTTTGCGGAGGTTTTGACGCGCATTCTCGTGTACCTTTTTTATCACATGAAGATGGTAAACTTTTACGGTCGGATTTCAACTTCTGGGCCGAAATATAGCTTTCATTTGGGGTAGGGGGATGAAAGGAGAGACTTAATACGAGGACA
>NC_051413.1:21243916-21244391 GCF_015228065.2 Penaeus monodon
CAATCCTGCATCGTGATAACGTACCTACTTGCTATATACTAACATGATTTTTTGACGAATTACGAAACTGTCAAAGCAGACGGACGAATATGCGTACGTCAGAAAGCTAAAGAGAGAAAGCAAGAATAGATGCACGGACGGTAGGCGGAAACGGAAGAAGAACAGGTAAAGAGGAGAGAATAAATGACGTGACCTGATAACTGGTAATTTTGTTTTGGCCATATGACTTCAGAGAACAAATGCATGAACTTCTAAATAGTATTTTTCACTTTCTTATATAAAAACAAAATATAAGTCTAATTTACGTTGCAGATAATCTTCCCTTTGTCAGGCAAGCTCAAACAAAGACTACAGGTGTATGCTCAGAAGGACGTATTTTGCAGGTCTTCAGGAACACAGTGAAAAACATTAGTGGCTCAGTCACCGAATGCATCCCCCCTTCTGTTCTGTGCACTTCTCTATGTGCCATATGCTC
>NC_051413.1:21244583-21244823 GCF_015228065.2 Penaeus monodon
ACAAAATCTTTCGATATAAGGTCTATATCACACTTGTCCCTTCTCGTGATCCTAACAGCAACAAACAACTCGTCGATTGTTAAAAGCATTTCTCTAAGTCAAAAGCATATTGTGCCTACAGTACTTGATACAGTGTGTTATGAAAATATTAAAATGAAGATGACAGTGCTAATAAGGATAATTCTTATTACTATCGTAATTATGGCAATACTACTACTAACAACAATGACAGTAGTGATG
>NC_051413.1:21245975-21246223 GCF_015228065.2 Penaeus monodon
TAATTACAAGTCATCTATAAACAGTCATTAATGATAACGATATCCTTTTTAAAAACCTATTACCAAATTGGGAAATGATACAGCAAAAGCGTTCTAGGTAAATTTATATTTATTCCCTAAAATGATCAAGCTCGTTACAAAACTCACTTCAGGGATCTTGAAAAATGATACAACTAAATTCTTTATAAGTACACATTATCTATTCAGAATACATCCGGTT
Source organism: Penaeus monodon (assembly GCF_015228065.2). Lineage (NCBI taxonomy): Eukaryota > Metazoa > Arthropoda > Malacostraca > Decapoda > Penaeidae > Penaeus > Penaeus monodon. The sequence continues at coordinate 21,246,196 of NC_051413.1, forward strand.
AGATGAGAATGCCTTAATAATACACACA
>NC_051413.1:21248040-21248338 GCF_015228065.2 Penaeus monodon
TTCGATATTTAAGACTGAGAAATTGTCCTTCACATTTTGAGAAATTCATATAACCCATTAAAGTACTCAATCTACTCCTATGAGTGACAGAGTTATAACATCTTAATACAGAGTGTCATTCCATAGTCTCTTCATCAGTATTATCTAGATTCAGGCGTCTCAAGTTACAGTAAACCTGTTTAAAATTCAGCAATTTATTCGCATGAGCGATATGTCGCAGATTTGAATAATCTTCTAACGTCCTTGGCAGAGAGTGTTAGATTATAACAAATGACGATGAACTGCCTTGGGTAATGGC
>NC_051413.1:21249145-21249523 GCF_015228065.2 Penaeus monodon
GAATTGCGAAAAAAAAAATAATATGACAAAAGACTCATATCAGTGGTAATGATTCGAGATACCAATTATTCAAATTACTGAAATGAACACTGTTTATGCTCATAGACTCCGGAAATAATTATCAAAATATTCTAACCTTTCATATGGCTCCAACAAAGGGCAGAAAAAACAGGTGACATTTGCATATTATCTTATTGATAAATATCTTAATCGTTATATCTCTTTTGTCTTACTGCTCAATCTGATTTTCGCATTTCCATTTACTTCGTTATTTCAACCTTTAAGGAGAAAACAGTTATAATGGTTATATGATATGTAACATGATCTTTGTGTGGTTACGATCAAAATGATACTGTGGCTTCGCTGTCTTACGAGATT
>NC_051413.1:21250541-21250694 GCF_015228065.2 Penaeus monodon
AATCACACACATTTACTCAGTTAATCTTTGAATCATGAGGACATATAGACACTTTGTTCGCTCTTCTTCATCACTAGACTATAAATGATAACACGACATAAATGTACATCTCTATTAAATTGACATAAAGGATTCATGTAAAAGATATACAGA
>NC_051413.1:21250932-21252523 GCF_015228065.2 Penaeus monodon
TATGAGAGCATAAGTCTAACCTAAATAATGAAAAGCTCGTGAAAAGGAACAAAGGAGAGGGGGGGGGGGAGATAGAAAGAGAGAGCTATTTTACAACGTGAATAGAAATATAATTGAATAAACCTAGCCACTGCTGTATTCTTCGTACTCCTGTCGCGTAAATGTTTCATAAAGAATGTTTTCCATAAAGTGAAAAACACTTATTCAAGAAATATTATAATATTACAAAGCGTTCATATCACGTAGAGAATTTTGAACTTTTCCTTCTCCCGAGAAAGTTGGGAAGAAAACCATCATTTGCAGCATTATCATAACACAAAGGGGTCATATACTACGTAAAGAACTTTGAACTTTCCCTCTGCAAAGGAAACTTGAAGGGAAGTGTTCATCACAGCAAGTATTTTCCGCTGCATGCGTATCTTTACAGTTTGTACGTGTGTATGTGTTGACGCTTATAGGTCGTATAAGTATGTTGATGTCTCAAGTTCCTATGTGTGTACGTTGATATTTGTAATGTATATATGTGTTTCCTGATGTTTAGGTCGTATACGTATGTTTCAAGTTCATATGTGTGTGTAAGTTGGAGTGTTTAAGTATGTGTGTTCTGATGTTTGTAGTTTGTATGAGTATGTTGATGCTTGAAGTTCCTATGTGTTTATGTAGATGTTTAAAAAAAATACGGATGTGTATGTTGGTGTTTGCAGTTCTTATGAGTATGTTGATGTCTGGAGTTTGTATGCGAGTTCGTATGTGTGTGATGTTGATATTTGGTGTTCGTATGTATGTGTGTCGAGTTCGTATATGTGTGTATTGATGTTTAGAGTTGGTTTGTATTTGATATGTGGGTGTATGCTGATAACTGGAGATCGTATGCCTCATTATTTTGATGTTTCTATTTCGTCTGTATGCGTATGTTGATGTTAGCAGTTCGTATGCGGGTATGTTGATGCAGAGTCGTATTCCCTTTCATATCCTCGCTTCCTTTGTTTCTTTTGCCTCAAGTCCTGCGGGGATAAAACCAAGACCTCGGCCCTGAGAGAGTGGGATTTAGGGTTACGGCGAAGACCTCAGCCCTTGGAAAATAGGCTTTAGGGTTAAAACCAAGACCTCAGCCTTGAGAGAATGGGATTTGCAGATGAAACGAGAGTGGTCTTTAGGGTTAAGACGAAGACATCGGCCCTGAGAGAATGGGATTTAGAGTTAAAACGAAGACCTCGGTCCTGAGAGAATGAGCTTTAGGATGGAAACGAAGACCTCGGCCCTTAGAGAATGGGCTTTAGGGTTAAAACCAAGACCTCTGCCCTAAGAAAATAGGTATTAGGGATAAAACCAAGACCTGAGACCGATGGTAGTGGTCCCTAGATTAACCCCACGCCATAAAACTTGTTTTGTGCCAATAATACGACGTCTTATAAAGTGACAGACAATACCAGGAGAAGAGAGACGTTTGTAATGGTATTTAAACTTGCCGTTTTTTTTCTTACAGGTGTAGCGGAATAGAGTAGGAGGTTAGGGGTGTAAGCATTTTTGGATTCCCACCCATAAAGTAATTAATGAGAAAATATTGTGCGATGTTACGTCCCCCCCCCCC
>NC_051413.1:21253376-21253447 GCF_015228065.2 Penaeus monodon
TTTGAAATATACAAAGTATGAATTTCGAAACAAAATGATTAATTAAATATGATAAAAGACTCATATCAGTG
>NC_051413.1:21254965-21255424 GCF_015228065.2 Penaeus monodon
ATTACGGTAGTAATTAAATGACGACACATTCCTAGTTTAAGGAAATGTACTACAAATCCATAATGACTTTTGATGCTTTGGGCATTACTTTCATGCATTATGATTTTTTCTTTTTTTTTTTATTATGTGAGAATATTAATTTATTAGAACTATGCATTATAATTATATATAGTTGATAGTCACTAAGTGTTTGTTGGTACTTTCTTGTCCTTTATAATTTAAGTGGAGATGCATAAAATACTAGTAATGTTTTATTTTTATTTGAAAACCAACCTATTATCAACACTTTAAATACACACATAAAATTACCTTAAACCACGGAAACACCATGAATAATCTTCCGTATCTAATGTAATTCGGTTAGAACCATCAATAGTCTCGTTGCAAATACGACATTACATAAATATAATTATATGTGGTGAAACACCACAAGTTTCTTGGGTCACAGTGTCGGAGGTT
>NC_051413.1:21255617-21255830 GCF_015228065.2 Penaeus monodon
TTATTTCCTACACACGTTTGGTAAGGATATTCATCGCGCAGATTATATCAATATTCATGACTCACAAAGTAAGTAAATTTCGGCAAGGTTAGGTCAGGTAAGTTGACTCTGTATTAGAACTCATTTGCGACTAAAGTGGTTAAGAAGGAAAGTGTCTCAGAACTAATAATGAGATAGCTTAGTTTTTTCCTTACAGTAGGGATTGCTATTCGT
>NC_051413.1:21256512-21256700 GCF_015228065.2 Penaeus monodon
CCTCCTCGTTGAGCCAGATACGTACTGTATTTTACATATACACTATACCGGCTACATTTTCAGTTTAAAGGTATTTCGTTTGCGATACGGGTATCAGAGCGGCTGAGCAATATTGCAACAAGTAAAATTTTGCTTTTCGTTGTTAAGGAAATATATTTGTTAAAACTCGAATAAGAAATAATGTGCAA
>NC_051413.1:21258713-21258941 GCF_015228065.2 Penaeus monodon
ACATTGTTCGCGGCGAAAAATTGTGCAGAAATCTGGAAGTATTATCCTGCGGTGGATGAAGAATACCCTAGTTCAGCAGCAAAGCCCCATCATCGCCATGGCAGCGAGCAAGAAGAGGTGTTATATGTTAAAATTTTCCTTTGATGATCCCATAATAAAAAACAGTGAAGTAAAGAAGGGAGATCAATAGTTATATATAACAGGGCGGATGTAGGAAGAAAGATGTGG
>NC_051413.1:21258982-21259402 GCF_015228065.2 Penaeus monodon
TTCTCTCCTCCTCTCCCCGTTTGTTTCTTCTCTGGTTACGAGGAATATTGCGCCATCTATGGGCGACGTATCGAAACTTATACAGGCCTGTGAGTACAAATGGACTTCTGCTCTTAAGTGTACGTTTCCTGCATGTTGTGTCAGTGTTTCCCAATACGGATTGAAAGCAAGAGTTCAAGGTTAAATCTTTATTTTATGTACGAAGAAAGAATTCAACTCGGCTTCTCCATTTCTCTGCGATGAATTTCACTGTAATCTTCCTACTGTATTTACAAAATACAACACAAAGACCTGCCCTGTAGTCGAGGATTTCCTTTTCGTCAAATATTACATCTCCATTTCCCTCTCTTTCCATTACATTTTGAGTAATCTTTTCTCTGATATGCTCACAGACCCGGATAAATTGATCTGAATGCAGTG
>NC_051413.1:21260771-21261082 GCF_015228065.2 Penaeus monodon
CCTATATCCAGGAAATCCATATATCCCACACACACGATCGTCGTTATCGCAAGCAAAAAGAAAAAAAAAAAGGAATTCCATCATTAGCAAACATCCCCCCTTGTTATGCACATGGAACGTGTAGGGAGGCATGCACTTTGTTCGTTTGGTATTTTGGTATCGAGCAAAATACGGTATGATAAGCGAAGAGGGGAAATCAGCAGTTAATCGAGGCGTAGGTGTCACACGATCATTGGCAAGGGAGAAAATTCATGAGGGATTAACGTTCATTACGATGGTGACTATTAACACGGTATTAAGGGGATGGGATT
>NC_051413.1:21261266-21261665 GCF_015228065.2 Penaeus monodon
GCTCGCTCGCTCTTTTTTCTTCCTTTCTTTACATGATGCTTTATGGAGCATTTGCGCAGATAATGAGGTTAATTGCTTTGGTTCGGGATAAGTTTCCTCGACCAGTGGCTCTCTGATTTTTTTACAGCATTTCTTTATCAAATAATATTCTAACTTCGCCACATATGCCCTTTACGTCAACCGTTCCCTTTGTGACGTTTTCTAGCCGCCGCATATTGTGAGCAGGATTCTGACCAGCAATATAAACTTTTTTTTATATTATTATCATGAACTATATTTATCATATTCATTTTCACACTCAGTACCATCATTATTATGCGAGATATTAGGAATATAATCAATATCTAACTTTGCGATCGGGTTATGACCAATTTAGATAATAGCAACCAAGTAATAACT
>NC_051413.1:21261947-21262322 GCF_015228065.2 Penaeus monodon
AAACAAGCCAAGTGCAAATACTCACCAATATAACATACCTCACTACCCCCCAGGATGAATACTTTAACAGCGCCTGTATATTGCAGCTCCGAACGTAATTCATGACTGTGCCTAACTGTCAGGTAACGGAATTGTTATCAAGCTCCGGTCCTCAGTGTTAGACCTATTAAAGCTTCACGTTATACTGCTGCATCTCATGATTGTCTTTGCTTCCTGCCTGTGTGTGAGGCAACGGTTTCATACCAGTGATATATACGATATTGGTCCAGGTGAGTTGGCATTTGTGTAAAGCTTGTTCTTGTGTTATTGCAATTCGAGTGGTGAATTAAGTGATTTTTTCATGGGATGGAATTGTCCGTGATAAAAATATCGGAT
>NC_051413.1:21263446-21263745 GCF_015228065.2 Penaeus monodon
GAACAGAGCAGTAGCACGTTCAAGGGATTACGACTACGAGCATGACGCAATACCCAAGCTCTATCCTAGCTCCACTCTCAGCTGCATGAAAGCCAAACGCTCGACCGCCACAGAGAGCTCAGCTAAGTGAGCTTCTGATCTCTGAGAGCTCGTAGGCAATCCCAAGATTAAAGCCTATCTTCTCAGACACCTTTGGCTTCGTGTGGTCGAACTGGTTAAAAAGGAAAGGGAGGCTTTTCCGTGTAATTGTGAGAAGTAACTTTTGTGTTATCTCTGTTTCTGTCGTATTCCTTCCGAAC
>NC_051413.1:21264032-21264200 GCF_015228065.2 Penaeus monodon
ATCGCCTTGAGCAGTTCCCTGGATAAAATTACTTAATTCACGTTTTATAGTACCCTAGGCAGCAGTTTGGAAATTCCAGTTATTGCGAAATCTACGTCCTGCCTCTTCGATTAGAAACCTCGCAGACAAACACCCGAAGGTCAGAAAGACTTAACTCATGATAGGATA
>NC_051413.1:21267911-21268103 GCF_015228065.2 Penaeus monodon
CTTAGAAGACAACTTTTGCAAGGTAAATTTCTTAAGCTAATTAGAAAAATCCTTTGGCATCAGCCATAACGTTGGAAATAGCAAGAGAGAGAAAAAATGTACATTAAAAAGTTTGGGTAATTTTCTAGGCAAGGAAGCAAGTTAGAAAGTGTAGAACAAGCGATACATTAATGACAAAGAAGATGAGAAGAC
>NC_051413.1:21268156-21268222 GCF_015228065.2 Penaeus monodon
GGGGGGGGGAGAGATTCTTTCAAATCTTTTCAAAAAATAAGTTGTAATAATCTTCTCCAAAGCATG
>NC_051413.1:21269108-21269453 GCF_015228065.2 Penaeus monodon
AGAAAATCCTCGAAAATGATTTTTCGTTTCGGACCAAAAACAACCACAGTAACTTTCCTCAGTGAGCCATTTCATATCTCTTCCTTATTTCTGAAAACCACTCATTCTTTCCGTCTCCCACTTTTTCCCTTCACATTTCATCTTCTTCCCTCTTTTGCCTGTTCCTTTCTTTTATCCTTTTTCTTTTCTTATTAACGAACCTTCTCCTTCTCCTCTTCGTTTATCTTAAAAGGCTGACCCTTCCAGCAGAAGAGAGTGAGTTTCAAGATAACGTGATAGCATAGTGTTTTTTTAATAGGAAATCTTTTGAACTCGATCGCCACTTGACAGTTAGCCTTGATGGCA
>NC_051413.1:21269504-21269887 GCF_015228065.2 Penaeus monodon
TTGAGGTATCTGAAATTATATATGATGTTAATGAACTACTTACATATGTACTGTCCACATAAGATAGAGAGACTAGTAATTACATACATATAAAAAGGATAATAATGATCACGATCTATCACCTTGGCTGTCAAATATAAATGATACAATATAAAGGGATAGAGCAGTGAGAGAGAGAGAAAAAAAGAAATTGTTTTCTGCTATGTATGAGAAACGACTGTGACCTTTAGTTCTTTTCTATTAATTCATTAATTGATTTTCATTATTCTTTATGAAAAGACAGAAGATTGTAATGTACATAATATGAGTAATTAGCCTACCAATTATCCAAATCATCCTTAGCTTAATTATGGACTATTCTATTATCATCTTGATTAATAGTT
>NC_051413.1:21270107-21270324 GCF_015228065.2 Penaeus monodon
CACCTCACCATTGGTGACATGATCATGCATTTCCAAAATAAAGAATTCCTCCAGCATAATTGCATTTTATATTATACAGTATTATTTCATCACAGAATATCTATTCAAAGGGGTAAGCTGATTACTGGAACTAGTTTTGGAAGTGAAAAAAGCACGTTGCCAATTAACTTCCTTTACTCAAATGAAATCAGTGAAATATTCCGGTGACCTTTCTCCA
>NC_051413.1:21271484-21271774 GCF_015228065.2 Penaeus monodon
ACTTTTGGTCTTAATCTGGGTTCTTGTTTATCCTGCCTCGTAATATGTAAAGTGACTATCCCTTACTAAGCAACTTGCGGCGCAGATTCTTGCCTCGTTTCCTAACAGGAACTGATTAAATTAGGGCTGGCTAAAAGTGGACACTGCGATCCAGCTTGGTATGCTAAAGAGGTAATTACCAACAGTACCCTAGCAGATTCCTACTCTTAATAGGTAATGTTTTTACCTTTCGACTCAGTTAACGCCACTGGAAGTGGAATTAGAAAATAATTCTCTACGTGTACCTTGTC
>NC_051413.1:21272155-21272228 GCF_015228065.2 Penaeus monodon
CTTTCGAGGCACCAGACACTAAAGCGCGCGAATGTTATTTGTCAGTCTTTGCAGTTATCTGAAAACTATAAAT
>NC_051413.1:21272260-21272393 GCF_015228065.2 Penaeus monodon
GATGTGTCCCGGCTATAAATGTCGAGGACACGACAATAAACCTGCGCACATAAAGAAAAAAATATGATAAAGATATGATAAAACTGTTGATGTATCTAAATTGTATCCGCGGCATAGGGAGATGAGCATTATG
>NC_051413.1:21273058-21273353 GCF_015228065.2 Penaeus monodon
CAGTAAATGTTGACGTGCAACTAGACTCGCTGACCTGCACATTTTTCCCTTCACTTTCGTCACACATGGCGAAATAAGATTTTTTCTTTAGAAGCAAGCGAAAATTTTTGCTCGTGTTATACATCTATTTTTTTCTTACTTTTTTTCACAAATGTAACTTTCTAGACGTATTCGAAAGATGCAATGAAAGTTATGTCTCACAAAAATACTTATTTGCAGTGTTCCTGTGTACAATCATATTGCACTACTTGTAATTACAAATAAAATGAAGGGAGAAGCAAGAAAACACGTGAAC
>NC_051413.1:21274221-21274645 GCF_015228065.2 Penaeus monodon
AATGAAGTCTGTTGAATCACGTTGAGAAGTGTTAGTTGGCCTTCACTACATCATGTCCAGGATATACTTATGTGTGATACAGAGCCACATAAACATGCATGGCCAAAAGAACGTATTTTTTCATAATGCTTATCATTATCATTTGCAATTTATTTCAGCAGCACCATAAATAAAATGGGATGGAAGTATTCATTCGAAAATGCTGTTCGATATGATGCGAAAAAGGCCGCTTGAGAAACATTAATATGGAGACATTTTAAATTCTGGTGGAGATGTAGTATTTGGAGTCGTAAATAAAATCGTGAATTTTGAAAATGCCTCTTGTCATGTAATGCAACGCTGCAATCGTAGCGTTCTGTTGACGAGTTACATTAGATTAGTTCTTAATTACGATGATCTTCATAGAATTCTAAAACATCGAAAT
>NC_051413.1:21274839-21275051 GCF_015228065.2 Penaeus monodon
ACAGAGAGACAAGTCATATTACTGACAGCTCTCTATCTCTCACTATCTCGTTATTTATTAAAAAGCTATTCACGATCAGGCGGAACACGATTTCACGGTTAGCCCAGTATCGCTTTTGCTAGCTGGTGATAGGGCTGGCCTAAGTGCTCTCCAGACCGAATTCATGTTGCCTTATTCCATCACCATTCCTTTCTGATCATTCATTTTAATGT
>NC_051413.1:21275325-21276048 GCF_015228065.2 Penaeus monodon
CCAATATCTGGCGGCTTGGTAGGCATTCCAAGAGCGTTTGCCCGCGTGCTCAGGATCCCGAACTCATTTCGTGTTTTAACCCAATATCCTTCCATTTCTAAGTCTTTTTTTTATATTATTATCATTATATTTTTTTCTACAGTAAGGGCCCTAAATATGAAAATGAGTATTTTTTTTAATGAGCAGGGTTTCGAAAGGCTATGTGTTGTAAGATTTTTTTTTTTTTTTTGAAGACTTGAGATATACTTAGAATCATGGATATGAATAAGGATCATATCTCAACAAACATGAGATATTTTATCTTTGAGGGATTACGTCTGTTTTGCGTGTAAGTTTACGATTCCCGATGTTCTTTTATCAACAAGTTGCATTACGGTAACATTGTATCCCCAAGTAATACGTGCATTCAGTCGAACCCTCCTATCCTGCAGCTAGATGATCTTCCTCATGCAAAATAGCCTATAAATCGATATTTCGATTTTTGAGATAAAGTGCAAGTGATGTTATGACTACTCATAATGTATTTTTATTTTCAGTATAGTGTAATATTATTATGTTACAAATCACGTTCGCTTCCAGACTCATAGTGTACATACACCACACACGTTTACTTACATTTGAATATGATGATAAATGTGTATGAAGTCATTTTTAATAGGAACCGATCTCTGCCAAAGCTGCAATATTTTCCTTTGTTAAGCGATGAAATACTCTGTCTGCCTT
>NC_051413.1:21276650-21276717 GCF_015228065.2 Penaeus monodon
ACTCCGGCTCTCCCTCTTGAATTTTCATAACTATAATAAGAACTAGGTAGCAAGGTAAAAGCACATG
>NC_051413.1:21276954-21277057 GCF_015228065.2 Penaeus monodon
ATAGGAATTACATTATAAGGCGATATGTATCATTATGTATTCGGCAAAAAGAAGAGAAAATTCATTTTAATTTTTCGTAATCACAGACCTAATTTCGCATAAA
>NC_051413.1:21277783-21278148 GCF_015228065.2 Penaeus monodon
TCCAAATGTCCTAAGCTGCGACGCCCTCATTTTCCTGAATAAAACTGTGAGAATACATTAAATTAAAGTTTTTTCATTTTTTTTCTTTTAAATTTATTTCACCCGAAACCATAAAAAAAAAGGGGATGGAAGTTTTCCCTTAAAAAATGCTGTTCGATAGAGGGAAAAACCCCTTTGAGAAAAATTTTTGGGAACTTTTAAATTCTGGTGGAGATGTAGTATTTGGAGTCGTAAATAAAATCGTGAATTTTGAAAATGCCTCTTGTCATGTAATGCAACGCTGCAATCGTAGCGTTCTGTTGACGAGTTACATTAGATTAGTTCTTAATTACGATGATCTTCATAGAATTCTAAAACATCGAAAT
>NC_051413.1:21278341-21278551 GCF_015228065.2 Penaeus monodon
ACAGAGAGAGATAAGTCATATTATTGACAGCTCTCTATCTCTCACTATCTCGTTATTTATTAAAAAGCTATTCACGATCAGGCGGAACACGATTTCACGGTTAGCCCAGTATCGCTTTTGCTAGCTGGTGATAGGGCTGGCCTAAGTGCTCTCCAGACCGAATTCATGTTGCCTTATTCCACCACCATTCCTTTCTGATCATTCATTTTA
>NC_051413.1:21278876-21279655 GCF_015228065.2 Penaeus monodon
GCATTACATTACCGAAATGAGCCCTTGAACATTTTCATCCACTCATCTTAAAAGGCGGACCAATATCTGGCGGCTTGGTAGGCATTCCAGGAGCGTTTGCCCGCGTGCTCAGGATCCCGAACTCATTTCGTGTTTTAACCCAATATCCTTCCATTTCTAAGTCTTTTTTTTATATTATTATCATTATATTTTTTTCTACAGTAAGGGCCCTAAATATGAAAATGAGTATTTTTTTTAATGACAGGTTTCGAAGGCTATGTGTTGTAAGATTTTTTTTTTTTTTTTGAAGACTTGAGATATACTTAGAATCATGGATATGAATAAGGATCATATCTCAACAAACATGAGATATTTTATCTTTGAGGGATTACGTCTGTTTTGCGTGTAAGTTTACGATTCCCGATGTTCTTTTATCAACAAGTTGCATTACGGTAACATTGTATCCCCAAGTAATACGTGCATTCAGTCGAACCCTCCTATCCTGCAGCTAGATGATCTTCCTCATGCAAAATAGCCTATAAATCGATATTTCGATTTTTGAGATAAAGCGCAAGTGATGTTATGACTACTCATAATGTATTTTTATTTTCAGTATAGTGTAATAGTATTATGTTACAAATCGCGTTCGCTTCCAGACTCATAGTGTACATACACCACACACGTTTACTTACATTTGAATATGATGATAAATGTGTATGAAGTCATTTTTAATAGGAACCGATCTCTGCCAAAGCTGCAATATTTTCCTTTGTTAAGCGATGAAATACTCTGTCTGCCTT
>NC_051413.1:21280083-21280274 GCF_015228065.2 Penaeus monodon
AGCTGTATGATTATCCTCACTTTACCACTTTCCCGGTCTGTGCGGGAAACATACACCAGTTGGAAAAGTTATGCAATTATCTAATGTAGTAGACGGGTTTATACGAATTCATCCCCCCCCCACTCCGGCTTCTCCTCTTGAATTTTCATAAACTATAATAAGAACTAGGTAGCAAGGAAAAAAGCCACATG
>NC_051413.1:21280528-21280692 GCF_015228065.2 Penaeus monodon
AAGGCGATATGTTCATTATGTATTCGGCAAAAAGAAGAGAAAATGCATTTTAATTTTTCGTAATCACAGACCTGATTTCGCATAAACATAATTACACTTTTTATAATTTTATTTGCATATTTCAGATAAACAAGCTTAAATCTCCCGAATCCTTTGAACTAAAA
>NC_051413.1:21281322-21281909 GCF_015228065.2 Penaeus monodon
AGCGCATTATTTTCCAAATGTCCTAAGCTGCAGACAGCCTCTCATTTTCCCCTTGAATAAAACTGTGGATAAGCACATAACCATTAAATGTTAACGAGCAGAGCGGTAAATATCTAAAAATAATTGTTTGTTGTAAACAGACCAACACACTCGCAAGGCAAATATGCAAATGTTTGAATGCTAAACTCCATGTAATCTCACCAGCCCTTGTTTACCTGGATATAATTTCAAGATCAAGACTTAACAACCATTTATCACGTGAGTTATGTTTATGTATAATAAAAGAAAAAAAAGTATATGGTAGCATTGTCCTAACTCTAAAGTTCCAAAATGATCAGTAAATCCAAATGCTACCTTTCATCATGTGAGAATTAATATATATTCGACACGTACCTAATCAGTACATTTGTTTTACTTTTATATCATAATGATAAGTATCAGACAATATTTCAATAGCCAGAACTACGTAAGGCTTAAATTCATATTAAAATTATACAGGAAATTCAATCAATAAAATAATTTGTTAAAATATAAAGTCAGGTATTGCTCCCTCCCCACACATTATGAAACAATCGGAAAATATCCCA
>NC_051413.1:21281988-21282188 GCF_015228065.2 Penaeus monodon
GCTTCCTTATATCTTAATAACAGCTTGTCAAGTTACTCAGTCCTTTCCGTTTCCTCCCTCGTTATCGAAGTATTTTATGGTCTTATTACAACAAGTGTAGTAATATTTGGATTGCCACTTGAAAGGGGAAGGGAAAAAATACAGCAAACAACTTGAATGCCAATTTTGTGACATTGTGTATCCATTACAAGGCTTGCAAT
>NC_051413.1:21282422-21283319 GCF_015228065.2 Penaeus monodon
ACATACCCCGAACCTCTAGAATGTAAATCAACCTGCATTCCCCAAGGATTCTTATGCTCGTTTCGGGAGCAACATAGTCTGTGACGTCAGCAAGACTGGTAAGTAAAAGCGGCGAGATTTAGGACACCTGGCAGCGCTATTCCAAAAATATCTGTAAATTACTTAACGAAAACATTTTCGAAAATTACTTTAGATTTGGTTCGTATTGTACTTTTATAAAAACTTACAAGAATTTATTTTAAAAAAGACTGGCCTTAGATTACAACAATGCATTTTATTTTCGTATAACAGAAACTGTCCCAACCCGTATACAGAAGTTGCAACCGGTTGTAAGAAATTTTAAACTGTATTAATAGCCAAAGTGTGCGTTGGTGTAGGACACAAAAGGAACCAAATAAATGTTAAGTTACCTTAGATATTTTCAAAATAATTAATAAATATAGTATACAAGTTTTAAACATTTATTAGTTGTGCAAGCCATCCCTTCTGTTTATAGAATGGAATATCCACAGAGTATATTTTAATAGTAGCTTCCATCTTGGCAGAAATAAACCACAAAACTGTCCTTAAAAAGTACCGATAATACCAGCTATTAAAATAATAAGCGAAACGTACCACAACAGTGGCGCATCTTCTCACTATACTTGTATCATCCATTCACCATCTAGTAAGAACTAACCTCCATGAATAATAATGTATGAGCACATGAATAACCAGAAATTGGTGTAAATAAATGTGTAGGAGCACCTGATATGTGGTCCTGCACCAGCTGTCTATTGGCTTCAAGAGGAAATCCAACAAAATCTAGTCCAGTTCCTTTACTTTGTGTCCCTCAGCAATAAACTGAGAAAGAAGACTTTAAGACTGCAACAGTCCATTAGAAACTGGAAGAAAAAA
>NC_051413.1:21284039-21284343 GCF_015228065.2 Penaeus monodon
TGTTGGGTAATCAAGAAAAATTATGGAAAAAGAATGGAAACTGAATTGTGGTGCCATAGACGTTTAATTCGTGTTAGCTGGGTATTAGATAAAATGCAGATGGAAGTTCAAACAACACCGACAGACCTAAACTGATTACTTTGGTCACGTGTTAAGAAATAGCAGCTGGTGCAAAAATGATGGGTATGGTTTATGGTAAATGAAAGAGAGAGACGCAAGACTCGATGCTTAGTAAATATCAAAGAACTGACAAGAATGAGCATGATACAATTCAACAGGGCCGTTTTTTTATAGGAAATGTGTT
>NC_051413.1:21284501-21285548 GCF_015228065.2 Penaeus monodon
TGTCATCGATTTTGATACGTTTTATATCATTTCCTTCGACGCTCCTGAGTAATCAATTCATTATTTCGAGAGATAAGACTCTTATTAAACAATCTCCGACGATCCTTTTCCCGTGGACGCAGTTAATAAACCACCCTACGATAATTTGAGTTGCGTGTTTAGATGTATTAAAACTGATGATATTGATAAGTACTACAAAGTGGGCTTCCATTCATATTCATGCGATCTTCTTATGAATCTAGCCATGGAATAATGAAATTATTGATTACTGATAAACTTAATCTGAAGTCTTTGTTATTGTGATCACTGACATTTCATGCTTTATTTATTTTAATTCGTCTGTTTATTTGCAAAAATAATTACTTTTAATCCTTTTTGAAGTCTAGTTGATTCTTTCCAATTACTGCGAGTAGATCATCTTAAATGCAAAGGTTAATTATTGTCAATTACTTAGGATTCGTGAATTCTCTCGATCTTTTTCTCAAGTCTAAATTAACTTTTCTCAGTGGAAGAATTAGTAATAGAATAATAAGAATAAGTCGACAGTTTGAGCTAATTAGGAATCTTGTGTAGTAAATCATTTTATCAGCAATGTATTAAAATTTTTGTTTCTCGAATATTTTCACTAAATATTTAGGATATTCTTCGTGGCTACTTTGAATCTATTCAGGGAAATAATTTCCAATCAGTTGCATTCAGCCATTTATTGATTTATATTGTATATTTTGGAATGAATCATAGTATCCTTAAATTATCAATGAATTACTTCACATTTTAAACTTACCTATGATCCTCATTGATAGAGTGCAGTATGATAGTGCCATCGTTTCCCAGTCTTTATTATATCCTCTAATACTTCAATAAAGCCTAGGTGAACCTTTCTCAGCGATGCTTCGAGTAAATTATTTTTCACAAGAAAGTCAAGCTGGGATGATGGTATGACCTCATAATGAAAATTAAGCTCTCCGTTGAAGATTCAATTAACTATGCTTTATGATTTTCCATGGTGTTTCTTCAAAGCCCAGGTGAACCTTTTTCTTGTAATGT
>NC_051413.1:21285610-21285724 GCF_015228065.2 Penaeus monodon
TACTGCCATCTGTAAATGAGTTCTTGGGTGTAACTTATGGTCTTAAACATAAATGTATTTCACTACAAGCTGTTGACGATGAAGGCCACTAAATTACTTGGTATAAACGGGGAA
>NC_051413.1:21287629-21288460 GCF_015228065.2 Penaeus monodon
CAGGATTTTTTTTGCCATGGAAAAAATAAAATTATTGATTACTGATAAACTTAATCTGAAGTCTTTGTTATTGTGATCACTGACATTTCATGTTTTATTTATTTTAATTCGTCTGTTTATTTGCAAAAAATAATTACTTTTAACCCTTTTTTGAAGTCTAGTTGATTCTTTCCAATTACTGCGAGTAGATCATCTTAAATGCAAAGGTTAATTATTGTCAATTACTTAGGATTCGTGAATTCTCTCGATCTTTTCTTCAAGTCTAAATTAACTTTTCTCAGTGGAAAATTAGTAATAGAATAATCAGTAAGTCGACAGTTTTGAGCTAATTAGGAATCTTGTGCTGAAAATCATTTCATCAGCAATGTATTAAAATCATCAAATTTTGTTTCTCGAATATTTTCACTAAATATTTAGGATATTTTTTCAGGCTACTTTGAATCTATTCGGGGAAATAATTTTCCCAATCAGTTGCATTCAGCCATTTTTTGATTTATATTGTATATTTTGGAAGAATATAGACCCTTAAATTATCAATAAATTTACTTCACATTAAACTTACCTATGATCCTCTTGATAGAGTGCAGTATGATAGTGCCATCGTTTCCCAGTCTTTATTATATCCTCTAATACTTCAATAAAGCCTAGGGAACCTTCTCAGCGATGCTTCGAGTAAATTATTTTTCACAAGAAAGCCCAAGCTGGGATGATGGTATGACCTCATAATGAAAATTAAGCTCTCCGTTGAAGATTCAATTAACTATGCTTTATGATTTCCATGGTTTTTCTTAAAAGGGCCCAGGTAAACCCTTTTTTTCTTTGTAATGTGAA
>NC_051413.1:21288521-21288655 GCF_015228065.2 Penaeus monodon
TACTGCCATCTGTAAATGAGTTCTTGGGTGTAACTTATGGCCCTTTAAAAATAAATGTATTCACTAAAAAGCTGTTGACGATGAAGGCCCCTAAATTACTGGATAAGCGGGAACACACACCCCACACACGCGGC
>NC_051413.1:21290979-21291398 GCF_015228065.2 Penaeus monodon
TGTGGGTGTGTGAATGTATTTCTCATTTTGAAAGTGATATCTTGAACAACAAATGAATCATAATGATATTATAATTCTTTTACGTAATGTTAACTTCTTTACCGCCATATACATCACTAATGATACATTTCAAACGTTTGATAACAGCCACATGTCCCGCCTTTGGTACTTTTTTTTTGTATTTCTTACCAATATATTAAAATACATATTAGGCAAAAAATTAACGAAAATTTATCAAATGAACGTTTAATTATGAATATAATCAATAGTATAACCATGAAAGATTTTAATGAATGGCAATAGTTAGCTTTTTAACTTTCCAAATTTAATTATATTTCTTTTGAGTATGAAGCAAAAATAATAATTAAAATAGAATGCTTCAGCACTTTCTCTTTCCGGTGTCGTTTTGACTCGTCAAA
>NC_051413.1:21291531-21292615 GCF_015228065.2 Penaeus monodon
TTGAGTATTACAAGAAAACAAGAGTCTCAATCTTGGGTCGACATCCTCCAAAGTGTCTTCATATATTTTTTTCTTATGAAGCAATGGTATAATTGCAAAAGAACATAAAATTTTCATCTAATTTCAGTGAAACTATTTCATGACCACGGGTCGTTCGTGTGGCGCTGCTGAACTGTTCAGACTGATGCATCGCCCTCGTCACAAGTACCCACCTAAAGCTCCGCTGTTCCCCGTGTCCGCGTGCTGTGTGCCATTGATAGCTCCACAAAACCGCTAGACTGGACTTCAAGCATCGCTAGACATAAGAGTATTAACCAAAAAGTAGCTGAAAATTCGCAAAATAAGAATAAGCTTTCAAAATGTTCATGCTAGATCATTAATCTAAAACTCTAGATTTAGCGGGAAATCGCTAGAAGGGCAACACTGGTCGCTTGGTTGACATGGCGCCACATGAGAGTTCACTAGGCTAATGACATATAGGAGTAATCATGTAAAGGGAGGTAAATCTCCCATTCTTTTAGTGGACTTCAACGAATTTGTACTTCAATGAATACAGAAATATATATTTTTTTACGCTGACTAAAGATAATCCCTCTTGATAAATGATAAGCCCTGTTAACAACATGGTGATTACGTTTGGTCTCATTAATAACACTTTAGTATTTTCCATTATTGCTAATGAACGGAAGTGAGAAACCAAATTATTCACTCTACAAAATCCGTTTTCAACAAATGTAACAAAAGAAAGACTAAAGAGTAAAGACAGGGTAGCAACGTAGAACAGCTGTAAAGATAAGATGATATTGCATCAGCAGCATAGGACTCGCAAAGGTAGCGTGGAAAGTTATTCATAGGGAGAGACTTGTTATAGATTAATAACTAAGAGTTAGTAGTTCCTTTCGTTTGTCTAAAGAACACATACGAATCAGGCCTGTCAACAAAAAGACCGAATAGACAGGTTATCAAATGATATGTAACATGAAAACAATCGTGGAGAACCCGTGGCTGACATTGATTTGCTCTGCCGGTAACACTAACGAAAAAAAAGAATGAACATACCATGATTGAAAATTAATGTTTATCT
>NC_051413.1:21292732-21292882 GCF_015228065.2 Penaeus monodon
GGCTACATTACTCATCAGTATTTATATTTATATCGCATATTCAAAAATTGTTTTACTACTAGAGACCATAGTCAGATATATGTGCTGTCAGAATGTACAGTAGTTAGGGACGTAAATCTACTCAAAATATGTAAATATCTGTCTGGCTGG
>NC_051413.1:21292925-21293482 GCF_015228065.2 Penaeus monodon
CATGCAGAATGAGAGACAATTATATGAATTATTCCTCAAAAATAGAATATTTAGGACGGCCTCCTAACCTGTCATAACATGAACACCGACAAAACATGACCATAACAAGAATATTTCATTCAGAAAACATGACCATAACAAGAACATTTCATTCAGAAAACATGAACATAACAAGAACATTTCATTCAGAAAACATGGACATAACACTGCATTCAGAAAACATGGAGCACATCTAGAACAATCCTGTTAGAAACAAGACCTTTCTCGAACTTTCAAGTTATGTTTCTACCAGACACTCGGTGATGTAAGAAAGAAAAAAAAAGGGAGAAAGAAAGAAAAGGAGAAAATGGTTGAGTGAAGGCTTAAAAGTTGAGTCGAAGGGAAGCCTCTGCGGAAATGGTATAAATGTAAGCCAGTCAAGCGTGGTTCGTTTTATACAGCAAAGTGTCTACGCGTAATCTGAAGGCCTGTGTGTACCTAAATGTTAGGTTTGTATGTATGCTTGTACACGCGCGCGCCCCTGGCGCCGCGCCGCGCGTGTGTGGTGTTGGGTTTTG
>NC_051413.1:21293864-21294057 GCF_015228065.2 Penaeus monodon
GCACGTACTCTATATGTTTATATGTTTATGTACGTGTCTCTGTGGTTTGAAATCTCTCTATGTCGTATATTCCATAATCCCTGCTTGTACAGCACAATCGGCCACGAAATGTTAATGCAGATGGAATCCATTTTTCCTCTCATGTTACTTAATATTCAAATGACATTTAAACCCTTATAGACAGAAACCTGCG
>NC_051413.1:21294625-21294741 GCF_015228065.2 Penaeus monodon
CTCTTACCCTTACAATAGAACTATAAACTGAATTCTTGAATAAATAAATAAAACCCAACCCAACTGTATAATCTAAAAGTAAATACTTAACTACGGTGTTAAACCTCGATTATCTA
>NC_051413.1:21294898-21294990 GCF_015228065.2 Penaeus monodon
CCTGATACAGGATTTTGCTTCTAACGAAGACCAAAACAAAACAGTTTTGCATGAAAAAGAGAGAGATTATGTATTTCTTATTAAAAAATAAT
>NC_051413.1:21295231-21295447 GCF_015228065.2 Penaeus monodon
GGAAGAAGTACATAATGTTCATACAAGCTAAATTCTCTCGTCCTGGAACAATAGAAGAATTATATGCGATGTTCCCATGTGCACTATTTTCCATTTGAATTGTATATGAAGAGCTTTGGAATCCACAGTGAAAGTTTTAATATGAAATGACAAGCTATATTGGATTCAGTAAAAGCAAATAGTTTGTTTGTTGTTTATTTCTTACTTCGTGTACGT
>NC_051413.1:21296056-21296125 GCF_015228065.2 Penaeus monodon
CCCATCCCCATTTTTATTACATTTTTTGTCATTGTTTTATTTTTTAAAAACCCTTTTAATTAATCATTT
>NC_051413.1:21296215-21296300 GCF_015228065.2 Penaeus monodon
CTGCAATTTCTATTTTTATATATTTGATTTTCACGGGGGGAAAAACGATTTTAAATTTTTTTATATTATTATCCCTATGGTTTTT
>NC_051413.1:21296442-21296594 GCF_015228065.2 Penaeus monodon
TCACGGGAAAACATTCGGTTGATTTATTAGGTTGAAGGCTTCTTTGTTTACTATCCGTTAATTCAGTATTGACGAGGTTACAGGAACAAAACAGTCCCTGACGTCAGAATGTCTGGCAAGTTTTAAAAAAATTTCTTTAAAAAGAGGAAAAA
>NC_051413.1:21299440-21299600 GCF_015228065.2 Penaeus monodon
TCTCTTTACTGAGCTCCCAATTCGTCGACTATGGAATCGCGGTTCCCAAGCTGACTGATACCTCTCTTGGCCATGTATACGATTCCCCTGAATTCGTTCTTGAGGCCTTCCAGTGGATACATCTCAGAGGAATATTCCTGTCAAGCTAGTACTTCGATGC
>NC_051413.1:21301234-21301575 GCF_015228065.2 Penaeus monodon
GAGAGACAAACACGGATATAGAAACGATGTATGGAAAGATTCCGTTTTTTGAACTACCTTCTTTTCTTTTCTTTTTAAGTTATATAAGACTTCAGGATTTCTAGATTTCCTTGAGTTCACCCTCTGCCTCGCCTTCTCTAATACCGTCTACACACCACAGTAAGCACACCTTGGAAGGGTTAATGCTAACGGAAGCACAACTTCTCTCCCCTGAAGTGGATGCGTGCACGTACATAAATAACACCTAAGAAAAATCTTGTATCTACATAAGATATGCTCTGAATTTTTACAAATGATATCTCGCTCGGATACCGATGACCTTGAGTATTTTCATACAATTC
>NC_051413.1:21302398-21302705 GCF_015228065.2 Penaeus monodon
CCCCTCCCCGCAAGAAAAAAAAACTTTTTCTCGTGCGGGAAAAAGTTTAACTACCTAGTCTAGTCAAACAGCTTGTTTAAATAGACGGGCGACAGTAGCGTACTACTCTGTCCTGTCCTTCGCAGTGTCGAGGCAGCGGCCACTGAGTGCAGAACACCTACAATCTTGAGAGTGCATCCGCAAGGATATTTTGTTTGCCACTAATATGGAAGATTTTTATATTGAATGGCTGTAATGTTAGTGCCCATCTTAACACTCGCAAGTTTCTAAACTTCACATTTTCAATAAACGTTAACGGATTATGATC
>NC_051413.1:21303355-21304925 GCF_015228065.2 Penaeus monodon
GAAGAGTTAACGGATTATGATCAGTGAAAATTTCAACAGGATGGATAGAACTAGTTAAATAACACTATTCCCAAAGCCTCCTTTTCGACGGTGGCGTAAGACTTTTGATATGTCTTATATTTATAAGAAAAATAACACACTGGGCGGAGCACTTTACTTCCGTCTCTCTGCAAGAGGACCGCTCCCACACCATTGGCACTAGCGTCCACCTGTATTGCAAACGGTTTATTAATGTCAGGAGCCTGCAAGACGGGAGCCGTACATAAGAGGTGCTTCAGGTTTTCAAAAGCTTGCTGACAATCATCTGACCACCTGAATGCCCGTTTAGTACTCAGCAAGTTTGTTAAAGGGGCAGATACCTGAGAGAAGTTCTTACAGAATCGTCTGTAGTAGCCAGCCATCCCCATGAAGCGCATCAAGCCTTTTCTGTCTACGGGCGCGGGATACTGTAGAACAGCTTCCACCTTTGCAGCTACAGGTGCGACCTGGCCCTGATCGATCACGTGACCCAGGAAGGTGACATGGGCGTGTCCAAATTCACTTTTCTGCAGGTTTACCGTTAGATTGGCGGCCGACAGGGCCGAGAAGAGCGCCCGCAAGCGGACCAAATGTTCCTCCCAGGACTCGCTCCAGATTACGAGATCATCGAGGTAACAACGAACGCGCCGTCAGGTAATTCATGAGTCGCTGAAAGGTCGCTGGGGCGTTCCTCATCCCGAACGGAAGAACCCTGAACTCGTAGAGGCCGGCAGGAGTGACAAACGCAGAAATCGGCCTCGCCCTCTCAGTCAACGGAACTTGGTAGTAGCCCTGGAGAAGATCCAGTTTCGTCAGGTAGCGTGCCTTCCCCAAATCATCAATGATGTCATCCATCCTCGGGAGGGGAAACGAGTCCGCCACAGTTACCGCATTCACCTTCCTGTAGTCCATACACAGACGGTAAGTACCGCTACTCTTGGGAACTAGCACCACGGGTGATGCCCAGGGGCTAAGGCTGGGAATGATGATCCCCTGTTCTTTCAGGCGTTGAACCTCTGCCTGTAGGAATGCCCTCTTCTCTGCATTGAGGCGATAGGGAGCTTGGCGTACTGGTTGAGCATCCCTAGTCTCAACATCGTGTTCCAGCAATGGGCAAAGACGAGGTACATCAATGAATAGTTTACCATACTCCTGTAGAAGAGAACCAATGTTTGCTGCTTGGGCAGCAGAAAGATGTTTAAGTTTATCATCAAGTTTAGCTAAGATAACCGAGTTGGTGAGATTAGGTTCTACGATAGAAATGATTTCATTATGTTCACTACTGACGTTAGAAGGTACAGCCATGGAAACCTCTCTTACATTTTCCATATTTTCCTTCAAATCACCCCGTTCATAGTACTCTTTCAGGAGGTTCACATGTACATGACGTTGTTTCTTACGTCTCTTAGGGGTTTCAATTACATAATCAACATCACTAGTTCGTTTTAAAATACGGAATGGACCCGCATATCTAGATTGAAGAGGCTGGTTAGCAAGAGGTAGCAAGGCCAAAACTAAATCACCCTTATTAAAGCTTCTTTCTTCAGTATTA
>NC_051413.1:21305654-21306904 GCF_015228065.2 Penaeus monodon
CTTTTGTTGAATTTATCCGCCAGAAGCAACTATTGTGTAAAAAGTGGGTCGAGAGTGAACTTGATGCACTCGAGTACGATAAATTATTAGAACTGTTTATACTCGAAGATATAAAGAAGTGCATGCCTGTAAAGGTTCGCTCTCACATTGACGAGCGTGGTCTGCGCACATTAGCCGAGGTCGGTAGTGCCGCCGATCATTTCGCTCTCACTAATCCTAACTACTATTGCAGATCTAATGAACCTTCATTCCCGTCAAACCAGCATAATAGTAAGAGGATGGAGTATAGTACCAGGAGGACTGACCTGCCAGATACCCACAGGACTGTAAATGCAAAGTCGTCAGAAACAGGTGGTGAGAGTAGGAATATTGCCTCTCGCGGTGAGAATCTTTCTTTTTGCCGTTATTGCAAGAAACATGGTCATGTCATGAATGACTGTTTTAAGTTGGCAAATAAGCGTTCTGACCATAACAAACGCATTTTTCACGTAAATGCTAATAATAAGAAAGAGGTTGCATCTAAATATCATGGGGATAAGCTTGATCTGGGCCTTTCTCCCTTTTCCATGACAGAATCTGCAAATGTGACTCCTTCATTTAAACCCTTTTGTTCTACAGGATTTATTAGTGCTGATGAATCGTGCACGTCTTCTTCCCCAGTCACTATACTACGGGACTCGGCTGCAGATATATCATTGGTGCTCAAAGAGGCTGTTCCTAACCCTGATTGTTACACTGGAGACATGGTAATTATCAATGGATTGATAGGGTCCAAGAGTATACCCATTTGTGAAGTTTACCTCAAATCTGATTTAATATCCGGTTATGTAAGGTTAGGTGTTGTTGATAGGATACCAAGTGATGGCATTTCATTTCTTATGGGTAATGATCTCGTTGGTGATAAGGTGTGGCCTTGCCCTATGGTTTCACTTTTTCCCGCGAAAGAAAACAACACTAGATTTAGAGAGGGAGTATCCCGACCTCTTCCCTGCGTGTGCTGTCACCCGGAGTGCAAGTCGTAGAACCTCCCCTCCTATCGAAGCGCTTACAACCGGTACTACGTTGTCAGATGAGAGCCCTTGTGATGTAATTACTGAGGAATTTACTCTAGCTGATTTTTTCGATTCCTCTGCTAAAGTTTCAAGTAAATGTACATCTGATAATTCTGATATAGTGAATTTCAAAGGCACTCCAATTACTAAAGAAAAACTAATTGAAGAACAAACTAAAGATCCCGGTCAGGCCCCCAC
>NC_051413.1:21307895-21308105 GCF_015228065.2 Penaeus monodon
CACTAGATGGTCAGAAAACCATTCTATTTATTTCGTAGGATGGGAATGGATCGATAAATAATAGTTTCGGATAACTTTTTGTTTCGATTTTATCTAGCATGTTTTGGTTCTTTTGTGACACCAGTTCATGTACGATTTTTAGTAGCAACCCATGAACAATTTTAGGTAGCATCAATAAAACCATTTATATCGGTAATAGCAACATAATGA
>NC_051413.1:21308906-21309337 GCF_015228065.2 Penaeus monodon
ATCCCTTCCCCTTGCTTCCACAGAATTTGATAAAGAATCTAACATATTCTTTTGTTGACAAACCTCCTTGGTATACGTTTATGAAACAAAATCCAGCCTTTAAGTGCAAATAATATTCTACTGCCTTTTCCCACCGTAATATTACTTTTCACGTTATTTCGCGAATGCTACTCTGTTATGGCAATAATGTCTTGCTTTTCTTACTCTTTTATGTGTTATACGTTCCTCTTTTCGTTAAGCCGGACGTTGCGTTTGTTTTATACAGATTTTCGCGAATATTTGAGAGTTTTTATTGTGTGTGTGTGTCTCTTTCTTAAACGCGATAATGCTGTATTATGTGGTACGATGTTTAGGTATTCCAACCGTGAAGGGTGATCTCTTTTTGAGCGTTGTGGTAATTTCACACATTATAAGTTTATGTAAGAACCTAA
>NC_051413.1:21309686-21310004 GCF_015228065.2 Penaeus monodon
ATCGCTGTGGTTTCTAGATCCCCCTTGATTCACGCCTGGCCTCCTCTTCTCTAATCCTTTCCGCACACAACACTGCACACGCCTACGAAGGTTTAATGCAGACGGAAACACCTATTTCTACTCATAAATGTAGATGGAAACATTGCTTTTCCCCAGAAATTTAGATGGAGCTCCATCTATTTCCCTCACAAATGTAGATAGAAACACCGATTTATTTTTCTTTCATATAAATACTTATACCCCCCCCCCCCCATAGATACAGGTGTAATCGCACATTTTCCTTCACGAATGCAGGTGGAAACTCCCATTTTTTCTTCA
>NC_051413.1:21310432-21310944 GCF_015228065.2 Penaeus monodon
TTCAAACACAATACCTGATTTCCATCATCTGTTTTACTCCAGCAGATTATTTTTCCTTTCATTTTTGTTGTACCTCAATCTTTGCGATAAATATTCCTGTTTGTCGTAAAATCTTTCCTCGTCCTTCCACAGAATTTGATAAACATTCTAGTATGTTCTTTTCCTGACAAACCTTCTCGTTAGTACACGTTTATGAGACAAAAGACATCCATTAACTGCGAATATTTGTCTACTGCATTTTCCCGTTATATTACTTTTCACGTTATTTCTAGGCTGTTACACTGTCGTGGCAACAATGTCTTGCTTTTACTACTGTTTAATGTGTTATACTTTCCTCTTGTCGTTAAGCCGGACATTGTGTTTGTTATATTGAGGTTTTCGTGAATATTTCAAGGTTTTTATAGTACATTCATAAACGAGATAATACTGAGTTATATGGTATGATGCTTAGGTATTCCAACCGTGAGAAATGATCTCTTTTTGAGAGTTGTGGTAAGTTTATAAAAAAAATC
>NC_051413.1:21310980-21311372 GCF_015228065.2 Penaeus monodon
AGCAAACTTTTATACACACTCAATCCCCCGCATATATGATGTCTAATCAACTATAGATAGAGAGTTACTCTGAAGATTTTGATTGATGGATAGGTATGTATATAGTATATATAAAAATTTCCACACGCCAACAGACCTCCCCCTCCGCAAGCATGGTATATAAACTATGAAAATATAAATAAATGATTTAATTTCATTTTTCCCTCTCTCTTATGACAACCGCGCCTCTGTCCTGACGCTGAATTCTCCTGACGGGAAACCTCCCCGAGAGAAAAGAGACAACCTGATACGGAATTTTGCTTCGTAGACTAATGAAGACCAAAACAAAACAGTTTTGCATGAAAAAAATGAGTATTATTGTGCTGATGAAAGGGGAGACTTTTATATTTCTT
>NC_051413.1:21311606-21311802 GCF_015228065.2 Penaeus monodon
CAGCAATACATAATGTTCATACATCCTAAATTCTCTCGTTCTGGAACAATAAAATAAATATATGTGATGTTCCCCTGTGTACTATTTTCCATTTGAGGAATCCACTGTGAATTTTTTTATATGAAATGACAATCTATATTGGTTCATACAAGAGTGAACAATATTTTATATTTTCAATTTCTTACTTCATATTGGT
>NC_051413.1:21312322-21314423 GCF_015228065.2 Penaeus monodon
GTTCAATGTTTCTTGCAGAATTATAACTGTAGTTCTTTGCTTAATATCCTTTAATTTAGTTTCCCAGCGGTTACAGGAACAAAATATTACATGACGTCAGGATGTTAGCATGTAAATTCTGAGAGAGATGATATTTGCAAGGTGGAACTCTTTTAGTTTTTAAGGCGTCTTTTCAGACAGCTGTCTTGGAGTATAGTAAATATACTCTGGTTTCGTTCCGTGTAAGATGAACAGTCATGTCATTGGCTTTATTACTGAATGGGTGTTCCAGAAAACTATAATATACCGGCGTCAGTTAACAAAAAGTAATGTATAAGATTCACCTAACATGACGTTCTCTTCGTACCAGATAATGACAAGTGATTCATAACATAATATAATACAGAGCAGCTGATATGCAAAAACTGTAGACAAGACTGCCATTTAGTAATATGATGAGAACTGTCGCAATCTTTTAAAGGGAATTCTCAATAAATGCAGATTGACTCCACGTGGAAGCCAAATAAATTTAGGTTGTTTCCCTCTACTTTAAAGAATTAATTAGCCTTTTGGAAAAATATTTGTACATTCTTCACGGGTCCAACATTTTCCGTCGTCTTACACATACTCACATACAAACACACACACACATAATCACAGTTACCTGAAACGCGCGTTGTTGTAAGGTATTTGTTGAATTCATAGAAATGATATTTCTCAACATAAAAGAATTCATGGGTGAATCTTGCGTTACTCCGAGTCATTTGGACCATAGCCTAGCAAATCAGCCTGTTTTCCCTTTTTACCAAGTGTTTTTTCTACCTCTTGCTTAACTAGTGAAGTGTCAAAGGTAATTTAGTGTGCTTTACCATATGTTTGAGGAACGAGCCAGAGTAATAAAAATAAATGAGACGATCAACGCCAACTTTTACAATTTAAATGTCGTTTATCATCAAGGGACGAATAACTTGGTAGAACAAACAGATAAACAAGATTAACCCAGTAAACACTGAAAGTCAGTGAAAACATTCAGATGAATAAAAAATAAATAAGGATTACCATTAAACCAAAAGATCCAAAATGAATGGAGAAATCTGAGGAAATTGAACACAAGTACAGGCATACCTATGTGTGTGTGTGTGTAGTTATATATAGTTATAAAATAATCTATGAGATAAGATAGTTGCACAATGTGAAACCACTGAAAGTACATTAAAATGTAAATCATGTTTAAAGACTACTCAGTATTATGTTTCCGAAAGGATATCTTTAAGACGTCTTATCCAACAGCAATCTTGGAATATGGTAATTCATTCCAGTTTCGTTTCGTATAAGACAAACAGTCATGTCACTAACAAATCGTAATTATGTAAATGGGGCTCTTTCCAATTGCATTACATAAATGAGTATTCTTTTTTAACAAGATTATAACGTAAAACGTTTAATGCATAATGAAACATACAATATACTTTTTTATAATGATGGGTATAGTCATTCTTTATGCCTAAGTTTATAAAGCACACGTAAGTGAAGAGACAGTTAACAAAAAGTAATGCATAAAACGCACCTGAATTAACATCACGTTCTCTTCATACCAATAATGACAAGTAATTCATAACATAGTGAAATACACACCGGCTGATATGTAAAGACTGTAGACAAGATTCCCACTTAGTAATATAAGGGAAAATATGGTCGTAATCTTTTTAGTGGAATTCTCACCAAATGCAAATTGACTCCACGTGGAAGCCAAATAAATCTAAGTCGTTTCCCTCTACATCAAAGAAAAATTCAGCCTTTTCAAAAGTTATCTGTATATTCATAGGTCCAATATTTTCCGTCACTTTACACACCCACACACCCACAAAATCACAGTCACCAAAGATTTGAGGAACAAGCCAGGGTTATAGAATGTCTGGGGAGTCTATGAGATAAGTGAGCTAATGCAACCAGTGAAGGTACATTAAAAGATGTAAATCATTTGGAAAGACTATATTTCTAGTTAGTATTATCTTTCCCTAAGGAAAGTTTTTAAGTGGTCTTAGCCAACTGCTTTCTTGGAATATGATAATTTATTCTAGTGTCGTTTCGTATAATATGAACAGTTACATCCATAAGAGTG
>NC_051413.1:21314781-21315170 GCF_015228065.2 Penaeus monodon
AACAAATTTCCCTTTACTCTCAACGAGAAAGAAAAAGCATTATTATATTTTTAATGAATGAGTTGTACGGATTGTAAAGATTAAACCATTACACTAATCTCTTGTAAAATTATTTGTAAACAACTGACCTTTTCTATGTGATTACTACTCGGGCCACTTCACAGTTATTAGAGAGTATTACATTTTTTGTTGTTGTTTCTTCTTGTGTAACATATACAAGCTCAATCTATGTAAAAGTCTGTGAACTGAGTACACACACATACATGCTTTTATTAAGATGCTATTCATATGTGTGTGGGGGGGGATTGTTTATATGGCTAAGAGAGGCATTAATCAGATTTGGAAGCGTGATTCCGAGCTCAGTAAAGAAAGGTTATTTTCATTTAGAA
>NC_051413.1:21316888-21317068 GCF_015228065.2 Penaeus monodon
CTATATATGTCTTTGATGAAATGCATCTGTTGTCCGGGAGATCTTCCCTTTTGCTTCCATAGGATAAACATTCTAATATATCCTTTTGTTGACAAACTTTCTGCGTTGTACACGGTTATGGGACGAAAGGCAGTTATTAGCATGCAAATATATTCTGTTTCAGATTTCCACTTTCCTCCT
>NC_051413.1:21317643-21317743 GCF_015228065.2 Penaeus monodon
TTCCTTTGTAATCCATGTACGGTTTTAATTAACATCAATCAACAATTGTATATCGATTAGAGTAACATTATAAACTATATGAGTCGTCTCCCTCCTTGTA
>NC_051413.1:21319566-21320021 GCF_015228065.2 Penaeus monodon
CCAGCAGATCATTTTCCTCCTTATAATTCTTAATGCACTTGAAAGAGATCTTCGGGAGAAATATCCCTGCTGGTCGTGAAATCCAGTATTTCCTTTTGTTGACAAACCTTCTCCTTAGTGCACGTTTATGCAACAGAAGGCATCCATTGCAAATCTTTCTCTACTGCAATTTCCCACCGTTACTTTTCACGTTACACTGTTATGGAAATAGTTTCTTGATATGTTACAGTTCTATGTATCAAACGTTCCTCTTGTCGTTAAGACGGACACTACTGCATACAGATTTTTGTGAATATTTGAGGATTCTAATCGTGCATTCATAAACAAGATAGTGATGTATTATGTGTTATGACGCTTATGTATTCCAACCTTGAGGGATGATAATTTTTCTCTTTCTTTTTTCATCTTTCTGATTCTTTCATCAAATGCATACACAAATTCAATCCCCCGCAACT
>NC_051413.1:21320175-21320514 GCF_015228065.2 Penaeus monodon
ATTTCTTTCATTTCAACTCTTTCTCTTTCTCTTATGACAACCGTGCCTGTGTCCTGACGCTGAATTCTTCTCCCCGAGTGACAAGAGACACAACCTGATACAGGATTTTGCTTCGTAGACTAACGAAGACCAAAAGAAAAAAATATTATTGTGCTCTTCAAAGGGAACACTTGTGTATTTCTTGTTAAAGAAAAAAATAGGGGATGACTGTTGCTCTTACTATTATCACCAATATTTTCGTCATTGTTATTATCATTATAGGGATTATCTTCACCATCACCTTTACATGTTCACAGTTATGCCTATGCATGACGTTAACAGATACATAGGGCGCCTGTA
>NC_051413.1:21320576-21320743 GCF_015228065.2 Penaeus monodon
CATTAGTACATAATGTTCATACATGCTAGATTCTCTCTAGAACAATAGGAGAAATATGTGTGATGTTCCCACATGTACTTTTGTCTATTTGGAATCCTCAGTGAAAGATTTAATATGAAATCACATTCGGAATTGGTTTCAACAAAAGCAAATAATATTTTATTTGT
>NC_051413.1:21321279-21321968 GCF_015228065.2 Penaeus monodon
AGAAATATGACGTTGAATGATTGTTGCAAAATTATTACCTGAAGTTCTTTGCTGAATATCCTTTAATTCAGTTTACTGCGGTTACAGGAACAAACTAGTACATGACGTCAGAATGTCTGGCAAGTCTATGATATAAGATACTTGCAAAATATGAAATCATTGAAGGTGCATAAAAAGTTGCAAATCTTTTATATGGACTATATTTCTAATCGTTGTTATCTTTCCGTAAGAAAAGTTTTTACGAGGTCTTATCCAACAGCTGTCTTGGAACATGGTAATTTATTCTAGTTTCGTTTTTTATAAGGTGAAAATTCATGTCACTAACAAGTCATGATTATATATATGGGCTTTATCAAGCACATATTTGAAAAGATATTGGGTTCGTAAATTTGTATTAAAGTTTATCAAGCACACATATATGAAAAGATATTGGGTTCGTAAAGTTATATTAAATTCAAGGTGTTTATACCATATTTACTTTAGTACTCAATAGATTTTGAAATATATATACAGCAGTTAATAGGTGAAGACTACAGACGAGATTGCCACTTACTAATATGAGGAAAACTGGCCGTAATCTTTTTAGCAGGGATTCTCACCAAATGCAAATTGACTCCACGTGGAAGTAAATAGATCGTAATAGATTATTAAGGCTATAAAATAACTATACTCTTTACGGGGCCAAGATT
>NC_051413.1:21322029-21322671 GCF_015228065.2 Penaeus monodon
TTGTAACATGCATTGTTAGATATTTGTTGAATTCAGAGAGATTTTATGTTTTAGCACAAAATATTTATGGGTGAGTCTAGCGTTACTTCGAGTTAATTGAAGTAATAAAGCAGAGTATTGGATTACCTATTCATATATATATATATACACTATTCAAGCATTCTTTTGTCGAGTGACCTACTAGTTTCCACTGCATTAATTTTCTAGCATACATTACAAGGGACAGCTGACGAAAGCCTAACAAACTAGCCTACATTTTTTTCTCTATCAAAGTTTCGTGACTACTTGCTAAACTAGGGAAGTGTCAATTGTTATTTAGTGTGCTTCACACAAGGATTTAGGAACGAGCCAGGGTAACTGAAATAATTGAAAAGATCAACACCAACTTTTAGAATAAATGCCGTTTATCATCAAAGGACCAGTTAAAATGGAAGAACAAACAATGAAGCAAGATTAATACTGTAAACATTGCGAACCTGTGAAAAAAAATCGAGTTGAATACGGCTGAATTAAGAGTAAATAAGGATCACCATTAGATCAAAGGATCCAAACCATTATAGCTTACAGAGAATGAATGGAGAAATCTGAGTAAATTCACATAAGTATAAGCATATCTATAAGTGTGGATGTATATATATCTAT
>NC_051413.1:21322778-21322972 GCF_015228065.2 Penaeus monodon
GAGACTTGCCAGACAAAATGTGAAGCCAATGAAGGTTCATTAAAAGATGTAAATAATTTATTTATAAAGACTATATTACAAGCTTGCATTATCTTTCCGTTAGAAAAAAATTCAAGACGACTTATCCAACAGCTGTCTTGGAATATGGTAATTCTGGTTTCGTTTCGTATTAGATGAACAGGCAAACCCATAAG
>NC_051413.1:21326596-21326771 GCF_015228065.2 Penaeus monodon
CCTCTCTTTACAGAGCTCCCAATTTGACTATCCCGGAAACTCCGTTCCAAACCTTACTAATACCTCTCTTGGCCATGCATACGATTCCCCTGAATTCGTTCTTGAGGCCTTCCAGTGGATTCATCTCAAAGGAATATTCCGGTCAAGCTAGTACTTCGATGCAAATTGTGGAAAC
>NC_051413.1:21328358-21328475 GCF_015228065.2 Penaeus monodon
GGATTTATATGACTTTTGAAATCTCTCCTCTTGATTCCAGATGGGACGATAGGCAGTCATTAACATGCAAAATAATATTATATTACAGATTTCCACATTTTTCTCCCTAAGTCTCCG
>NC_051413.1:21328762-21329137 GCF_015228065.2 Penaeus monodon
CCTCTCTTTCTCTCTCTCTTTTTCAGTTTCTTAAAGCACATGTGTACTTTTTTTACACATTTAACACAGCCCGTCTCCCTGGTACACGCTTACGGGATAAATGGGAAACATTAACAGCAAATATTAGTCCATTACCTCTTCTCTCCCTCTAATTACTTTTCGTGCTATGTCGTTATCCCCGTGTTATTTTGCCTTTATTGCCGTTTTATGTGTTATTTATTCCTACTGTCTTTTGTGATTTCGTTGCTTTTTTTGCGTTTCCTTCCTTATGTTTAATGAAGATTTGCGTGAAGTTGAGTACATTCCTGTATGAATATTTGGGGTTCTTGAGACCATTCGTAGGCGAGGCAAATCGTGGGCAACACTGCGATGCTT
>NC_051413.1:21330486-21330795 GCF_015228065.2 Penaeus monodon
GTGTATTGTGTATTGTGTGTGTCCACGTGATACGTATCTAGTCATAGTGCGTGCATCTGTCTGTACCGTGTGTTTGAGTTGTAGAGTTGCATGCGGTATGTAATTCAAGATACAACCTGATACATATTTTCCTATATCTCAACTTAAGCACACTATAACGTTGCTGATGTTTTTCACGAATTTAGTTTGGTTTTGTGTGTTGCGTGTGCGTGTTTTGCTGGAGGTGCGTATGCTAGTGAAGTGTGTGTTACTATTTTAGTTTTAATTATGTCGGTGTACGTTACACAAAACCTTTTCACGAACCTTCAG
>NC_051413.1:21330985-21331309 GCF_015228065.2 Penaeus monodon
AAGCATATAAGACACTAATATCAGAATTTCAAGTGCACGTACCCTTGAACACCTGATCGAAGGTGTGATGACATCGCGGTTTGTAGATTGTCCGAAGAGACAGCCTCGCTACATTTTCCCTAACTAATCCCAACCTTCAAGCCACAGTGAGCACGCTTGCTAAGTATTTTCACGAAATTTAGCTTCTGGATTTTGTTTCGACTCCCTCGTGCGCTCATAATGGCGAGGAGAGGACGTCACTGCAAGAACGTTTCTCAGATATTGTCAGGTTCTTCAGTGGTCGGTTTTCCGGTTGGAGGATTTAAAAGCCTTTTCGCTTGGGAG
>NC_051413.1:21334015-21334256 GCF_015228065.2 Penaeus monodon
GTATTCGTATCTCAATAGCTCAATCAGAACAATTCACAGCTTTTTCTTCCCCTTCATTTTTCTTTGTGTTTTTTGCTTTTCTATTTCCCTCCTTCCCATGACAGGTGAAGTTCTAGTCTTAAACGGATCCTATTTTGGAGATTTTTTTTTCCGTGGCTGATGATATAAACTAAATAATAACCTCAACTGAAACGGATATTTTATTCTTCCATGGAGTCCTTTCCCTTACTTCATGGTTTAT
>NC_051413.1:21334980-21335205 GCF_015228065.2 Penaeus monodon
CTCTTTCATTCTCCCTCTCCCTTTTTTTAGTTATCTTTTGCCTTGAGCTCAAGGCACCCTCTTCCTCATCACTGCCGGCGCTAGCGTTGGCCTCCGGACAGGGCTCCAAAGCACGCAGCCCTCAGGCGGAAATCTCCTTCTTCCTGCGGTTACCACGTTCAATGGATGATGTGGACGGCTGAGTCTTGCATGTTACAGGAGCTGCCGGACTTTCCTGCAATGGTT
>NC_051413.1:21336417-21337461 GCF_015228065.2 Penaeus monodon
GTAGGGATTTACATTCTTGTCTCTTAATCATCTTATGTGTAAACGGTTACTATCATTCACTTATTTGTTGCGCAGGATATTTCAAAAGAATTTTACCTCGCCGTTTCATATCAAGTCACAAGTTGCACCAGCAACAAAATGTACATATTTTTGTCCACACAAACTATAAGTTATTTCATTGGAACTTGATCTTAAAATATACAAGCGGATACATAATGACGTGAGAGAGACTCCACCCAGGAAACAGGATGCGGAGGAAGTCTCTGAGAGTTCATACTGAGCGAGACCATTAAACCTCTGTACATGGGAGACACATATGTTCCATTCATGACAGAGGAAAACCCCTAATGGCACAAGGTACTAGGACCACTAAGCCACGTGACCAGTTAAGGAGACTTTTGAATTAGGGTCCCTGCTGGAAGGAACGGACGCAGTTGGTTAACTTATAAAGCGAGGTTTTACCAGCTATCCTCGAAAAAAAATCAGGACTTGAAAGTTTCAGAAATTCAAAAATATCGTATACTTCTTTGCCACAAGTTTCATAAACTGAAGAATAAGTGAGCTTTTTCTTTCGTTTTCATTGACAAGAAATTTAAAATGAATGTTGTATTCAAAATGAAGTTTTAAGAACAGCAGGATATAGACATTCTTATGCCAGGTCTCGGAAATTAGAAAATATGCCCTTTTACTAAAGCTTTCAAATAATGCAAAAAAAAAAATGATTTCGGAAATTAGAAAAATAATTATTCTTAACTAGAAAAATACATGAAAATGCACGTGTTGGAAAAGAGCTGAAGTTTATTCACATTCACATGGAACTTTCACACCAGCAGATAATAGATTTGAAGTTTTGTCTATACTAAAACACCCACCATAACGCAATGAAGTAAGACCACTGAGACTAAAGCTCCCAGTCCCTCGGTGTTTGCCCGTTATTCCTTCATCCTCTGACCATTGCTTTCATACCACTTTCTATCTTTTTAATTCGCATTCTCAGCTCTCTATCTTCCTGTCTCTCGGTCTTTCCATTTCCTACCCCTCCTT
>NC_051413.1:21337630-21337782 GCF_015228065.2 Penaeus monodon
ATGTCTGTAAATGAGTTTTCTCTCGCACACATACTATATTCCTTATACAACTCTGTCACCTCAGTTATTGCTTTTTTTTTTTCTCTCATAGTCTGTTTTAGTCTCTAAATCCATTTCTCACTATCCTTCCCAACAAAGATTTTTTTTAAGTC
>NC_051413.1:21337816-21338058 GCF_015228065.2 Penaeus monodon
AATAAACAACACCAGAAACTGATTCATTAAGTGTAGTGAAAATTTCTCCGTATTTAATGCCTGTCGCAGAAACCTTTCACGGAAAAGCATGACACAAACGGCCGGGGGATGTGCGTCAAAAATCCCTGTTAAAGTAGAAGATCTGAAGGACTCGCGAGATTGCTTTGTCCAGGGCGTTACCGCGGACTCGGAGGCAGAGGCGCCGAAGATGCCAGGGATTCTGCTCTTTGCGGTCTTTGTCG
>NC_051413.1:21339638-21339929 GCF_015228065.2 Penaeus monodon
TCCGCCGAAATGACTCCCCGTCCTTGCGAATCTTAATGGGAAAAATGTGAACCTCATCCATGACTGTCAGCGCCGAAGGGCTGGGTACGTTTAAGAATCTCCGAAGGAGTATTAGGAAGGGAAGAAGGAGCGAAGGGGAAGTGACGCCTCTTTAGCAATAGGTCATTGGTGAATTGCATCTTTAAAAAGTTCTTGGGGAGGTTGATTCATATTTAGGAGATAAGAGACGTTTTTTTCGAGGAGATGAGTGAGTGGAGGGTTGCCAATTGAAGTACTTAACAATAATTCTTA
>NC_051413.1:21340833-21341023 GCF_015228065.2 Penaeus monodon
GAAAAACATTCTCCGATTCCCAATAAATCAGAATATTCTGGGGTACTTTGTCACCCTTCACCGCGATATTACCAACAAATTGTTTATCTTTGAGGAGAGATAAATCTATCAGTCGCTTCCTTCAAGATATCACTTCTCTGATCTTTGTGTGTGTGTTTATATGAAGAGAGAGCGATTAGAAAGGGACAAT
>NC_051413.1:21341196-21341279 GCF_015228065.2 Penaeus monodon
TAAAAAGAGAGAACATTTAAAAGTGAACAATAAAATGGGCGTTTTGGATTTCTACTCACAGTTTTGTGTGTCTCCAGTGGTGA
>NC_051413.1:21341544-21341743 GCF_015228065.2 Penaeus monodon
CATTTGTGTATGTGTTTGTTTATACTGGCTTGATTTCTCATGAAAAAAATATGTTTTTTTTTCAAGAAATGTGAATAATCTACAGAGACATTATGTGTAACGGTGGATTGGAAATATTTCAATCATTGAAGATATCAAAAGCCGTGTTTATATTAACAATTCGGCATTCATTTTGTTGAACAGAAAGAACGTAGCCTAT
>NC_051413.1:21341862-21341998 GCF_015228065.2 Penaeus monodon
TTTTTCGTTTTTTTTCTTTTTTCTTTTTTTTTCTTTTTATACTTTTCTGCTTTTCTTTTTTCAAAAGGGAAGATTCAAGGGAGTTACAGAGCACATTGTTATAACATACCTCATGGCAGAGGCCCTGTCCCTTTTA
>NC_051413.1:21342093-21342230 GCF_015228065.2 Penaeus monodon
AAAAACCCAACAGGAAATTATTTTCCTCCAGCCTCAGTTTATAAGGTCGTACATTTCCCTTGAGTAAGAGAGTGGACATTTTTGTTTATATCTCCCACGAGAAAATATATGTTAGTTGATATAAAAAAACAAAGAAA
>NC_051413.1:21343695-21343996 GCF_015228065.2 Penaeus monodon
TCGAAAACAAAGCAAATCAATAACTCAAAATTAGTAGCGCATTTACTAAGAGTAGCTTCACAATCAGATCAAAGTCTTTTATGCATTTCACAATATATTCGTTTTTGTGGCAATCTTCAAGGCCCGGAATAGCACACTAAACTAAACATGCCTTTGTCAATTTTATTTGTAGTATTGTTTTCTTAACCAATGAGTTTTTCTCTCTAATTCTTGTTGCCCTTGACAAGGCTGTTGTTTAGTTAATGAGAATATTTCTCACGAATGCCTTTTCCTAGTGGGAATATTCTCACCCCCCCCCCTT
>NC_051413.1:21344178-21344897 GCF_015228065.2 Penaeus monodon
GATGGAAATATATCTATATTGGTTTTCGGTAGAAATATATCTCGTGTTTTTCTTCCAGAAATTTAACCTTTTTTTTCTTTTTTTTTCATGATAGTGATCTCCTTGAAAGAAAAGCTTCATTCCAGTAAAAAAAGACATTTTCGCAGTTGTGTTACTGAGGAAAATATTATCCTGTTTGTCTCTCTCAGCTGGGAATACTTTTCATGCAAGTCTCTCTCTGTGATGAAAATATCTCTCGCTCTATTATTTCCCTGCTAGACATATTCCTTAGACTTTTCTCTCCCTCCTAAAGAAATATATCCAGGTTAGTTATGCTTTACACTTCACCCACTTCCTGTTACAGAAACTGAACTCAACGAAATCTCATTCATCTTTACATGATCTTCCTCAGCAGCCACGAGGTTTTTCATTTCCTGAAGTTATAACAGAGAAACATATTGCTTGCCTATTATCTCCACTGAGCTATGCCAGGAGGGTATGTTGAGAAACATCAGTCTAAGTAAAAAACGAGAGAACCATTAAAAGGGGTGTAAAATGATCGACTTCTCGGGAGCTAGGTAGGTAAGTCCCTGGTTCCTCTTGGGGGCTATAACGAGAAGAAACTTTAGTACATAAAAGTAAATCACTGTCGAGCAACCAAAGCCGAAACAGATAGAATCACCCACGGAAGATACAGGTTGTTCTTGGGAAGCTATTTTAACTCTGCTTTTTTTCTTTTA
>NC_051413.1:21344947-21345565 GCF_015228065.2 Penaeus monodon
ATAGTGTAGTTTTAATAATAAGCAAAATCTCAGCAAAATTTAAAGATCTGTATATAAAAATCCATGTTACTGATTTTTAATAGAGTGATGCGAGATTTCAATTCAATCAATTAGATAAACAGAAGTTAGCCTCAGTCACGACAGTCACATAGATTGACCAAATTTAAAACGATTGCAAAATTAATAAAATACTAACAAGCCCTTATGAAAAGAAATAAACTTAACACGAAAAAAACAATACCAGATTACAAAGAACTATAGATACAGGTGACTAGTACGTACTCGTTTGCTCAATAAATCAAATTAATAATCACAGAGTATATTTATAATAACTGATGGAAATTAATAAACAATAAACGTTGATTTTGAACTTTAGAACCAGTGTGTTCATTGTGTTGTTTCACTGTTTCTGTGTTTAATCCTTTCCTTCCAACAACTTGGGATTACGTTTCCAACCATTCTCATATCGTTTACCAACTTCTAACTATGCGCAGCCGTTATTTTCCCTTTTATACGAATATTCTCTTCTCATCAGTGTGAGGTAAGTGTTCCCAAACACCTATGTCTCGTATACCCTTTTCAACAAGGTGGCCACGTTGTTTCCCAGTGGTGGGTGTA
>NC_051413.1:21346297-21346460 GCF_015228065.2 Penaeus monodon
GTTCAAAATATATTATATACGACTTAGACTGTGTAAACATTAATATTCCCGGTACCTGTCTCACTGGGAAACGGGTTTACAGGTATACGAGACCTGTTGTTTGCATTTAGTTTCACTTCAGGTGTTCACGAAAGAATTATAAGAAATGCTTAGGAATAGATAA
>NC_051413.1:21346676-21346829 GCF_015228065.2 Penaeus monodon
TCCTAAGCATTTCTTATAATTCTTTCGTGAACACCTGAAGTGAAACTAAATGCAAACAACAGGTCTCGTATACCTGTAAACCCGTTTCCCAGTGAGACAGGTACCGGGAATATTAATGTTTACACAGTCTAAGTCGTATATAATTAATTTTGA
>NC_051413.1:21348583-21348742 GCF_015228065.2 Penaeus monodon
TAACTCTTGGACTAAATTATAAAACACGCAAACAGTTTTTGTATATAGACTTATAAAATTTCGCATTTTCGGATTGCGACTGACGTTAGAAAGCTAACGTCAGTTCATAGGGAAATTGAATAACCCCTACCTCAACAACATATATACACACACACACAC
>NC_051413.1:21350165-21350394 GCF_015228065.2 Penaeus monodon
AATTACCGCAACCGTGCAAGCAATTCATACTCCCTCATTCTCTCTCGGAATGAAGGTGTAGACAGAACAGGAAACGGTTTCAGTGCGGAATTCTCCGGTAACAGAGCTCTGGATCACCTGTCAAAGTTTAATTGGATTTCTCTCGGCCTCATCAGTAATAAGTTGCTGTGCTGGAACGTTCAGCGCGAAGGAAGTTGTTTGTATTAGTATTTTAGCTTCCATATCACGC
>NC_051413.1:21350775-21351017 GCF_015228065.2 Penaeus monodon
TGCGGCTGCCTCAAATGTCACCTGTCATGGTTTGATTGGTTGTAATCTCATGGTATCGGCAAATCCTCAGGCTCTCGAATACCGACGGAGATCATACGTTAAACATGCGTGAATTCCGGCCACCGTTGCACACAAGTGTTAGCTGGTATTTCATAGCATGGAAAGGTCATCCGGGGTAACTGTTTGCATTAAAGGTCTTGCGGTGATGGTATATAAAGGTAATAATGTTTTAATGGTATGTG
>NC_051413.1:21351503-21351811 GCF_015228065.2 Penaeus monodon
GGATATGATTTTGATGTTGAAAATAAATTATAATTATAATGAATAAAAAGAGAAAAAGCTTTGTTGTATGCTGCTCTATTATGTCGGATTTACATTAATGTCATAACTATCAGATTTCCAGAGGAAGTGTAGGTCTTGAATCAGAAGTATTTCTACAAAAATCTCTTTGTAGAGTGCGTAAAGAAGGCCTCAAGGGGGGGGGGGCAAGGGACAGCTGATGAGACTCTTTATGCTAATGACGACTGAGACCCTTTGAAAAGGGTTTATTCATGTAGGACCCCTTTCTCAGCGCTTGATCTGCCTCGCTC
>NC_051413.1:21352007-21352119 GCF_015228065.2 Penaeus monodon
GCAATGTCTCAACTTCTGCGTTTTAGTTTGATTGGCAAAACATTGCGGAAAAGAGTCATTAGAAAAACAATAACGAATTAGAAGCTTTGAGTGTACTCCTAATAATACTAAA
>NC_051413.1:21352319-21352805 GCF_015228065.2 Penaeus monodon
ATTAAGAAATCGAAACATTTATGACTGACATTGTCATAAGTTTCACCAATCTAAACTCATTATCAACTTTTCAGTAAACAAAATCATACCACAAGTAAAAAACATATCTCATTATGTGGGACAGTTAGCAATATTTCCAGGCAATTAAACATATTGATTTGAATCTAAAACCACGACTGAAATTAGGCTTACAAATTATCCTAAAACGAAAAAAATACTCGAAACATAATTTAAAATCACGATAATGTAATGACATATTATCGTTAATAACCCTGGAGATAAGAAGAGATTAGTCATTCGACATAAAACTATCAAGAGTTTTATTCAATTAATCCACATGAATCAAAACTTTAATGAATCTACGCCCAGGGTTTTTATTACCCTTGTTTTCAAGAATCGTTTGAAATCGCATTTGGGTCTAATGAAATTTGCCGATGAGGGAAATCTTGTTTTCAGATTAATCAGCAGGATACTTTCTTTCCTGGG
>NC_051413.1:21353930-21354308 GCF_015228065.2 Penaeus monodon
AACTACAGAAAACGTTATACTGTTGCTGTTCTTTATTTGAGGAAAACTTTGTAAAACATAACGTTACTTCCAATTTCACACACACACACACAAAAGAAAGAGAAGCATGTAAGCTCAGGATTTTAGGTCAATAAAGCTCTTTAAATGTGAACTCGAGTGACCGGTAACAGGAAAGGAGGTCGACAGGGTTGTGGTTGGTGGACAGGTGTTGCTGTGTGTCTCAAAGGCGGTCATTCAGTGCGACCAAGAATGAACTCGCAGACCTCGACGTCTGGATTGTTCTACAAAAAGACACTCCAGAATACTAAATACATTAGAAGAGAGGTAGAGAATATTCGAATGATGGATGAAGACCAGCTACCTGTCTCTTTATTGAAT
>NC_051413.1:21355719-21356107 GCF_015228065.2 Penaeus monodon
GTTTGCCAGTTTTGAAAGTTTTTGAAACGTACAGTACAATACGTTAGGATTAGAACTTTTAGCACATTTTTTCATTAAGTCTCTTTTTAAAGTCCAGACTATGAATCTCGATTTCCACCCTTTGTATCCCACAATACAAGATCACGCCTCTCTATAAAAGACAGAGCGTATATTGATTTCATTTGGCCCGTTTCCAGCGCCCTGTGCAGTTTAATATATTTCCAATTTCTGCATTCCCATGACCTCTGTAGTTTGGTAAATTTTTGCGCTGTTTTTTCATTCTTGTAATTATTTCGTTCACGGAGCTTTCTACCAATTTGGTGTTAACTGGTATTGCTGCTAGATTTTTATATAGAATCAAAGGAATCGACGGCAAGATTGTACAAAA
>NC_051413.1:21357456-21358304 GCF_015228065.2 Penaeus monodon
AGCAGTTTTTAGGAAATTTTTGGTCAGAAATTTGACTTTTATTTCTTGTGTTGTTTGAGCTGAATCGACATAAAACCAAATAAGAGAAACAAGAAATGTGTCAACAGCATTGGTTTTGCGTACAAAAGAATCGTCACTTCCGCTTTAGTCAAGATAAAAAGAAGGGAATCGCTGATGAATGTTATTTTCTAACGTGTATTTTTTTTCCCGAGAAGACATATTAAGTCATTTATACTTATCCAAAATGGAAATCCAACTAGAATACAATATAATGCAAAGAGGCTATAGCAAAAATGAACACATAATGCACATTAGTGCATACGTCCGTGATCCATCGGTAGGCATAAAAAAAAAAACATGTAGTATGGGCAAATGTCAAAATGAATATCAAATGACAAGGGAGACTATACTCTTCTTATCAAGTATAATCATCTCGATTATGTAAATCATGTATGATACCATGCTTCCTATCAACGTCAATTAATCGTGTGGAACGACCAAGGGAGTTTTAATCCATAGCCCTCATTCTGTTTGCTAAAGATAGAGATAATATCTTTCTTATCATTCGGTTATTTTCTTCCTTTTTAGAAAACAAGACAAAAATATCATAAAAAAGATACGCCGTACTTTTCTACCTGGTTAGCCCCATCACCTGATTAACAGTCGTAACTTACCGTCCTTTATCTCTCGTCACGAATCTCTTCCTTCTTGTCAATAGTTAATCACGCTTGAACTTGACCCTGTTTTTGGTTCAGAGTGACTGCATGGCAAAGTTGGGAACGGCAGCAGCTAGCATACCACACGAGGATTGTTAAAAGATCAGTAATGATCTGAACTCTCATGCTTTG
>NC_051413.1:21358329-21358432 GCF_015228065.2 Penaeus monodon
GGGGGGGGGATAATTTGGTGTTATATCATTGTTGCAATTCTTCATATGATTGTTTGTCTTGTAGTTAACAATTCAGTTTTAATGTTGATCTTCCGATTTGTCT
>NC_051413.1:21358823-21358963 GCF_015228065.2 Penaeus monodon
TGTATCATGACAATCGGGTGGATTGGAGGAAACATAAGCTCAACTATCTTTGCAATATGGCTCATGTGAACTTGATATCTATATCAAATGAGAAAGCGAGGCACTGACGAAAACATTTTACTTTAACAGTTCTAAATTTC
>NC_051413.1:21361089-21361482 GCF_015228065.2 Penaeus monodon
CTCAAAGAAAACTGCATTATATTTTGCTATATTTTATATTCCAGTCAAAATTTAGGTTCGAGCGTGGTATAAATAATAAATAGCAAAAGCTGTCGACCGATATTTCCTGACATTCCAGTCGCATGATAGAAACTTTGACCGTGACTCTGCATGATATTTCATTGTAAATAACAAAAGAATGCGCACCCCCCTCCCCAATAAAAAAGAATACAAAACTCTACAGACGCCTACAAATAAAGCTGAAAATAGCGAATCACATGATAATTCTGCTCTAGATGATGTATGATGATAAAGGACAAACTATTTTTATTTCCTTCGTCGAAATTGTTATCATTACATTTTAGCAAAACTTTGAGTCGATTCTCTTGTTCTTGTTATTAATCGCAATTGTTG
>NC_051413.1:21361545-21361825 GCF_015228065.2 Penaeus monodon
GCTTTTACTCAAAATGTTAGTACAGGCACGTTTGTACATTCTTAAGGTTAAATGAGAAAATTTTGATAGCGTGAAAGATGGAAGGTAAGAGAGAGAATGAAAGAGAGGGGAGGGTGAAAAAAAAGAAAAAAACAGCAGACAGACTGAGACAACGAAATGGAGAACACAGAGAAAATAGAGATAAATAGAAAAAAATCTTCCTCACATCCCCTCTCTGCTGCAGTAGGCCTTTGGTATGAGTGAACTGGGAACAATAGTATGTACTGGATTCTATTTTTTC
>NC_051413.1:21361897-21362011 GCF_015228065.2 Penaeus monodon
TGACGAGCTTGCTACCAAAATAAAAAGGTTGTAAAGGTGAATCAACGAAAATGTTTCTTCAGCACAGATTTGAAAGCATTTTTGCCCCAAAAGAACGACATTTTCAATACCTAA
>NC_051413.1:21362100-21363117 GCF_015228065.2 Penaeus monodon
AATTCCAGGTTCTCGGTTCTCACACCCTTCGGTGCTTCACGCAGAAGAGAAAGTTCGCGACCTCTCTTTGAATAGCGAGACAACGTCACTAAAAATAATAAAAATTATGAAAGAAAAGAAAAGGCGATGGAACTCTTTAATCTACAGTCCAGTGTTTCCATTCAGACATAAGACTCATCTAAATGCTCCTTATTTTCCCGTCAGAAGGGACTTTAAAAATCGTTAGTAAATATTCAGTAAACGTTCAACATATTCTCACTAATTCAATTCAAAATCACACGATTGCCTACATCGGCAGCCTGATAACTCATGACCAGCAGCCTGATACTCATGACAAGCAGCCTGATAACTCATCGCCAGCAGCAAGATAACTCATCGCTAGCAGCCTGATAACTCATGACCAGCAGCCTGATAACTCATGACCAGCAGCCTGATAACTCATGACCATCAGCCTGATACCTCATCACCAGCAGCATGATAACTCATCACCAGCAACCTGATAACTCATCGCCAGCAGCCTGATACCTCA
This sequence comes from Penaeus monodon, assembly GCF_015228065.2. NCBI lineage: Eukaryota > Metazoa > Arthropoda > Malacostraca > Decapoda > Penaeidae > Penaeus > Penaeus monodon. The sequence continues at coordinate 21,362,630 of NC_051413.1, forward strand.
TCACTTGCAGCCTGATAACTCATCCCCAGCAGCCTGATAACTCATCCCCAGCAGCCTGATAACTCATCGCCAGCAGCCTGATAACTCATCCCCAGCAGCCTAATAACTCATCCCCAGCAGCCTGATAACTCATCCCCAGCAGCCTGATAACTCATCCCCAGCAGCCTGATAACTCATCGCCAGCAGCCTGATAACTCATCGCCAGCAGCCTGATAACTCATCGCCAGCAGCCATAACTCACGCTTGAAAGATCGCTTGGGAACCGAGCGCGCACCTTCCTCCTCAAGGCACATAAATCACGGCAGGAACTCGGTGGTTATTTGCGCTCCGGAGGGTTGGGTTGCGTGTGGGCGTAAGGTCGAAGGTACACTTGGCGAGTTGCGGGAGGAGTTGGAGACGGAAGGGAGGGAGACGCAGTAGCTGTCGTGACGGATGGATGGAAGGCTGGAGTGGCGGGGAGAGTTATAGGAGGCGAGTTTGCTTTTGTG
>NC_051413.1:21363577-21363876 GCF_015228065.2 Penaeus monodon
CATAACCATAGTCATAAAGTTGGTGGTGTCTGATGATGTTTGTACATAATAATATATGACCAACATAAATAATACTATATCAACGAAATCCATATATAAAATGTGATAGTGAAGTTACTTGTAAAATAAAGAAACTGATAAAATTTGAAACAAAGAATAAACCATATAAATTCAATCCAAACTAAATTGAGAGAATTTTGGTTATTGATAACTCTTGATGTATGTAATCCGCCCATTCTATCGAAACTCACATATATGATCGAACATTCGAAAAGATACAACCATTTCACGACAAATCA
>NC_051413.1:21365714-21366550 GCF_015228065.2 Penaeus monodon
TTTCATTTCATGTTTGTGCTCATGTATGTACTTCTACGCGTGTGTGAGCACCTTACTGTATACAGTCTGTGGTGATTAATGGTTTAAGTTACAGCCCAACAAATAACAACGAATTACCATACTCATACAAAACACCGTAACAACTGGCACCCCCGCGGAACACACAGCTGAGCCCCGTTATCTACTAAATTGAGTTTAGCCCTGGAATCTATCCTTGTCAACGTCCCCATGTAAGAAAATCCACCCAAAAGAATCTCTTGGAGGAAAGTTTATTATCTTAGACCTGAAACAAAATCTTGCCGACCCTAGAAAGCTTAACGTCTATAAGGAATGCACTTCTTTCCGTATTAGGAAAATAATTGCTTCTACGTATCACAGAGTTTGTTGGAAGGAAGTGTAGAATGTATATTGTTTAATTTTTTCCCACTTTTTTATACTGGCGATATCAATTATTTCAAAAGGGGTAACTGCAAACATATTCAGTATTCGTTAATGACTTTCTCTAGAAGGAAATCAGTTTTTCGCTTAAGCGCAACAGATTAATTCTTTTTATTGATAACATGTCACTCTCCGGTATATCTATCCCACCCAGATTAGTGTTGTATATTATCCTGTGTACATCTTTACTGGATACTCCATATTGTGGCAAACAACAAAAATACGTTTGCGCGTGTGTATTTGAGTAATTCATTCTTCTTTGCGTATTATTATTAATAAAAGAAGTATGATATAAGATGTTTGAAGCAAGCATGATTAATTGCGGTTTCTGTTGAAGGGTATTAATAATTTAGTTGAACCTTACGACTATATTACAAAAGCCATGGAGTGTCTGCTTC
>NC_051413.1:21366583-21366695 GCF_015228065.2 Penaeus monodon
CTTGAGGCACATACGCCTCGCTGAATGTTTCCTTTGTATATTATCATTTTTCATTTTTCAAACTTATTTCCTGTCTCATTAACAGTTTTGCAGTTTGATCTTTTACATTAGT
>NC_051413.1:21366732-21367169 GCF_015228065.2 Penaeus monodon
TCATGTAGCCACTGAACAATGGCAGACAAAGTGTAAAAGAAGTTTTTTGTAATTATCAGTGCCTGTGATGATGTTGCCGCTGGAAACTTCATATCTCCGTAACTTTACTCTGTAGTAAGAAACTGAGAAACTGGGCCGTCGTGGAAAAGCCGTTCAGGGGAAGATTTTGCCTCAAATATGATATTCGAAGAGGAAGAGAAAGGTGTCACTGGCCCTTATTAAACCTCAGCTTAATTAGGGTACATATAACGAACAAATTCATTGGATTTTTTCTTCATATTTATTAAAAAGAAAGAAATCGAAAAAAAAGAAACTTAAAAAAATATCTGCTTAATAACCAGTCTGAACCAAGTTATCGGATCAAATTAGTTTGTAGGAAGATTTTACCTGAAACATGATATTCAAAGAAGTGAGAAGAGTTGTCCTTTGCCGTGCTA
>NC_051413.1:21370738-21370947 GCF_015228065.2 Penaeus monodon
TACGTACAGCCTCAAACCAATTCCTCGAAGTTATCAGATCAAATTAGTGTGAGGGGCCGGGATGAGCGTGAGCGTGGAGGGGGCTTGGCCTTTCGTACATTGAGGGGGATCAAGAGACTGCGATGAGGACGTTCCTTGAAGGAGATGCAGCTTCTTCTTAGGCTAGGGATGAGAGAGTCTCGCCTCGAAAGAGATGCATCTGGTGACCT
>NC_051413.1:21371313-21371425 GCF_015228065.2 Penaeus monodon
CATGCGTGTTCTGCTTTACCTGTTGATTATAATCCTCATCGCCATAGTTGCACTCTTTATGATAAAATATCATAATAATTTTTAGTATTAGTAGTGACATAAAAAAATATAT
>NC_051413.1:21371531-21371667 GCF_015228065.2 Penaeus monodon
GTTTACTGTGTGTGTTTATGTTCTTGCGTGTTTCAGCTTTACCTACCAATCATAATAACCATCGCGAGAATCGCATTCTTTATGATAAACATAATAATCATTGTTGTGTTAGTAGACATCTCTTTAAAAAAATATA
>NC_051413.1:21371975-21372297 GCF_015228065.2 Penaeus monodon
TGAGTCATATATATACTCACCCACATCTCTCTATCTGTTTATGTGTTTGTGTGCGTGCGGCGGTGCGTGTTCCAACTTTACCCATTAATCAAAAGTAGCACTTTTCACAAAAAAAAAAAAGAAAAGAAATCTTGACCCTTGTCTAGAACCCACATCCATCCTGTCTTCTCAAACAGGAACTTTAACAAGTCGACACTTCCGAGGAGATTCCCAGAGATTCCTTCAGTCGCCTTTAGCCTTAACAGACAGGAGCTTAACTAACTTACTGTACTTCGTTCAGACTTCGTGGAGATTTCTTATCACTTTGTTTTTACTCAGCACT
>NC_051413.1:21372530-21372817 GCF_015228065.2 Penaeus monodon
ACATACATATATGTTTTTTTCCCTATACTTAATCTTATTTCCAGTTCATGTTTGTTATTGTGAAGCGAAAATTACATTACATTATAAATGCCATTTACATCGTCATAATACAACATTATTATGCCCTTATTATCATCTTTATTACTGCTCCTTTGATCCTCATAATAATATTACAATTGCTTTGGTAGTATCAATGTTGCAATTGTTATTGTAATCTCTGGAATCACTGGTGCTCAGGTATCTATAATCCCCTCCCCCAGCAGTCCGGATGTGCAACGAGGAGACAG
>NC_051413.1:21372898-21373090 GCF_015228065.2 Penaeus monodon
CTAAGAAAAGATGTTGCGTCAATCGACCTAAATTCATTGTATCCAATAGAGCTCCCTGTTGTCGTGACTCGACTTTCATAACAGTGTACAATTCCATCCCACCAGATAAAAATACAGAGATAAACGTCTTCATTTGCAGAGGTAGCTATATCAGAAAATGAAGATATCTGAAAAAAAAAATTGCAAAGTGTA
>NC_051413.1:21373598-21373678 GCF_015228065.2 Penaeus monodon
TTTATACAGTGAAGAGAATCATGCATGTTTATTGTCTTAGATAAATTATCCACTGCAGTATTTAGAATCATATTAATTTT
>NC_051413.1:21375431-21375705 GCF_015228065.2 Penaeus monodon
GTCCCCCCCCCCCCCCAACTTGAAGCTTTGATCCAACGCGGCAATCAAAAGGTCCTCTATCTCCGCCTGCAGACTAAACCCTTTGAGTTCCAAAGACGTTCCTTCTGGCCTTAAAGGAGACCCATTCCAGCGCGCAGGTCACTTCGTCATGAAAAGGTCTTTGTCTCCAGGTCTTCTAAGGGGCAGATTTGACTGGCGTTCTTATCTGTTGTTTTAACGTATTGTGATTGTTTGTTCTCAGTGGCAGCGTCATTCATTACGATCATTACGAATT
>NC_051413.1:21375962-21377780 GCF_015228065.2 Penaeus monodon
ATTTCGCATTCCATTACCAAAACTTTATTGTGCAGTTTGAATATCGTTGTATTATTTGCGTCGAATGACACGCTAACAATAATTGTTCAATAACTTTAGCTACAAAAATCATGACTGCAGATTAATAAAAAAAACACTAGATATACATTTTTGTAACTATAAACAAACAGAAAACAAATCTTGCTCAGACTACATTAGTTTGATTTTAGAAATATATTTCAGATCATATTTTCTACCTGGATTTGTCGGCAACTCATTTTCGCGACGGTGCGCATGCCTAAGCCTATGATAATACGAAGTGGAAATATAATAAAACTTCTGCCAACAGAATAGCTTTTCCCCAAGCGTTTTGGACCGGCTTACTCCTGATGTCTATCGCTGAAACTGATCGTTTTCGTTCAAATGACACATCTAGCCTTTAATGTTGATTCGATCGAAATTAAAGATTCGAAGGACGTATCCTGTAGACGGGGGTAAAAGTGGTTTGAAACTTGTCAAACATGTTTATTCGATAACTTTAAATGTCGAAGTTCATGAGGTGCTACTTTTCTCGTTAATGACATATTAGTTTGATTTTGGAACTGAATATAATATATAAATGATGCAACTAGAATAACTGATAAAAATAAAGTTTGAGGATCGCTTTAGTCTGTTCGTCGAAGGGAAAACTGGGATTTTAATTTTACGTATGTGTGTTATTACTTTTTTATTACGGCGAGGGGGGGGGTGAGGAGACAATCGCAGTGCCACCGGGCCTCGTAGTGGACGCATGGCACTTCGCCTGCTGCCACATCGCTGCCCGGATGTATGTTTTCGTGAGGTAGAGGGAATTCACGATGCCTAGCGTTTCCTTATCACCTTATTTTCCTTCTTTTCTCATTGCTTCCTCCTTTTCTTTCCGTTTTCCTTTCATTTTTGTTTTTCTCTCTATTTTTATTTTCTTTATTTTTTCTTCGTTTCTTTAATTTTTATTTTCTTTCCCTTTACTTTTTTCGCTTCTTTCCTTTTCTCTTCTTTTCCTTATTTTTATATTCTCTTACTGGTACTTTATTTTCTTCTATGCATTTTTCCTTCTTTTCCTTCTCTTTTCTCCCTTCTCTTTTCTCCATTTTCTTATTCCTTTAGATATGTTTTTATCCTTCAGCTAGAAAATAAATAAAAATCAAAGGCATTGTATTATTCTGTCTAGAAATGTCACATTTGATTAACATACAACTCTGTAATCACCTCTAAAACGAACAGAAAAACACAGGTAGTTTATTTTTTATTGCTATTTGATTAATCAAGATAATCAGTGTGATGTATGAAAAATCAAACGCAAGTGTTGTAATGATGATGTTACTGATATTGACAAAGGAATACCTATGTGTTATTACATAATTATTATATTTTTGATGATAAGCAACACAGAAAACAATAATATCGATAACTTTTATCAACATTATTGTCTTCATCCTTATTATTCAACATAAATTCTTCGATTATGTTAAGCAATCACTAACATTGTAATCTACATTTGACATTTCAATTTGTTTTTCTTTTTTAACGCGTACATCATACTTTACACTCAGAAAAAGGATTACCACCTCACCGCATTAGATATTCTATTCTTGCTCACAAAGGTCAGCTCTGTCACTGTCGTCTTTACCGAGAATCATATTCGCTGACACTATTATTCGCTGAGGTCAAGTACCGCGGAGTACCACGCCATGAGCCTTGGAATATGATTGATCTGTGTGGTTGTGTTTCTGGTTTCTGTATATTCAATTTTGATTACTGTTTCATTTCTTTTGTACTGCATGATTTTGCCAATGTATG
>NC_051413.1:21378073-21378381 GCF_015228065.2 Penaeus monodon
AGATTACCTTTTGATATCTTCCTTGATAAACAGATCTAATCAGCTGACTTCCTGGCCTTGCTGGAAATATAACCAAGGTAATCGTAGGTTTTGTCATGTTATTTTCGAAGATAAATGTATTCATGCAGCGATAAATAATTTAATAATTATGTTCACAAGGGAAGACGGAGTATTCCTTTTCTTCATATTCTCACTCCCTTCTTTAAATTTTTTTGTGAGTTTATAAACATCTGAATATATTTTTAATTATAATTTGACACAGAAACGTGGATGAATTTGTATACCGAAATCCAATTCATCGTATAATT
>NC_051413.1:21378544-21378703 GCF_015228065.2 Penaeus monodon
TCGACATCGTTCTGTTTTTCTTTCAGTTTCTCGCTATTCTTACTCGCTCACTCCCTCCCCGACTCTAAATGTGAGTTTCCATAGTCCTTTAAGGTTCATATTGGCCTTTTTAAGAATCATGCAAATCTCTAGCACGGAAAATCTATCTGATCTCGTTTT
>NC_051413.1:21380838-21381419 GCF_015228065.2 Penaeus monodon
CACTATTTTGTTCGTTTTTTTATACGTGATGCTACGATTACTGAAATACAATATCAATGTCATGACCAATGTGTAATGATTACTAACGTACCGTAGGGAGAATACACATATGTCATTGGCATATTTTTTTACATATCGAGGATATAATCATTTTAGTAAAGTAATATGTATACGAGCGTACTGATTACATAATATCTTAGTACCGATTTTTTTATCCAGTTTAATTAATAAAGAAAAAAAAACACATGTAGACGATATAACCATAGATCACAGCTAATGAAAAGGGTTATAGGGATTGCATTAGAACCAAAAATATATCATATTACCGTCGTGCTATCGACAGCACGCTCCTACATGAGTAATGGGGCCCATGAGCGTGAGGAAGGTCGGTGCCGCAGCTGTCAGGGTATTGTATACATCATAATGGTGGTATTGGAACTATTTGTGGTTTCAGCTTTACGTTGTCCGATCTCAAGGAAAGGAAAATCTGGCAATTCAACTCCCAATCGATGTTCTTTCTGGAAAAATGGTCTTGAAACCACAGATTTTAGTAAGAGTTTTTCAAGCCTGTACTCGTATAT
>NC_051413.1:21381852-21382005 GCF_015228065.2 Penaeus monodon
GAGACACTCATCGGGCGTTACGTGCGCTCACATGATTGGTTGTCGAAACACGTGATATTTGTGTGCGTGTGTTCATACATGGAATATTACTAACATATAAGATAATTAGTAGATACTGTGTAAAAAATACAAGGGATATAGCTTGAAAAATAA
>NC_051413.1:21382187-21382258 GCF_015228065.2 Penaeus monodon
AGTCAAGTCAAATGCAGGGATCTATATAATACACTTCGTTAAACTTACCCATACATAACAAAGTTGCTAGC
>NC_051413.1:21382287-21382500 GCF_015228065.2 Penaeus monodon
CACTTGGTGTCCTATTGAATATGTCGGAAGATAGATTCACTACATGCTTTCATTTTTTTTCGCTAACTCATATATTACTAGTCTTGCCACCATAACTCTCTTTCGAAAACAAAGTGCAGGAAGAGGCCATAAGTTTGAAGGTTATTTTTTGCAGTGCTACACTTTTAGCCAGGAGACTCAGGATATTACAGAAAACCTTATGTCTATTTGACA
>NC_051413.1:21383382-21383547 GCF_015228065.2 Penaeus monodon
TCTGATTTGGTCTGGTGATTTAATACTGAGGATTTGAACATGCATCACAAAGTACCTCAGCCCACTTCTGGTCAATAATCATTTTGCACTTGTTGTACTTCGATAGTGTCATTGCCAGTAGAACTTGCTGCAGAACTTGCTGTTGTTGTATCATCCCCCGGCATA
>NC_051413.1:21387310-21387631 GCF_015228065.2 Penaeus monodon
CCTACCAGTCTTTCTATCTATCATGTTCTCAAAATAGATCCCGATGATCGCTGGTCTTCTTTCCTCGGCATAACTAAAGTTTACCATATTGCATCTCATTAAAGGTAGTCCACCTGTCTGCATGTGCATGTAAATCTACGATCTGCTCGCTTCGCCCAACTCAAACTCCGTGAACTGGTTTCCAGGTCCATAGCGTCACTCTTTCATGATGAGGGTAAAGGCTTCATGTCTGAAATATCGTGATTAGAAAGGTTTCTCGTCATGCAGCTTACCAGCGTCAGGCAAAACGAGGGTGATGAAAGAGGTTTCTTCGTTTTCCTT
>NC_051413.1:21388597-21388769 GCF_015228065.2 Penaeus monodon
GCGAAAATCAGTGCTTGTGTTTTATCGTGCTGGGTTCTGCTTCCCTTTTTTTGTTGCCTCTTATCACGAGGTCTTATCATTGAGTTACAGTCTACTTCCCTGTCTATTTAACGCCATCATCTGCTTAATAGTCATAACTCAGGCTCGAAGAACGCCTTCATCACCCCTAACT
>NC_051413.1:21389077-21389331 GCF_015228065.2 Penaeus monodon
GAATCCACGCACGCACCTCGCTGTTCCCGCCGCCTATAAATCACCGGCGACCTCTGACCTTATTTGGCCTGCGGGGATTGCGTGTGCAAGGTCGGCCGAAGGAGGGATCTTGATGAACAACACCCGTATGAGGAAGGTCTCTGTTACCTTTTTTTCCTTTCTTGAGGAAAATGTATAGGGTTTCATGAGTGAGATGATGCTTGGGGGGATTTAACCATTTTGTTTTATATATTTCTGTTCACATGTATGTGTAT
>NC_051413.1:21389937-21390285 GCF_015228065.2 Penaeus monodon
GCATGTATGCCTGCGTGCAAATGGCTTAGTTGTAAGTATACTGTCATAACACAGACTGATGACTTAATATTCGTTAATGGCTTGATGCATAGATATTTGATTTTTTCTTTTGTTGAACACTAGACGCGTTACATATCCTATTCGCCATGTAATATATGTTTAAATTCAACAAAATGTTATGTTCATATATTCACAGTGCATTCGCTACCTACAAAAGTTACATGTATTTTATACATATAGCATGAACTCTTTTTATTTCTTTTTTGTTCTCATTACGTCTATTACTATTGCTAGATCTATATAATCACCATCGTCAGATATAATTACTCAAATATAACATATAAAAGC
>NC_051413.1:21390333-21391602 GCF_015228065.2 Penaeus monodon
ACATTGAGAAAAAAAGAGCGTTATATTTTGCTGGTAAAATTAACTAATTTGCTTTATTTTTTTCTTTTTCTTTTTCGTCAGACAAAGTTTCCTGTCATGAAGGATCGGGATTACGTTTTTAGAATAACAATGGAAATGATGATGTTAATGATTTTAACGATTTTGGTTACTGCTCTCGAACGATCGATAGTGTAACCAGAATGTACAGTGGGAAAGTAATTGTCGTTACTCTTCGTTCTTGATGTATGTAACGGTTGAATATTGGGTGCTTAAGTGAACAGCTGATCTCTTAAAAGATGGGTCCTGTTTTATACTGAAGGGCGGCTGACGTAATATGACGTGCAAAGCTCTGACAGGTAGTTTTTTTGTTTGTTTTTTGAGAGGGTCGTTTCGGTAACATATGTCCGCCTTCTAGTTGTTAAATTTCGAGTATTATATCCGATATGCGATGTGATTGGTTATCTTTCCTGCACTGTGATTGTCTGCGTGGCGATGGCGTTATGACTGAAGAAACGCTCATTTGGAAGTGGGAGTAATTTGAAACGAATAACGACCAACAAGCCAAGGAAACGATAACGAAAATGTACTTTTCCATATGTGAGAGAATGAAGGGATATAACATTAAATACGCAAAAATCATTTCTTCCGATAAGTCTCATGTGACGTTTAGTTATGTAAAACTAAATAATTTAGATATTTATGGAAGAGTCCCAATGTCGCATGCCTCCGTCGCTTATATTATTCGCTCCTTTGTAGACAACATTACAAGTCTTCTTAAGGGACACTACAGTATGCATGTAGACATAAATTATTTACACGTCGCTATATGGTATTCAGTGTTATATAATTTTCAGGGATATCTTATGTATTTGGCTACAAGATTTAGATTGATATGATCACAACAACATGCACACTCAAAACGTTGCCAATATATGAATTGCAATGTCCAATCGCATTAAATTTAATCTCCAGAAAAATATATCTTAAAAAAAAGGATCAGGCAGAAAATACATAAATTAGACGGGGAGTAAAAGACAGCGATCTCCGTGAAAATATAGTAATTGCCAATATAAATTCCAGGTGAACGATGAAGTCGCCTTAATAACCTTGAAGATTAAGTGCGATTACCTGGGGCCATTTTTTCTCCTTGATTTGCAAGAAAGGGGAATTAAACGGGCACTTGAAACTGCGTGTTCATTATTCTTTATGACTCTTCCAAATGCGGCTTACATGAAACAAGTTTGTCATTTCATTAGCTTGATCATTCAA
>NC_051413.1:21391819-21392228 GCF_015228065.2 Penaeus monodon
AGGGAGCACGTGCATACGCACGTGCTTGATTCTATAAATAAACATGTTTAATTAGCTTTCTTCATACCTTTCCCCTCCTCCGTGAAACTCGTCAGATTATCAGGATACTTGAGATCCGAATTAGCAATAAAAACTGAACTTTGCCGAGGAAAGACACTGTAAGAGATCCACTGTGAGTTGACAATGGCACTGGAAGGCGTAGATGTCTGTAGAAGAAATTTACATTCAAATGGCGTATACAGTTTTAATTGTTGCATTCATCGCTAAGAGACGTGCTATTAAAACTCTTACGACCATAAATACTAAACGTTGTACAGCATAAGAAGACATCTCCGTAAAAGTAGTAAATGGACATAGTGGTAAAAGGGTACGTTCATCAAGAATAAAATGTTCATTTGCTAATAAACAA
>NC_051413.1:21392309-21392552 GCF_015228065.2 Penaeus monodon
GGTGATGTTAATAACAACACTAACATAATTTTACGGAAGAGAGATCGTTTTTGATTGTATGTACACGACATCGCACTAAAACTTAAGTTTTTAGCCTGTGAAAGTCATGATTTTGGCAACGATATTCATAGATATTAATAATCATTTACCATGTAAGCAATTCAGTTTGCATTTTTCCAATGATGTTCATAGATATTAATGATACCAGATCATGTTTGTAATACAGTTTTCAACTTCGAATTA
>NC_051413.1:21392615-21392991 GCF_015228065.2 Penaeus monodon
ATCTCGTGTCGGGTTAGTCGCCACGCTAGCATTAAAAAAGGAAAAAATATTAATAAAATATTCTATCACATGCTTTTTAACCATGAAATATATATAGTCTTATAACTACTTGTAAAATATTTTCGACTGCCAGAATACGTTTTATATTCGGTCATTGTATTATAAACACTCGTAAGCCGTAGTTAACCGCCACTTGTTTATCTTGATGCTTTAACTGTTTGCGCCACTTCATGATTTATTCATTGATTGTATCATTTATATTCAATACACTCATTTATTTGTCGCTTCGTGATGGGAAATATGTCAACTGGTCAAAATCAATTTATTTTATACATTTTTCAAGCTACAGCAGACCTTGTAAAAATATAATGATGAT
>NC_051413.1:21393010-21393115 GCF_015228065.2 Penaeus monodon
CTGATCATAATGTGCGAATGAAATACAATAAAGCAGAAAACACCAAATAACTTATCCCAAACATATAATGGGACAGAATTCACATATGTCATAATACTTACTCCC
>NC_051413.1:21393151-21394159 GCF_015228065.2 Penaeus monodon
AGTATATTGCTTTTTGAATGACATTTCCATAAATTTGTTGAAATGAAAATTAATGAAAGTTTGATCATTAATGCGCCAGCCTCCCACACAGTTTTAGATTTTCCAAAGCATGAAATAACAAACAGTAAACTTCAGTAAAATACTAAATGAGATGTAAGTGTACCTCATTGAACACGTAAAACCACGGACACAGCAAGATAGATATAAAAACCACGACCAGAAGCCAAAATAAACACCACAAACACAGACACCCACCTAAATACTCACACAAAGCCAGGGAGGCACCTAAACAAAACAGACAGACAGCTACACAAACACATAAACCCACAGAAACACGCCTAAATAAACATAACGCCCACATACAAGCACATTAACCACAGAGCCACAAATAAACGCCCAAACAAGCACCCAAACTTTAAATATAAACACACAATACCACAGACAAGTTGATTGATTATTATCTGCCGCGTCAGTGTCATGAGCGGCGGCAACCTTAATCAACTCATTCGCCAAAGACAGATGCCCAAATTAACAAGCTTAAAGACACACCCTAGTCAACCAGCCCACCACAGACAGACACATCTTAGTCAACTAGCCCACCACAGACACATCTTAGTCAACTAGCCCACCACAGACAGACACACTTGAATCAACTAGCCCACCACAGACAGGCGCCTAAATCCCCCCCCCCTTCCCCGCCCGCTGCAGACAGACAGGAGGAGAAGAGTGAGGTAACGAAATCTCTCCTTATTTCGGCAGCCTGAAATAAACTCGTGGCCGGACCTGCCAAGACCCGTCTCGTAGCTGATGGTAAATGGGAGGCTGCAAAGAGCTTTCTCATGTTTTGCGGTTATCGTTACTCATAAATAAAAGCGGGCATAGATGTATATGTGGTGGTCATGATTTTATTTTTCCGTTCGTGGTTTTATGAATTCTGGTCTCAAGCGGAGGATTTTTTTTACTCTATTTTTAAACCCGGGAGTATGCACATACCCAGTTGATTTAGAT
>NC_051413.1:21395542-21395743 GCF_015228065.2 Penaeus monodon
GTCTTTCATGGTATTACTAGGAGCTTTTCTTGAGAGGTGTGTACATACAAAGCGATTAAAAGAGTAAACTAAACATATATAACTAATCTGGTATCAAAAAGCGCTTAATGAACGATATTTATAGTCTGAAAAGGCATATTCAATTATTGTAGATTTAATTTTCATAAGCAGAGCAGCAAATCTAGCAGGAAGGCTTTCGCG
>NC_051413.1:21395926-21396752 GCF_015228065.2 Penaeus monodon
GGGATGTGTGGTGAAATGTAGATGAAAACTTCGAAGTAGTAGTAAATTCAGCTTATTCTTTGCCCTCATTTTTCATTTCAATTCTCCCTTTCTTCTCTCAAGTAAATCTCGAACGATACTCATATATATATTTTTTTTTTGAGTAGTCTGATATCTCCAAACTTCCTCCTATTTGGGTTTATCTTGCAGTAACACAAGTTTTCCTTAATAGCCAGATTTTAGACGCCAAATATATTGCTTAGTATCGCAAACGTAAGCCGTTTTAGATATTAGAACTCCATGTAAAGCCAAACCTCATTTCCTTCTGGACTCTAGCTTATGTAAATATTCGCAGAGCATTCATATGAGAGAAAAATATTATGGATTCCCCTATATATCGAAGGATGGATTCATATGGGGAAATGCATTAGGGATTCTGCTACAGATCGATTTTTTTTTTTAGTTTAGATGCAGTTTGATGAGTCGGTGTTCGTTTGCTTTAATTTTTTTATATTGTTTTTGTTAATAGGCTATATTCTAGTAGGGGGATTTCAGTGAAAAAAATACTAAAGTAAGGTCAGTTTATCACTTACCATACATCTACTTTTTCATAGATGTGAGTTTGTCTCAATGTAGATTAGAGATGACGAAGGCATGTAGTTTACCTTACGTTACATGGGTGTATTTTTCCCATAAAATGTAAATGTAAAAAATAAAAATAAAGTATGGAAACACGTGAAATCTAAGTATTATCATGTTTCACTTCCAATAGATCATAACTTACAAGATTTTTTCATAATAACCAAGAATTTTGTATTAAATTCATCATCATTGAGTCAATCCAATA
>NC_051413.1:21397377-21397569 GCF_015228065.2 Penaeus monodon
AGGCAATATTTCCCTTAACAACAAAATAACTGCCAATAATCTTGCATCCAAAATCATCACCCTCATTACCATCTCCCGCTACCTCAGCTCAGTAAGGACTCACTGGTATGTTGTGTATGTCGACGATTTCAATTTCCGAACAACAGACTATCCCTGGGGACCCACGCTGACGGGGAATCTAACAGAGAGAGG
>NC_051413.1:21398110-21398408 GCF_015228065.2 Penaeus monodon
CCAAAAGAGGACAGATACCCAAAATAAAAAGAGAATAAGCAAGAGAACGGGAGAGAGAAGAGAGAGGAGAGAGAAGAGACAGGATATTGAGGAATGGATCCCAGAGGCACGGATCTTGCAAGGCAGACTGAACCCTCATGAAGCATAATGCGGAGGGTTTGTAATTACCAATTACATATTGTGATTTACCACGATCAACAGGAAGACAAGTAATGGCGGACAGGTATTAATAATGATACCGACGCTACAGTTCACTATCAATTTACCGAGATGCATAACTTTGAATTATACTGTTGTT
>NC_051413.1:21398801-21399427 GCF_015228065.2 Penaeus monodon
GATTGTGGAAACTGCGTTTGATATATCATCGGTATTGCATTCGGCAAAATACAAAGAACTGATATCAATCAATTAGTGAGCAATTTCAATTGTGTAGCTCTGGATGAAATACAAAAAAAAAAGGAAATTGTGCTGCCGGAATTTCGTATACATTTTACATGTAAATATCTCTGAATATAATACAGATACAGCAAGAACAATATGATCATTAAAAATTTATGCAACACAGACCAAAGAGACAAAAACATTCTTTAAGAATTTCGTCTTCCTTAGAGCTTCCTTACAACAGAACATTCGTCAGGAGCACACATCACACCAAGATAAAAATGGAGCGGGCACTCGCGTATCTATAAAATATAACATGACATCTTCTGCACCTCACTTTCCTTCCTCAAAGGAAACTGTTCCCGTTTTATAACAGAGAGAGGTAAAAAAAAGTTTAAGTAATTGCCTGATTATTACCCGTACGGCTGTCCTCACGTGGGCAGTAATTGATAAGAGAATGCATTAACTCTAGTATGTCAGAGCCAACATACCTCCCGCGTCTAGTTGATTGCCTGGCCATATTACAAACGACAGAAAGCAGGTACTTGTGGGTAATAATCCACCGCCAAAGCCACCAGTCT
>NC_051413.1:21400118-21400800 GCF_015228065.2 Penaeus monodon
TTCCCCTGTGTTTCCAATTCCCTCCTGATTTTTCCCCCTTTTTCACTCTGCCTCATGTCCGTTTGTCTCTTAATTTGTTTCTCACCTGTTATACTGAACCATGCGCTGTGTCTGCTCTTCTTCGTTATAGATTACTTAGCGTACATCCTCGAACAGCGACCCATATCTCGTTCATATTTCATAACTATATCTGGTTATTTCCATTCTAATGTATATCTCAATAATGTTTCTACCTTCACAGCATTACAGCAGCTTATATGATTTTCTTCCCTAAGATTTCATATAAAAAAGAAGAAAAAAAACATGCCCTTAAAAAAAAGTTCTTATTATTCACTTTCATTCATGATTTCCAGATATTCAAGACTTCCATAATCAAAAGCTTATTCACGTATATTAAAGTGGAGGAACTTGGACGCATGAAAGAATGATTAATCCTCTCCTGGGGTTTGATCAGTGAGTGCCATAAGATTAAAGATTCTGATATGCTTTAATTACGCATCATGACGAGAGCTTCCTTTTTTTGGAGGGGGGATGAATTTCTAAAAAAACAAAATTAAAATATACAGCATGTATGTTATAGTAATGAATTGCCAGATGAGAAAACAGATAACGGAAATAAGACTATAAAACGTGATTCTTTTTTATAATAAATGAAATGAAATTGATGGAGGGGAATATATAA
>NC_051413.1:21402393-21402529 GCF_015228065.2 Penaeus monodon
CCAGCAACATTTTCCAATTGTTTATATTTGTGGCTTCGTTCTGGAAGACTCCATTCATTAACGCAGACGTTGCATCGATCCTTCCACTAGAGAGCGTTATTGCTGTCCTTGTGATTACAGGCGGGAAGGATATTGC
>NC_051413.1:21404440-21405299 GCF_015228065.2 Penaeus monodon
TTGCTCTCAAAATTTAGCTAAACAAATATCTGACAGATTAGTCAGTGATCCCACGTTTTTTTTTCTTCATTGTTTTTCAGTATATAATGAATATAAAAATGGCTATTCTGCTTCATCCTTTCCTAATCTCATGTGCTAGAAATGGAAAATTTGACTGTTAGATTAGAGAAAATCGGGGAAAGAGAGAGTGAAAATGAGGTTCATCTTTTCGTTAGAATATCCACTTGTAATTGGAAAACAAATTAACCGTGATGTTTTGATCCCAAAATACAGTCAGCTTATCAAAACGGCATGTAATCCTATACAAATAAGACTACAGTACGAAATTCCTTTGGCAAATGTACAATATTCGCACAGCAGTAGGATAGTATCATCGAAACAATGACTATTAAGTTATTTAGGTTCATATAAACCTTTCAGTTTAATTGATTACTGCCATTTGAGAGTAGATATCAAGATATAATTCACTTTTCACGCTATCCATGTGGAGAGTTTAATTTTACTAGTCGAATATAGAAGTTTGGTTGCCGTGTACACTGAAGTAACATATGTTTGATATTGTGGTTTTACTATTTTTTCCTCGTGGTATTAGTCATCAAATTTGATAATTCACACCTTGAATGGGATGGTAATTATCAAATGCTGTTATATATGAAGTTCAAGAACTCTTTTTTCTCTGGCAACACCCTATTGCATTAATGACAGAGAGTATTATTCCAATAGAAATAATTGACATACAAACACAATTTGTGGTAATATGACAAAATGCGTGACCCCATCAGTCATTAGGAAGGACATTAAGGCTCGACCGAGCGCCTCTCAGAGGAAAGTGCGTGACGTGTGATCATAAACACGAATA
>NC_051413.1:21405345-21405933 GCF_015228065.2 Penaeus monodon
ATCGCTCATTGAGTACAGCGGCAGACACGTTTGGTCAGCAACCCTCCTCTTCATTACCTTTACAATAACAAGTCCAGCAACAGTTTATCATGTAAATGACCTTAAGAAACTCCGAACTAAATCATTATCTCCAAGTCATTTTCCACATGATATCGGGCTTCATGCTGAATATACAAGCCATGCAAGGTTTTTGACTCTGTGATTAACTTCTCTTCATATCGGCCAATGGGAAACGATACCTAGGTTAAAACTGCCATAAAACGTGTTAGTTATATGACGGTCTGTAATAAACTTTTATGCTAATCTGACCTTATATCCTCCCCCTTACTTATTTGTGAAAATATATCTAACATATCATGGGAATGTTTTACGGTCCCTTTACAAACTACTTTTGCACGTCACTTCACAAAAGCCTGTTTATTCAGAACACAGCACATTCTGCTTTTCGAGGCAGAACAAACGGAGTGCTAGTGATACGTGATGTTGGTCAACTATATCCGCAGATTTGTTTTCATATACTAATTTTTTTCTATGTGCAATGTAATTATATTTTCGCGTATGGTGTTTTGTGTGTGGGGGGGGGAAAAA
>NC_051413.1:21406084-21406246 GCF_015228065.2 Penaeus monodon
TTGTGTTTTGTGGGTTGTTGTGTGTGTAGGGTATATTAATTACTTATTGTATACTATGTAAAATCAAGTATTATACATGTATATATTGTGTGTGTGTGTAAAAGTTACATATAAATAATAAAATATATTAAAATTAAAATATTATAATTTATAAATATTATA
>NC_051413.1:21406321-21406386 GCF_015228065.2 Penaeus monodon
TGGAGAAAAAACGAAAACAACAGCAATAATATGTAGTATAATGTAATGAAACATAGAAATAATCA
>NC_051413.1:21406719-21406906 GCF_015228065.2 Penaeus monodon
TTTTATTCATAAAACAACCGCCTATAACTCTATACTCGGGACAAGAAAATGATATACAAAAGGTCATAAAGTAAATCAGCTTGAAAACGAAGAAATAAGTGGGTGTTTTTAACTTAACCCATTTTTAAAAAATGGAGTGAGGGTAAAAACCATAAAGAAAAAATAAAGTAAATTAGGCAAATTTGGC
>NC_051413.1:21406930-21407375 GCF_015228065.2 Penaeus monodon
TCCCCAAGTATTCATTTTTTTTGGTTTATCTTAAATTAAATTGATTTGTCCCCTTATATTCCTGATGTGATGGTTGATGATGATAGGACGGGGGATGGTAATATGATAAAAAATATAATATTTCATCATTAAATAATTCAATTTCTGTCCCCCCGTCGTCATGAAATTTTTTGTTAAAGTTTAGTATCAAAACAAAGTAAAAACTGCTTGAAAAAATTTGGGAAAAAAATAAATTTGATAATTATACAGCGGGGTTCGGTAAAACCTCGTCTAAGGTTTGAAAAGAAAATTAAATATCAGCGACTTCCCCGGGGCTAGAAATGCTTTACTTCCGCTTTAATTTTTCCATAGTTCGACTTGGTGTAAAATGGGTTAATAAAGCAAAGCACAATTAAGAATCAGACCCACACACACATGTTATTGTGAACTAAACTCGGGAAAGTCT
>NC_051413.1:21411990-21412187 GCF_015228065.2 Penaeus monodon
TCAGTCATACAGCACGATATTACAGTCATTAGAAACTCTATCAGTGATTATTATTCTGTCAGAGCGGCTATCAACAATCAATTTTTTCCATTAACACTTTAATCAGAAAATGAAAACATGTTTACGAAGGTACTGAGTGAATCTTTTCAAAATAATTTTTGATAGAATTGTGAGTACGATATAACGCCTATTTCTCT
>NC_051413.1:21413855-21414035 GCF_015228065.2 Penaeus monodon
GTACTTTGTCGGAAGTTGTTTCACTCAGATATACAGGTAATTTTTATCATTATGATTATTTTCACTTCCATTTCCCCGTCAAAAGCAATAATTTTTCAGACAATTTTTCAGATATCTTTTTTCAAGAAACATTTTATATATACGAGAGTGCTTCTTAAACTTTTTGGAAAAAAGTTCATA
>NC_051413.1:21415240-21416136 GCF_015228065.2 Penaeus monodon
TCGTTAATGGCAACAGATTCATAAGTAATGAATAAGAGAGACGTCTTATTATCGCTATGGCCTGTTCTTGGTCTTATTAACGTTATTGTTTGTGTTGATCATCTGTTGTCTTTATCATCTCTTCGCTCTTCCACTGTTTCGTGAAAATAACGGTGAAATGTGACACGCTGATATATGCCGAAAGAACAATACGACAAAACGAGAGAATTTCTGCAATATCTGATCCAAAAACCAATTCCACATTCAATATGCAATAGCTCACGGTGTAATCCTGCAAAGGAAATTTTGTAATATCATTGTCAGCGAAACGAAGTATCACCAGTACAGTATAATGGGATATTCTCATATACCCCGTTCTTATGGTCCAGTTACGGTGGTACAGCCGACCTCGTTCAGCCGTTTCCAACAATATTCCACCCGGTGTAGGGGACGCCACACAAAACGAGGTAACTCATATCGTATCTAAATTATAATCCATACCATGAATATATAATTACCGAGAACGGAAATTGAGTCACGGCTCTTGTTTACCGTTATCCTTGACTAACAGTATTTCCTCCTGACGAAATTTGCACTGGGGTTTATCATACATAACTTTGTCGGTGTGAAATCGTTTTCATTTTTTTTATCCCTTTTTTACAAATTGAATTTATATTGAGTTGTTTTAGGTTTCATATGACTGAAAAAAGAAGAGGTTTTTCGTTATGCAAAAGATTGGGCCTTTTCCCACTATAAATCTTTTTTTCGGCATTTGCACGCGACGCATTCCACACGAATGTGTCATTTTCAGATGAAACCGAAGGAATGTAATTAATTCGCCTTTTTCGCCTTTTAAACATTGCCATTATTTTTGTCATGCCATTATGTTTGTCTGTCTGCATCTGTGTGTCTCTTCA
>NC_051413.1:21416274-21416842 GCF_015228065.2 Penaeus monodon
CTTTCTTTCCATTGCTCTTTCATAACCATTTAGATTGAAGTAATTTTTTTCCCATTTTATTTTTTACCGTCATCCCTATCAAAACGACACATTAAATGGCTTGAAGTATGAACATTTATGACCCGCAATTAGCTCTCGAAAGACAAACAACCATTGTACACGATAACAAGCATTTTCTTTTTTTGAGAATATGCGTCATCAAACAACTTCAAGTCTCAAAATAACCTGCTTAATGGTATCAGTTCAGGTGCATTAACGTACGCCTGACAAATGAGCTAGAAAGATAATTGCAATATATAACGAAGCGATACCAAAATAGACAGGGCTAAACTTAGACAGGACAGTTGAACGTACAGTCTAGCTATTGTTATAAAGTATATGTTATCAACACGGAGTAGGTATAATCATTCCCAACGATTTATTATCTGTAATACTTCAAATTATTAGGTGACTTCTGAGCAAAGCATAAATAATACAAATACAGTAATTGACCTTTTGTTATGTTTTTCAGCACATGAATGTTGACTGTGTTGAAAAACGCACGGAAAATTCACATATGCATGTTGCA
>NC_051413.1:21416953-21417106 GCF_015228065.2 Penaeus monodon
TTTCATAATGTAAAACTGGACAAACTCTCTATACCATTAATATATATACCGTCAATAGTAATCGTATCAGTATAATGGTATATATGGCAGGTATCAAGGTTATCATTTCCTCATTGTAATTATTATTATCCGTACAAGAAAATAGAAGTACGG
>NC_051413.1:21417751-21418358 GCF_015228065.2 Penaeus monodon
ACCAACAAAAAATATAACAGAGAGTAAGGTCTTTTTTTCTCTTTTTTTTAGCTGAACAAAAAAAAAACATCTTGATCTATTTTCTCGAGTAAAAAATATGGCTCAACCACAAAAGCCAAACAAAGAGCGAAGAGAGAAGAATATACAGGGATGTAAATTCGAGTTTCAGTAGAGCTAAAGGTCAGAAGGCTGAAAATACAGTCTCGTTGGGAGGGCGCGCTTGGCTGCAGGGAAGACGAAATGTTCACACTCCTAATGAGGATTAATGAGGTAGATAGATCTTGGTCTCATTTTAGAGGCTTATTTGGTGTCGTATTCAGAGGCACTTGCAAGGAATTCATTGCAGGCTACTTTGAAAGTTTTTTTTTGCAAGGAATTAAGTAGTACCCAATTTAGCACTTGTTGGGAATTCATTACGGCTACTTCAATTGCAAGGAATTAAGTAGCACCTACTGTAGCAGTTGTAGGGGATTCGTTATAGGGTACGTGAGAACTTCCAGGGAATTCATTGCTGTCTACTAAAGCATTACGTGGAATTAATATGTCTACTTCAGTAATTAAGGGGAATTCATTGCTAGGTTCTGAAGCACTTGCAAGGAATTCTGGG
>NC_051413.1:21420515-21420642 GCF_015228065.2 Penaeus monodon
AAATGTGTCTTGAAGAAAGATATCTGAAAATGTATTACTTTTGATGGGGAAATGGAAGTGAAATAATCATAAGGATAAAAATTACCTGTATATCTTAGAGAAGCAACTTCCGACAAAGTACAAAGAA
>NC_051413.1:21421933-21422277 GCF_015228065.2 Penaeus monodon
GGCATGTGAACATAATCACGTCGGAGCTCCACCTATCCACCTATCCATCTCCACTCACAGCATATAAACAACTTGTATAAGACCTACAGAAAGCACCAGGCAAGACAACCCAAACACGGCCGCAACAGAAAGGGACGAGAGGAGTTGGCTAAACACATCAATATACAACTTTCACCCTTTGTCGTCCCCTTACCATCTAATAGCTATTAATATTTGCTTATATGGCGAGGGTACCCTATTTAATGCCTCTGGACTTCCTGGTTCGCTTGGGCCTCCAGGTCATGAGGGAAATGAGGGAGAGGTCATTAGTTCGTAATGAACAACACGTGTCCTTGTATACTGTT
>NC_051413.1:21422406-21422556 GCF_015228065.2 Penaeus monodon
GAGCAGGGAATGTTCCATGGAAATGTGTCATTATTCAGGGATATATAGTGAATACTCTCTGTATACTTTTATTGGATATGCCAACTTTGAGAATGTTTATTTTGCTCTTGTGTATGATATTTTGATTTTACACAACACATTTACATATTC
>NC_051413.1:21423872-21424261 GCF_015228065.2 Penaeus monodon
CGTATCACTACATACTCTTTAAAAATTCACGATGAAGTCTTCGACCCGATTTATGACCTGAAGTCTTGCCTAAAAAAAAGGAAAAAGAAGAGTAAAATACGACGTTCTTTTGCGAAGGATAATCGGCTTATGATAATGCGAGAATTTTTTTTTTTTCTTAGCTTCCAAACATTTAGACGTTTTGAAAAGAGAGAAAGAATTGTAACACATGCCCGTGGTCTCCCGTCTCATTTTATATTAATGTAAAATCGTGTTATCACTTTATTCGTTATTCCATTATTTATGAGTATAAAATGATGTTCAAAATATTGTTTATTTTTTTTTATTAATTGTTTTTTTAATGCTTTTTTTAAACATAATGTCTCACTTTCTTCGTCTCTTTCTGCCAG
>NC_051413.1:21424390-21424955 GCF_015228065.2 Penaeus monodon
TTGTGCAGTTAGCACAAAGGAGATTATGGGCGCCCAAAAATCATAGTTTTGTATTTAAAATGGATTTCGCTGTCATATGAATAAAGTATGTAAAAAAATATAACCATTGAGATCTTCAATACTAAAATATTTACACTCATATCAGAATAATAAATCATAGGTCAACCTCCAAAAAATAAGGGAAAGGTATTAAACATACATAAATATAATCAGAAATAAAGGTAACGATGAATCTTCTTAGAAATTTGTCCACTCCAGGTTACAAGACATGGAAAGTGTTTTTGTGTGTCACAGTTTATCACAGGAACGACTGAATGCTTCTTTCTTTTACCTGTAAGGATCGTGACTTCTTACGAGTTTCATGGGCCTGTAGTTGGAAAAATCTTATGAAAATATTGTTGGTTTTATGTACTATGTCGTCTGTACTCTGTCTATATTCATAATGCCTTTCGAAGTAATCAAGTAGAAAGTTTGGTAATGAGCAAAATTAATAAGTTCCTGCAACATTACAAGATTCGTGGCTAGTATGTAGTACTTCGTTTGTTGTGTGTGGTATATATATATA
>NC_051413.1:21425028-21425108 GCF_015228065.2 Penaeus monodon
ATTGAAAAATCTTATGAAAATATTGTCGATTTTATGTACTCTGACTATATTATAATGTCTTTAGCAATGAGCAAAACTAA
>NC_051413.1:21429994-21430232 GCF_015228065.2 Penaeus monodon
AAAAGAAAGTTAGTAACTAATTTTTTCTATTAAAAAAAAAAAATTGTTTTATTACACAGGCAAAAGCAATACGTATTTACTGTGTACATGTCTCAATATCTGTAAATGCAATTCGCTGAACAAAGATAGACTATGCTATTAG
Source organism: Penaeus monodon (assembly GCF_015228065.2). NCBI lineage: Eukaryota > Metazoa > Arthropoda > Malacostraca > Decapoda > Penaeidae > Penaeus > Penaeus monodon. The sequence goes on from NC_051413.1 coordinate 21,430,137, forward strand.
AATAATCATACTTTCATTTAATGTTATATTAGTCACAATTGATATCATAACAAAGAATATATTATTTAAACTTAAAGCTATCTGAGGAGAAGGGTG
>NC_051413.1:21430352-21430609 GCF_015228065.2 Penaeus monodon
ACCATGCAGGTGACAAGGTTCGCTGGCCATTAAAGGAGTATAACACTCACGGAAATAAGGAACTAGAAGAGGGGCTAGGAAATCATAATTGTCAGTGAGTTGAAATAATTACCATATGATTTGATGTTGTGATACTAAATTTCTTTATATGAAGTGTTATGTATTAGTTTATTAGTTATGAACATGTATAATATTTTGTTTCTTAGTGATTCAGCAATTAGCATATAATTTTTTTTGAAAACAAACGAATATTTATG
>NC_051413.1:21431053-21431579 GCF_015228065.2 Penaeus monodon
GTTGATAATTAATTAGTAAATATTATTATATATAATGACTGTGATGATGTGTGTAGACAGTGTAGATGTGTATAATAATAGATAGATAGTAGATATATGTAGAGTGTTCAGTTGTGGTTAAATAAGTAATATATTGACAATGATAGATGAATAGGTAATGTAACAATGCAGATAAAGATTATAATTAAATAGATGATAGATTAATAGCTAAGAAGTGATTAGTTTCATAAACTTTTATACTGACAATGTGGAAATAGATGTAAGAATGTAAAAAACTGAATAAAGTAAATGTAGATACAAGAATCGTATTTACAGCTAGAGTATTGATTTATAGGAACTGACGCTAAGGTAAATATGTTTGTATATACATAAAATGCTGAAAAGAAATTAGATGTAGATTATAAATATAGTATTTTCATTGGAATCGATTTTTACTGCATTAGGTATGTTCTGAAAGCTACGCGGAGGTCTGATGAATTCGGTAGTGCGTGTTATTATCAAATTAATGAGCTTACGAACTTCCGCG
>NC_051413.1:21431609-21431714 GCF_015228065.2 Penaeus monodon
GGAGTGTGGAGAGCAGGGGACGGACAAAAAGAGAAGGAGAAGGAGAGGCAAAATGAGGGGAACAGGAAGGAGCAAAACAAAATGAGAAGAAGAAGAAGAAGAAGA
>NC_051413.1:21431772-21432255 GCF_015228065.2 Penaeus monodon
TTAAATGAGCAGGGGAAAATGAAGGAAAAATAGAGAGAAGACAAGAGCAGTGCAACAGGAAAGAACAGAAGAGAAAATAGACCGAAACAAAATGAGAAGAAGAATGGAGGGTAAAGAAAAAAAACAGAAAACAAACAAATTGAGGAAAAAATACCATGAAATGAAAAATAGAGAATAAGAGATAGATATATGGAGATAAAAAATGAATAAATGCCCCACACAGTACAGTATAGAAACTGGACTCGTCATAAAGACCTCTTCACAACTTGGGGTCTTTGGAAAACGGTGCTCTTGAGTTTTTCCTTTCAGCGTTTGGTCCTCAGCGAATTTCCTGCTTAAACTGGCTAACGGAAATGTGTTGAGCACGTGGGAGCTCTTAGCATGTTTTAGACACGTATGTGTGCTTTTGCGGTGTCACAGCTCTGATCTTATATTCGTGCATTTGGAATTCGTGGCTTGGTGTCTGTTTTCATTTTCACTTCG
>NC_051413.1:21432554-21432760 GCF_015228065.2 Penaeus monodon
TTGTCGACAGTATATCCAAAATATATCAGTGAAGGACACAGGCTCAGATAGGATGGGGGCAAAGGAATGGCAAAAGTAAAGGAGAGGAATTGTGGGGAGGGGGGCAGGGGCTTTGAACAGCTGATGCCCCAGTGAACCCTTAATCCACCCCTACACGCCTTGGCTCTCACCGGCTCTTTCAAATGCTCTATCACCCGTGCCCATTG
>NC_051413.1:21433215-21433567 GCF_015228065.2 Penaeus monodon
ACATAAAAACCGGCTTAGGCCTAATTCCTTTACCCTCCAATTACCTTCCATAATCTCGCGGCGGCGGGGAAAGCAAGATTATCACGGTGATTAGACCCATTCGTGCAGACAATAGAAGCGCTGGGACAAACACAAACATTTAAATTGCGCCACTTAGAGCATCTCAAGGGTATTACTAACAGCATCTTATCGGCCCCAAGTCAATAGGCCTACGCATAGTCTACTTCCGTTTTATGTTGCTCTTAGAGTTGCCGGTCGTCGCCACAAGATGGTGCTGACGGAATAAGGCTGCTGTGAACTGGTCGAATCCCGTCTGTTGAGAGAGGGGGGGGGGGGGAGAGGAAAGCCAGAC
>NC_051413.1:21434440-21434567 GCF_015228065.2 Penaeus monodon
CATAAGGAAAATAATTCAGTTGTCTGCAACTTTGACCGTCCGTCGCAGCAGATATTAAAGTAGCACTGTTAATTGGAAAGGTTTTGCACAATTTCCTTCTATATTACTCTTATGCTAACGTAATAGA
>NC_051413.1:21435354-21435807 GCF_015228065.2 Penaeus monodon
TAATTAGGAACGCAACTGCTAGACTAAGTAAACACAAAATAAATAAATACTTCGGTAAACAAACAAAACTTTTCATCATTCCAGTTAAAGTATGAGTATGAGACTTTTCTTTGTATTAGTCCAGCCACAAATAAACAAATAAACATAACAACAAATATAATGGTTAGGAGAAATATGATTTAACTATCAAGACTGAACTTTGACCTGCGCAGGTTTAGGAATAGGCAATGGTGGCCTCACAACGGAAATAAGTACGAATTCCATAAGAGAATATATGCAAAACTGTTGCAATCTCTGCGTCATGTTTTTTCTCGCCTGGAAATATACCCAGTGGATATCATTAAACAAATTTAATATTTTCTGAATAGTATATGAAAGGTGTAAGGACAATACTTCATCATATGAGAGAAGATTCTACGTTTGATTTTGAAGATGACAAAAGCTTTATTAATA
>NC_051413.1:21435842-21436172 GCF_015228065.2 Penaeus monodon
AATCATTATATTACGACGGGGATGATGGTGACGGTAATCATTATATTACGACGGGGATTGAGACGAAAAAGGACCAAAGGAGAAACGTTTGATTACCAATTTCGACCTTAACAACATCGAACACAGTATACATGATAGTGGAATGAATATAATTTTCAAATGTTTATGTTATACAATACTGCAAAGTAGCGGAATAACTTGCTCTTAGCCCATTGGTCACTTAATGAAAATGCTTTAAGCAGATTGAGTTGCATTCTATGAAATCCGGTAATAACTAAAATTAATAACACCTACGACATTCTGGATCTGCATTTTCAAAAATATATTAAC
>NC_051413.1:21436859-21436939 GCF_015228065.2 Penaeus monodon
CTTATGTGTATTAGTATCAGGTCATTACAATTTCATGTATTCGATTTAGTTCCTAAATGGGGGAGTGTGTAATGACAGAC
>NC_051413.1:21437059-21437136 GCF_015228065.2 Penaeus monodon
AAAAAGATGTTGCCTTTGTGATATCATCACGTATAGTTCCTTTGTTCACGGTTGTGAATAATCAATTTGTTCTTATG
>NC_051413.1:21437393-21438229 GCF_015228065.2 Penaeus monodon
TATACGTGATGATATCACAAAGGCAACTTTTTTTCTGAAGTTTATAACCTTCAGCAAACTGAACTCTTCGGACAATTCGCCCTTTTCATCACAGCTTGCTTTATAAAAGAACAGTTCCTTTTCATTTCAATAGACTCCATATTACCCAACCTATTCTCCTTTTGGCAGCAACTGGGCAACATTCTTCTCCTGATATAAATTCTAATGGTCTATATAATTCTAGGCTATTGTTTCCAATTAATAGATTTACTTCTCCATCAAACATTGTAATATCTACCTTATAGATGTGGCCATTTTTCAAAACCTTTTGAAGGCTTAATCCCTTTGGAAGTGTTTATATTGTCCTGCGAATGAACATCTGATAATTCTACCAAATCATTACCTGTCTTTAATACCGTTGAGCTTACCTTCTTTTTCCCAGTAAAAGGTTGTGTGTGACCGTTTTTCGTTTACATTCTAGCTCCTTCATTAGTTTCTCTGAACAAATAGTTGTAGTTGAACCTGGATCTAAAAATACTAGTGTCTGTATGGTTTTCTAACTATTCTTCCTTTTAACGTTTACTGGTATGATAGCTAATGGGGCCATTTTTCGCTTTCTTTTGACAATGCATGGCAAGCTTCTGCATTTATATTTACAACTTCTTTGGGATTTTTAGCTTCCTGTTGTTCAGACTTCTTTAGTAACATCAAATTTTCAATTTTGATTTTTTCTAATCATGCCTTTACATTCTTAATTTCATCCTGTAATAATGTATCCAGCATAGCCTTGTCAAATTGTCCAGGGTTAGTGTAAGTTTTCCTTAACTTACAATGTCCATTTTCTTTGACTTGGTGTA
>NC_051413.1:21438394-21438582 GCF_015228065.2 Penaeus monodon
AACATCATGAATGAATCAGCTATACAGTTCTTTGTAATATAACAATGCTAATGACTGTGTCTTTGACCATTTTACAGTCTCCACTTTTTCTTGTGAAAGAGATACTCCATTTAACCAGAAAACGCCTTTTACCATATGCATTAGTGTGGGATGTTGTTTAATACAATATTCCCTTTTGAAACATTGAG
>NC_051413.1:21438833-21438942 GCF_015228065.2 Penaeus monodon
TTCGGTTTCTTGAAACGTAACCGTTTATTCATTTTCACGTGCTGTTCCTTCATTTTTGTACACGTACTGTTGTGTTGTGTAGTGTAATATTATATTATCGTCGTCTGTC
>NC_051413.1:21442277-21442977 GCF_015228065.2 Penaeus monodon
AATCATCATCCATCCGGAAAACTTATTCCATGTTTATACCAGACGACCGGTATTTGTTCATAAAACCTTATAATCGTGTCATAATCACGAATCTATTTAGAAAATACATTTGCCAAGGGATTAAAAGTATGTGCTTATTGGCGATTTCGTTAATATAGGCAAGGTATAATATATTAATTACTGCTTTACATTATTCATTTTGAGAACCTCATTTGCATGGATGTATTTTCAGCTCTGAATTCGACTTTGAAATGTAATCTTTTTCGTCATAAGAAATGGAAAATTACAAGTAAAACGAAGTTGAAAATAATTATTAGGCGTAATATATTCTTGTTCATTTGTAATATCAAACACGGTCTCAAAGGACTTAGGTGTGTTTTAATCATCCTTGATATGAAAAGGTAATACCAAGGTCTTTCATGCATTAAATTTAATTTCCCTGGAACATTATATTAGCGTTAGACCATGCCTTCAAATATAAATTTTGCAAAAGTTATTATAAGCACACAGCAGCATAAGAGAAGGGAGAATTCATATGAATTACAACTAAAATACCTAAATGAAGTTTATTACTTTGTACAATTTGCAAAATGGGGCGAGTCGCTAAGTATGTTTAGTCACAGTAAAGCATAAGTTCTAAACTGAACCTACTATCGTTTTCTTCCATGACTGCTTGTTGATTCACAAAAATGCTAATTTG
>NC_051413.1:21443005-21443199 GCF_015228065.2 Penaeus monodon
CACTTGCTTCTGTCTTTAACACCGCAACTGGATTAAAAGTGAGACTTCAAAATCCTTTTTTTGCGCAATATATACGAAATAAATAAATATTATTTGGTATTAGTAGTATCAATATGAATGGTGAGATGAAAGGTTTATAACACTATCCAATGCCGGGTCAACAAGATTATTGAAAAAAAAAATCTTTCTCACTG
>NC_051413.1:21443273-21443593 GCF_015228065.2 Penaeus monodon
TTCTTCTTTCCCGTACCGCCACGTCCGTTCTCTTTCTCCCGTGATCTTCATAGCCATTAAATATTACAAAATGCCTGAACTGTTTCACATTTAATGTTTCCTCTGTCGTTTCACTCTCTTTGGATTCCTATTTTTTGTTTGAAAGTTGCTTTCTGTGGCCGGAAGCTGCCTTAAATATTATTCATATTCTTATTACTTATTTACAGACTGAGGGACAATATATCTAATGTAATTCTATAATTATTTATAGCGTTTTGTGGAATAATTACTAACAATATGACGATTTTTACTTTGGGAATAAATTTACTGAATTTATTTTT
>NC_051413.1:21444317-21445309 GCF_015228065.2 Penaeus monodon
ACCATATCAACAAAACGTATCGAAGGGCCGTTTATATTCTACCTACCTACTTCAGGGGAACCTGTAACTTATTAAGAATATAGATGAAATTAGTACAATTCTTCATCACATAAGCTACAAACGACCAGGTTGTGCAACAGATTAATATTTACTTTATTTTAATATTTACCTGAAATAATCTCGTGAAACGTTCCTTTTGTGGTAAAGTGTGCATAATAATTTGTCAATAATGTTTACTCGCTCGGTATAATATCTCGTTTCAGTACAAGTGAACAAAGAATTTGATATTTACGAATGGGGGGATCTTTTAAACGAAACTTTATGCCATTTCTTTGCAAGGCTGAACAAGGAATGTAGAAACTTACAGGCCGTCGAGAAACTGGAATAAAATGTAAGAGAGATACAAGACCCAAGTAAAGATATATTGGACAATCCTTTGAAGGAGCATTCCATTACAAAGTTGATACAAAAATAACCGAATGATAGATCTAACGACTGTAATCTCTCAACTTCTTGAAACTACCTTCTGAATTACCCTTAACGGACATCCAGCGTAAAAGAAAAAATAGTGGAGAATAAGAGTGGGTAAATTATAGCTTTGTTGCCTTGTAAATCATGAGCGGGCATGAAATATTCCGGTGAAAAATGCCTTTGAGTTGAGCAGGTGCATGGTTAACAAAATTGATGGGGATTAATAAGGCAATGATCTATTTTTAGGATGACTTTGTTTATACTCTCAACGAAGCTGTGCAATGGAAGTGTATAATAATCTTTTGGTATTTGATTGATTGAATTTGACTGCCGTTTGGTTATTGTGAACACTTATCACTTTTTTATTACACATTTCTTTCTTTAGCTTTTGACTACATGCTCTTGGCTCTGAGAAAATATATAACTCATTCGCATGCATTAGCAAAATCACAGCCAGAGTACCTATCTAGACTTTTTCCATCGCACGCGCATAACCACGACCAAATTATACGGTACATGTT
>NC_051413.1:21445372-21446762 GCF_015228065.2 Penaeus monodon
TTAGAATATCACTTGTGCTCAGTAGGGGATCAAGGTGCAGGGGAGAGGGACGGTACCCTCTCCCCTTAGATGTGATATATTAGGTTCCCTCAAGAACATTATTACATTACATGATTTGACAAAATATGTGAATGATTTAAGCAGTAATATAAATCTAGCTTTGCTATAACGAGTAGCAAAAATGTCGGCAAAAACTGTATTTGAAGTATATATTCAAGTCCATATCCATATGGACTTTTTTCCTTATTGCAAACGTGGGAGCCTAGATCTTTACATATCTCGAGTCATGCTGCAATATCAAACAACATAGAAGTGCTTGAATATGCCGCTTAAATGCCTAAGAAATCTTACTAGCATAGTTACTGGTCCCTTCGTACCCTGTGCTCATTGGTATTCAACCCTTTTCGATATTGGTTAGATAAATGCTGTACATCAAACATTCGTGCTCGACACAGCATTGCAAGCGAATACTTTTACTCCGATAAACTATCGATAAAGAAGTAACATTAATCCGTACGTAAAATATTAGCATCGATTGAAGTCTCCCTATTGTTATTTCCATACGGGTTAAGACGCCTGAGTGGTAATATAGTGTTCGAGATACTCTTTGATGTCGCGAGTGATCAGGACATCAACTATGCCTAAACAAACAGGGGCAGTTGGTTACCTACAGAATCGACGTGAGGCCTTATAGTATTATCATTATTCCGAGTATGAATTCGTCACTGTTTCCAAGGAGTAGCTTAGTCCGCTACCCTCAACCATTAGTTCGAGCTAGGTATATTTACAAAGTCGTTTCCAGATGGCTTAGTTCATGTGGAAAGCAATAAGAGTCACTCTAAGAGGACTCGCTTAGGTGGAAAAATACACAATGAGAGGAAATGAGAGTAGTACGGTGAATGAGATCAACTGTCTATAATAAGCACAGAAAATGTTGACTATTTCCATGCACTGCGTAATAAGGAAAAAAGAAGATTAAAGTTGGTTGCAAAGCTTCCTGTATGAAAGGCCAAACATAAAGATCAACATAAACTTTTCCGAATGCAGTAGCAAACATAGTATTAATAAAAGAAAGAAAAAGATTCATAACTTACATAAAACGAGTATATTAAACAACACGAGAGAGAGAGATTCTTGCTTAAAATGAAACCTAAATTCTTTAAAAGTTTATTCAGACATAATTTTTTTCTCCCTTGTCCTTTGACGCTACTTTTTCCCTTACTCGTTCTTTCAGACTTTCATCTTCATTTTATCGACATTTCAAGACTGACCCAAAATTCTTCCATCTCATCAGCACGTCTTCGCAAAAATTCCATCTTTGTCGGGACGCTGAGAACATTTTTACATAACAGATCAGATATTTTGATGCAGATGAAGTCTACATCTAAAC
>NC_051413.1:21446799-21446981 GCF_015228065.2 Penaeus monodon
ATGTAAGGATACTAGGACAGATGTCGTATAGAAAACTTGATGTGATGATTTCATATATAACTCGTGTTTTGGCAGACAGTACTGATGGCTTGGTGGAAGGAATAATCACGACTGTTTGTAGTAAAGAAAAGAGGAAAGAAAAAAAGAAAAAAGTCTCCTTTGATTGCCTTGTGAGCTGTGTT
>NC_051413.1:21448091-21448186 GCF_015228065.2 Penaeus monodon
TACCCAATCAGCAATAAAGACTCGTGCTACAGTATCAGCATGAATGTCAGCAAGAGTAATTGCCTCTGGTCATCTAGTAAACCTGTCAAAACGAG
>NC_051413.1:21448842-21448911 GCF_015228065.2 Penaeus monodon
CGATAGCACAACAGTCGAAATGACATATGAAGCTTGAGCCAAAATATCTGGAGAAAGGATGACCAAACT
>NC_051413.1:21449424-21449529 GCF_015228065.2 Penaeus monodon
CAACGAGTTCAATCTTAGTCCAAAACGCGGGATCAGGAAGGGCATCCGGCTCAGTGGAACGCTCTCTCACTGCAAGGAACGTAAGTCTTTCGAAGAAATCTTACT
>NC_051413.1:21449650-21449909 GCF_015228065.2 Penaeus monodon
GAACAAGATGAGAAAGAGATGTGTGTGTGCGGGAAGGGTAAAACAAAGAAGGGAGAAAAAAAAATGAAAAAATAGCTTTAAATCTCGTTATTTGATGATAAGCATGCATCTCAACGCATTTTTTTTTTCTCGGAAATTATAGTCTCATCAAGTAAGCGAAATTGCAAGAAACTACTAATTGGTTCCGCAACGAAAGTTCGTCTAAATAATAATGAGCAGGATTTATAGATTTCCTGTAACGAACGTTCTCAAGGTTAAC
>NC_051413.1:21451355-21451640 GCF_015228065.2 Penaeus monodon
GAACAAGATGAGAAAGAGATGTGTGTGTGCGGGAAGGGTAAAACAAAGAAGGGAGATAGAAAAATGATGACATCATTAACGATAAAAAAAATAGCTTTAAATCTCGTTATTTGATGATAAGCATGCATCACAACGCATTTTTTTTTTTCTCGGAAATTATAGTCTCATCAAACAAGCGAAATTGCAAGAAACTACTAATTGGTTCCGCAACGAAAGTTCGTCTAAATAATAATGAGCAGGATTTATAGATTTCCTGTAACGAACGTTCTCAAGGTTAACCTTTTG
>NC_051413.1:21453634-21453916 GCF_015228065.2 Penaeus monodon
GAACAAGATGAGAAAGAGATGTGTGTGTGCGGGAAGGGTAAAACAAAGAAGGGAGATAGAAAAATGATGACATCATTAACGATAAAAAAATAGCTTTAAATCTCGTTATTTGATGATAAGCATGCATCACAACGCATTTTTTTTTCTTAGAAATTATAGTCTCATTAAACAAGCGAAATTGCAAGAAACTACTAATTGGTTCCGCAACGAAAGTTCGTCTAAATAATAATGAGCAGGATTTATAGATTTCCTGTAACGAACGTTCTCAAGGTTAACCTTTTG
>NC_051413.1:21455670-21456698 GCF_015228065.2 Penaeus monodon
TTTCATAACATTTTTGAAAATCAACAAAAAGCAAAAGTTCGATCAAATATTAAGGACACGCGAGGCCCTAAAGCACATTCATCGCGTCTTCACAGATTAAACAATTCCCCGGAGACATGAGGCCGAGTTCGAGCCCTTTCCTATGCTACAAACAATGCGGCATTGCGCCAAAGGGCCTTGAGGCGACTCCACAGAGATTCCCCGAGATGCAACATTACTGCAACACACACTCTCTCTCCTCGGAGCTGCTTCGTACACGCTTCATGATTTGACATAAATAAACCCCGTGTTGAAAAGGGACATGAAACCTGCTTTTCCTTTTTGGAGGCACCTGCAGCGGGGACTAACAAGGCCTGGGGCGGTTTTCTGTTAAAGAGAGCGTGATCAATGTCGTATCTTGAGCTTTATTCAGGAACTGTGAGGGAATATACTGTAGTGTATACTGACACGATTGCTGGGAACGTATGTACAAATGCGAGATAAAAGGCCTCACCCAGTAATATGGGAGACAGTAAAGCGTGAGATTTCGACTCAGACTTGATTTAGTATGGTTGTCTCTTATGCTATACAGTAGCGTGTTTATCGTTTAAAGTGTATCACTATATCTATATAGGAAGCGATATTGCGGAAGCGATATACAAATAGACATTAGCACGTCCTAATTCTCAATACAAGATACGATAAAATGCAATAATTTGGCCTTTTATAATAAGGAAGACTCTTACCATAGTCATAATGATAATAAAAATCAAAGACATGGAGGGAAGAAAACACAGCACGATGCTTTTGTCTGGCTATAATAGCAGAATGGCCTCGTATTTCTGTTTGCCTCAATGCTCTGGAAAGTTTGGATTTAACTTCCACTATCTATATAAATCTCCATGAAATTGCTAGTCTTTCGGGGTTTCTGGCCTTTGCCAAAAAATTCACTTTGGGTCCGTCTGTGGCACTGGACTCATTCAGTTGTAACTTTTATTTCGTTTATCTGTATTTTTAGTTTGCACTTTTCTTGTGTGTGCGTGTGCGTG
>NC_051413.1:21456764-21456956 GCF_015228065.2 Penaeus monodon
ATCTCTCTCCTTTTATCACAGGTCATTTCTTTGTCGTCATATTTCTTCCTGTTCTTTCTCTCCCCTCTTTTAAATGTGACAGTGATACCACGTTTATTGCTGCCTCACGTTATACATCTCTGACTATGAAAGAAACGTTAAGGAGCGGAAATAATGGGTCAGTAGGGCAAAAGCCAACGGCGGAAGCTGAAT
>NC_051413.1:21457400-21457673 GCF_015228065.2 Penaeus monodon
TCCCGTGGAAGATATGCATGAGAATTGCAACAGATTTGCAAATGAGTATGCATATAAAGTAGAAGAGTAATGAAAAGTCGGTTTTCATGTCCAGACTACATATGAGTTCCTTGTGAGATTTATCAAATTCTGGTGTCAGATCCAGGGTTATATGTTTTCCCCAAAAGGCCTCCTATTTTACAGTGTGTATTTGGGATTAATTGTATACATGGTGTAGGCGAGAGCAGACTGTATGTTTTGTGGGACTTTGTATCTTTATTGATTTTCATACTT
>NC_051413.1:21460383-21460534 GCF_015228065.2 Penaeus monodon
CGAGATTTATAGCTGCATTATAAGTAGAAAATAAATATGCCAAAGAAGATTTATTAGAAGAATTAATACAGATAGAATAGATTACCTTGATATCAATCAGATGACATTCATTAAAGAAAGGAATGTCTATTCCATTTTCAAAGGTTACGGC
>NC_051413.1:21460573-21460957 GCF_015228065.2 Penaeus monodon
AGAAAGGGAGAGAAATAATGAAGGGAAAAAATGTATGATTTTTTTTCATGCATTTCAGTAAGTTCACGAGTAGGACGTTCTACACTATAAGATTATGATAAGAGATTTTTCCTTTTTCTTTGCAAGTGCATCAACTTTGCATGATATATACGGCTTCTCGAGTAGGTTCTATTCATGCCTCGTAGTCTTATGCAAATCACACTTTCTACTCCACAGAAAAAAGTATTAAAGGATTTTCACTTGTTACTCTGAGAAGCAGGCTAGGGTTATATGGAGATGAGGATGACCTAAGACAACAAAATTTCACCAAGTATATTTGCTCTGGAAAAAAGGCTAAAGGGATGGAAAACAGAGGCGTCGTTTTGCACTGGCTTGTGTGTGTTT
>NC_051413.1:21461137-21461270 GCF_015228065.2 Penaeus monodon
AGAAAGAGAGAGAGATCGGAAATAGCATTAGATTAACTCCCGTCTCTTTCTACACATATCTTTGCATGGAAAATTAAATCAGGGGCAAAGGTAGAATTGTGTATGAAAACAGTCTCACAATATACGTTGTGAT
>NC_051413.1:21461337-21461645 GCF_015228065.2 Penaeus monodon
GAAACAGTTCATACTTCACAAACAAGTTATAATAAATCTTCAAGGACAATGCTTCATGATGTAAACTAAAAGGTGCAATAAGGTTTAGATTTAAACAGTTTATCTATCATAAAATGCAACAAAAAGAAAAATAAATTTACAATAAATTTCCGTCATGCCGATCTGATATCACAATCTTCTCCCTCGAAGAAAATGGTTAATATGCATAGTGCTACTTGCTGGGTCAAGGGTACGAATGCATATTGGCTTATGGGGGTGTTCACGTCTGTGTATTTGTTTGTATATGGTTAAACTTGTGTGTACGTACG
>NC_051413.1:21461833-21462083 GCF_015228065.2 Penaeus monodon
AACGCAAACATTTCTATAATGCGTTATGAATCTCTGTTGTTCCGTTCGTCTGTAATACTTACAAATCCCTCCTGGAATCCTATTCCCCGGGACTGCGGACCTGGAATCTCTTCATTTTGATGTAAGATGTATGTCTGGAACGATACTGCAACTCAGTTCGTGTTGGTGTAAAATGGGATGATGACTGACAACATCAATATCATAGACACAGACACACTTTCACATGCACGCACACAGAAACGTGCGAGAA
>NC_051413.1:21462429-21462741 GCF_015228065.2 Penaeus monodon
CTTTTTGCACATTTCTCATTAACACGACTACCTAAGAGACTAGGTTAAGAAGCAAATTAGGAGGGAAAGGATGAGGAAAAATAAGAGATGGAGAAAAAAAAGGAAAGGCAAGGGTGCCTCAAAGAAAAGAGGGAGATGGGGTAGGGGAAAAGGAGGTGGAAGAGAGGGGGTGTTCAGAGCAAAAAAGGATAATGGGAGAGAAAGGGAAGGGGAGAGGAAAGAGGTGGGGAGGTTAAGGAGGAAGAGGAGGGAATTGGGAGAGGCTGATGGGGGGCTTAAAGTGGAAGTAAGGAGTGAATATAAGAAAGATCT
>NC_051413.1:21464100-21464308 GCF_015228065.2 Penaeus monodon
ATCACGTCTCCCTAATGACACTATACGAGGACCTTCCAGAAGGCAAACGAAAGGCGACTGAAGATCAAATATACAAGCAAGTCAAACAGCAAGCGCCTCAGGCAGACATTTGCCCGCAGTCAATGGGTCTCATTGGGTTCAGAGCGAACTCAATCCTCGATTCTGTGACATGGGATATAGTATGCAAATAAGGGACTTGAAATTATTT
>NC_051413.1:21477366-21478838 GCF_015228065.2 Penaeus monodon
GTAATCCTTTTCATAGGAAATGTATTAAAGTCCTCTTTCCTTATGAATCATCTATTACTGTTTGTTTTTTTATCAATTGTCAAAATCTCTGCAACTGACTTAGAGATATTGATGAGAGGAGTGACCGATGCTATCCTCCCCAGGAATTCAAGACAGTAAGCAAGACGGTGAGAGGGGGGGGGGCGACGAACAGTATTGCAGGAACATCTTAGCTACAGTAACCAACAACGTTTTTTGCATTAGCCCTTTTACGAATTAAGTATTAATTGATTTTAACGTTACTTTAATGCTTACTTGTCCGACTAGATGTGCGACAGTAGCATACTCCTCTGTCCTCCGCAGTGTCGAGTCAGCGGCCACTGTGTGCAGAACAAACCACCTACGATCTTGAGAGTGCGTCCGCAATAACGTGTCTGTCACTAATATAGGTGGTTTTTATATTGAATGGCTGTAATGTTAGTGCCCACCTTAACACTCACATGTTTCTAATCTTCACATTTCCATTAAATATTAACAGATTATGATCAGTGAGAATTTCTACAGGATGGGGGGAACTAGTTAAATTCTAAACTTTTTTCTTCAGCCAACACTACCGAAAGCCTCCTTTTCGACGGTGGCGTAAGTCTTTTGATAGGACTTGTATATATATGAAAAATAACACTTGGCGGCCGACAGGGACGAGAATAGCACACGCAGGCGGACCAAATGTTTTTCCAAGTACTCGTTCCAGGTTACGAGGTCGTCGAGGTAACAATGAACGTCTTCCAGGTCCGCCGTCAGGTCGCTGAAAGGTTGCCGGGGCGTTCCTCAGCCCGTATGGTAAAACCCTGATTGACAAATGTAGAAATCAGCCTTACCCTCTCAGTTAGCAGAACTTGGCAGTACCCCTGGAGGAGATTTAATTTTAAAAGGTAGCGTGCCTTCTCCAAGTTATCAATGATGTCGTCTTTCCACGGGAGGAGAAATGAGTCTGCCACAGTTGCCGCATTCACCTTCCTGTAGTCCACACATAGACAGTAAGTGCCGCTACTCTTGTGAACCAGGACCAGAGGCTAAGGCTGGGACGGATGATACCCTGTTCTTTCAGGCGTTGAACCTCTACCTGCAGGAATGCCCTCTTCTCTGTATTAAGGCGCTAGGGAGCTCGGCGCACTGGTTGAGCATCCCTTGTCTTAATATCGTGTTCCAGTAGTGGGCATAGACGAAGTACATCGCTGAATGGTTTTTCATATTCCTGCAGAAGTGAACGAATGGTTGCTGCTTGGGCAGCATAAAAGGTATTTAAGTTTATTATCAAGTTTAGCTAAGATAATCGAATTGGTAAAATTAGGTTCCACAATAGAAATATTTTCTTTATTTTCACTACTGGCTTTAGAAGGTACAACCACTGAAACCTCTCATACATTTTCCGTATTCTCCTTCAAATCATCACAGTACTTTTTCAAGAGGTTCACGAGTACATGACGGTGATT
>NC_051413.1:21482215-21482516 GCF_015228065.2 Penaeus monodon
TCCTATATTCTTAATGGTCTCTATGTACCCACAGCTCCTCCGCTCCAGGACACAAGACGAAGTGAGTCCCTTGTGCAATAAAGGCAGGCGGAGGCGGTTCCACGCGAATCACTCCTGCATACGTATTGTGTGCTCGAGAGGGAGAAAATAAAACGTCAAATTTCTAAAGCGATTTGCTTTAGTTTACCGACCTGTGTTTCATGCATTGTGATTTTTGTAATGGAACGAGGAGACACGTGTGCTGTGTGTTTGTCGATTTTTTTTATCCTGTCATCGTTATTAAAACTGATTCGAGGGTAAA
>NC_051413.1:21483123-21484041 GCF_015228065.2 Penaeus monodon
GTAATGCCTTTTACTTTATAACAAAGTATAAGAAAAATAACAAAGTGCAACTAAATGTATCATACATCAAAATGTAGCTCTGCATTAGAGGATGACATCCCTCCCTCTCAACTTTATCATCATCTCTAACGTTTACAACACTGCACAACCGCATGTCTCCCAGTTTCGTAAAACTCAGTTGGCTGCTCATGAAGCTCATTTGTGACAGCAGCTTTCAATTCTTCTTCATTGTCATAATGCTGGACCCTCAATGCTACTTCTTTGGGATCAAAGGGGTGAGAGTACTAAGTCAAGTGAGTAAGGAGTAGGAAGCCGAATATAAATATAGATAGATGACTGCCTCCCATGTCCTGATGCTGGAGTGGAGGCTGATATCGCCTTGCTGATGAACCATTCATCTCCAAATTTGGGTTTTACTTGACGTGTTCTTGCGTTTGGTCTTTTTAGTTAACCCTTTCAGTCATTTGGCGATCTGCCTCCAGTTCTCGTACCCAGGGGACCACAGACTCTTGAAAACCAAGTGACCCAAAAACTTTAGCTCTGATGAGCTCTGATTAAAGAGTCTGTTTTTGCTTCGTTGCCCGAGCTGCTGGACGTTGATGGGCGGCTAACACGGGGTTTGTCTCTTAAGCTTGCATTTCCTACCACTTTTCGCCTTCAGAATTTTCATTCTGACGACGGACCACTCTGTGCATATTGATATCATCTAAAGCGTGATATTTATAAACCTTCTGTGGTCTCTTGTGAATGATTAAAGGGACTTATATTACGCGACCATCTTGATATGGTTTAGTTCACTCATATATCAGAAGGAAAGAAAGAAATATAGTCAAGGCTCAAGAAAAACTGTGCCTTTATTATTGTGCAAAATCTACCCATAAAAAAACATACTCGCGCCATGATAAGAGAGGCATCACT
>NC_051413.1:21484998-21485213 GCF_015228065.2 Penaeus monodon
TTGTCCTCCCCTCCATTTCGTAATTTTCCAGCAACGAACCGCACCCTTTTTTGACATCCTCTCTCCACCTTCCCGGCTTCCCCTTCCGCCCGAGTCCTTCTCGAGGTGTCCAATTTGTTAAACGTTCTGACAGACAATTGACATTTCATCGAGAGACATGTTCTGCTCATCTCTCGCTTTCCTTCACGTCTTGTTCAATTTCCTTCATCTCGGGG
>NC_051413.1:21485503-21485760 GCF_015228065.2 Penaeus monodon
GACTATCAAATGTTTGCTTGGAACATACAAGCATATTTTTCTTCATTATGATTATCCTGCTTATCTCATTTTTGCATATACTCCGAGTAAATATGCTTGTGAACTTAATATTAAAGAGAAGCGCTTTAGATTTTGCTAAATTCAATATGAGAGCCACGTTCTACCTCAGTATTTATGTCTAAGTTCAAACAATCACGGATAGAATTTTCTCCATTATCAAAGTTTTTAATATCACAAAGACAATTGGTTTTGTTGTA
>NC_051413.1:21485796-21485863 GCF_015228065.2 Penaeus monodon
GGCGCAATGAAGATGCGTTATGTTCTTCCATTGTCTCCTATTCGTCAATATTCGCCGAATTTTCCCA
>NC_051413.1:21486299-21486390 GCF_015228065.2 Penaeus monodon
TGGTAGCAATAAGAATGATACCCACATACTGTACGGTGGTGGTTCAAGTTTATTTTTGCCAGCACTCGCCAGACGTGAAATAAATGAAGCA
>NC_051413.1:21486447-21486787 GCF_015228065.2 Penaeus monodon
AGACTTTCCATGTAACTCCTTGACGTCGAGTGTCTTTTCTTTAGAAGACTCATTAGTGTAATGTTATAACTTTATTCAAATCACAAAATTACGAAACATGAGTCACTTAATAGGATATAAAGCATGTTAAATAAGCGCGATATGTTTGAAGTGTCTTTCAGCTGAAAATGCCAGAGGGTTTCACGAGCTATTAAGTCATCTTTACAAGATTGCAAAATTTACAAATTACAAGATTTACTAAGATAACAAATAAACAACAAGGTAAACAAAAGCTATATATAACGCTACTATTTGTACCTACTTATATTTTTGGTTGAAAATTAGTTTTCCTGGTTTGTAC
>NC_051413.1:21487023-21487204 GCF_015228065.2 Penaeus monodon
AGAAACTACGTGAAAGTGGCTATGACCCTAATTGACCTTAGACTGACATGTCGTCTGATGACTGTATGATTTCTCGCGTTCACGATTTTCTGCTTTGGTATAAGGACGATGGTAAAATTGTTTCTGATTTTGAAAATGTAGTATGCCTTTATCGAACTAAAAAAAAATGAAGAGTATATTA
>NC_051413.1:21487309-21488000 GCF_015228065.2 Penaeus monodon
TCACCTTCCTGTGTATATGTGTGTGTCTCTCTGCCTCTCTTCCTCTCTTTATGTAGATTTATAGATAGACTGATAGACTGACAGGTAGACTTTCGCCTATCATATTTATTTTAACTGATAAGTAATCAGAAAGCCTAACTTCCCCGCATCTAGCATTTCGCTGGAAAAAGATATCTGCAATACCTATCTCCCAGGTTATAAGCTTAAGCCGAAAGCATCAGGAGTCCAAAGTGAAGGATAGCGCTCGGTTGACTTTCTATTTATCTAGGAAAACTTTTAAATGTATTTTCCCCGACAGAAGCTTCCCTAAAGAACAAAGTTTTGCCTCCAAAGTTGGAAGAAATGCTGTTTTTTTCTCTGTGTGTGTTATCTCCCTCCTCGTAATCAAGGTGAACTTAGGCTATTAGACGCCCAATAAGTTAAATAAGGTGTTGCTATGGCCTTCCTTACTCGCAATTTGTACTACGTGTCTTTTACCTTTAGACATGTGAGAGTCAACTTGCTTAGATTAGGTGAGAGACGGGCGTGTTATAAAAAGGGTCACTTTAGCTTCTTCTTCGTTAACTGGACAGTTTTTCATCACAATATACACTAGCTTACGCTCTCTCTTAGATACAGAGGAAGCGGAAGTGTCTCTATGTATACTCCTGTGTTTATAAAAGGAGAGTGCATGTGTTGGCATAAACACTTC
>NC_051413.1:21489592-21489664 GCF_015228065.2 Penaeus monodon
TTTCAAATATTTACGGTATATTTCTGATTATCTTTTCATGGTATGTAAAATGCAAACAAAAACAAAAACAAA
>NC_051413.1:21491226-21491858 GCF_015228065.2 Penaeus monodon
ATAAATTTATGTCAATAATACTATAAAGAAAAATAAGATATGAAATAGCAAGAACATTATCAGTAAAATACAATAACAATCAATATACGCGCTTTTTTTGTTGTTTTTTTTTCTTAAAGAGTGGATGGACCTTGTACCAATGTATCTTAAATATGAATTAACAAAAGATGTAACCGTCAGTCATACTAATTTGTCCTAGCTTTACAGTAACCATTTAAGAAGAACTAAAGAATATACTGCATGTTTTATTTCACAAGTATTGTTCGAGATAACACGTTCTGCTCATAAGCTTTAAAAGAAATTGTCTGTTTGGATGAAATTAGATTTTATAAACGAAAACGGGCAAAGGCCAACTACCTTTTTTTATACAAAATACCTACTTTTTTCCAAAATACTATACGCTTACATGCTTTTCCTTCGTACTTTACATGCTTATTAAATGTTTGTGTTGCAAAGTTTACAGTTCATAAGCAAAACGCATTCGCAATATTATTCGAAACGTTGTACTTTTGCATAAGTATTTTCGCTCTAAGTTTGCTTATAGTCACGGATGAACAATTATGCATTTCTGAAACTGCAACACAAAACGCATTTCTTCTGCTTTTCTGCATATATAAGCATTCTGCTTTTAC
>NC_051413.1:21493139-21493729 GCF_015228065.2 Penaeus monodon
CATGTTTACTCTAAGTGAATAGAATCTGGACCGACGCCAAGACCCCGCTAATTGTATTGGGCCCAACACGCCACTATCATATCAGTAGCTTATGAATGTGCTCTTTGGAACTGCCATTTTGATTAAAGCTATATAAGCGATTACTCAAGTGAGGCAATAGTTGAATACCAGGGTCGACTTTCTCTCTTAATTATCAAGGTTGATTCGATTTCCGAGGCTACGACGGGTGAATATTGGAATGGGTGGTAATGAATAGAGCCAAATGCATGTGCATTTTCCGCCTCTTTGACCTTCCTGTTTGACGGACTGACGGTGGTGATTAATGATAGGATGATGTTTGAAGGGTTGAATGGGCGGTGGGTGACGGAAGGAGGCGAAGGACGGAGAGGATAAAGAGGGGAATGGAAGAAGACGGAGTCGAAGGGGAAAAGTGAAGAAAATGTAGGATAGAGACTGACATGTTGGTTCATAGGATGTAAATTTGTTAGAAAATAAATTCCTTGCTTTCAAAACCGTATTATTATATCACTGTCTTTACTATTATATTAATTTGGTCTGAAATTCATGTTACACCTATATATCATATATAA
>NC_051413.1:21493896-21494624 GCF_015228065.2 Penaeus monodon
ACCGCTAACCACCAAGAACAAAACCGAACAGACAAGAACAACTATTCATTAATTCATTCCGCGCAAATGTAATATGCACTGCCGCGCCATCGCTGCAGTCAACCTCGATTGATGGAATGGACCCTTCTGGTCGAGTTCCCTTGCCGACGCCGTTCCTCTCCCCTCGCGTCCCTCTGGAGATCTAGCCGCTCTACAGCATCCAGGCGGCTTCGGCTTCCTTTTAGAGACTATACTATGGGCGGGATTAGCATTCGTACATTGGGGTGCAAATCCATATGATATGATGACGTTGCTTTGTCCGGGTTAGTTGTGTGTATAGAGGGTCTTCTGATATTCGTGCTAACTAATGTTGATTAAAATCTTTATGTATTTTTCTTTTAATATTCATTGCAGTACGACGGTAGATTTTCTTCTTTTTTCGATTAGTGTTCGTATCACTTTCCACGGACTGGATTTCATAATCGAAAAGACACTCAAAACTAGTATCGCGATTATTATTATGCTAGCTACCTCACAGGACCCTACCATGTTTTATTCTGTGGAGCTAAAAGGATGCTCAGATCTCTTTAAAAGTTGTTAAGTGTGACCACTGTTCAGCCGTCGTGTCCGAAATCCAGTCCTAAAAAGGATTCAAGGATTGACCCTTAACTATAACTCAAATCACGAGCTATACCGTAGACACACATCCGTGGTTGTGGATAGTACTCGTAACATTGGACATTTATAGA
>NC_051413.1:21495140-21495555 GCF_015228065.2 Penaeus monodon
GAAAGGTGTTCAGCGCATATTCTACTTTTAGACTGAGTATAAGGCAGTAGTGCAAATTTCCAGTAGTTGTGACTGAATATCCTCATGGTTATTAGTAGTAAATTTACTACGCAATATTTACAGTGTTTAAGACATATGCTCTTCGTTGCATATGAAAGTAATTCTCAATAGTGTTGGATTCTTTAACTACCTGAAATAGTTGTTATGATTATTGATGCTTTTCATTACAATTAATATCTTGTTATGAGTAAGAATGTAATTTCCTTGTCGATACTTTTACTACGCTTTTAACATTATGCTCATATTTTTAAGTGCTAGGAACAAAATTCCGTGAATGTAGTATTTCTTTCTCGAAAGATGTCTTTAAGAGGGAACATAATGCCTTGCAACATGAACTTCTGAAGACTTAAGATTC
>NC_051413.1:21495754-21496067 GCF_015228065.2 Penaeus monodon
CAATCAAATCAACTTCATCTCCATGTATTTATCTCTTAATAAATATTACCGACAATAATCATTTCATTGTAAGAAAAACCTAAAATAATAATAACCAGTCAATGATAATCTAATAACTTAATTATATCTATGTTTAGACTAATTACTGTTCAACAACTATCATTACATTCTAATTAAGTGTAACAATGTGTGATTTGCCTTCAATCAGTTTCTAATGCGGCATCTAATTTCTCTTTGTATCTTGCCGAATGTGAAAAGGAATATTTGATCTTACGTCATCAAGCATTTAGGTAAAAGCGATGGTTGGTGGAGG
>NC_051413.1:21496473-21496773 GCF_015228065.2 Penaeus monodon
TAGAGGACCATCCTCAAGAATAAAGGGCAATAGAAATGTTCACCGAGCATTTCTTGTACCTACTATGCTTCATTTAATGACCGAACTGCCTGTAGTGGTACCAAACAGCAGAGTACATGGGTGGCAACCGTCGGGAATGGTCGTACTATGTAAATCAGTGCACTTAAGTTGTTGCAAATATGGTCATTTGTACAGTGTATGGGTGCAATGATTATGGTCGAGATGCGAGGGAATGAAAATGTAAGCAGTTCTGGATTCCAGTCAAGAAAGAAGAGAGAGAAAAAAAACTTAAACTGCAGA
>NC_051413.1:21496809-21498682 GCF_015228065.2 Penaeus monodon
ACATATACTGATTTTGTATGATTTCAATTTATTCTGATTTTGTATCGTTTCAATTTATTAGAATTTTCTTGTTTGACATTTTCGGGATATATGTTTCTTTAGGTGTAAATATCTGCAACCTACATAAATCAAGACAAAAGTTTAAGCATATATTGCTATATCACACACCCTCACACATCATGACAAAAGTACATGCATTACTATTACTTAACAGGTGTCCCCAGTCTCTGTTCACCATGAGATGTTCGAAACATTTAAAGTAGGACTACTGAACCATCTGTTTTCCTTGGGGGTATTTGCATTAATTGAATGTTTGAATCTATATTTACGTAGGATGATAGCTTGTCGGGAAACAAATGAGCAGAAACTACAATTGATCTTTCTAAAACTGCTCTGGTAAAGATGACTATTTCGACAGTCAGGTCAAGGAGGATATGGGACTGTACTTGGCAATCCATGGAGACTTTTATTTAAAGGTCAAGAAACCTTGATTTAGAGCCTCGACAGCAGCCCCTCCGCGGCAGATAATTTTAGATAATCAAATCAGATCTCAAAGATGGTTGAAACAGATAATGCTTTCAAAACAAGCAGTATTTAAGAAATTGGAGTAGTAAGATAACCAGAATACTTAAACAACATACATACGATAAGCAATACAGGGGCAGTAGCTAAATGCAGATTGGGTAGTTATTGCTTGTAAGCGACGATGCACTGACTGCGGCATATGGGAGTTCGTTTGTTTTTTATCCCCTTTGACTATATGCTGTCGTTGTTTTAAAAGATTTATTCAGTGGAGAAGCTTTATCATTATCATTGCATAACGTCAATAATAATGCCAAAATTGGTAATGATGCTAAAGAGATGATGATAGTGATGATTAATAAGACGAAAAATATATATTCATTTCGATATGACTGGACCCAAAGGTGCATTATTAATTTCGAAATGTGATATTTTTATTATTACTAAATGTGGGACAATTACATATATTATACCCAAACATATATTGTCTCAATAACTACAAACATACAGTGTGATATAACTTTTCAACGGAAATGAAATATCATATATTAGCTTATGCACTCATATTAGGACTATTAACTCTAACTGTTCTTCTTTAACTCGTAAACAAAGAGTTCCACATGCGCATTTTCAACCTCCATGACGTCATTACACTGAAGCGAATCACATTGCAGGAAACATCTCGCAACATTGCATTTGCCAGATGCAAGACTTGGTGGTGACGGCAGTGCTATTCACGCCTCTACTGACTGTCTTCTCAAACGACCAATAATTCTTCAAGAATTTGCAATAAGTGAGGGCTTTCCTCACTGTGCTAGAGAGATGGAAGCTTTATCAGGTTAAAATTGTTGTTTATGTTTATGCTTTGTACTTAAAGAAGATAATATTATATTCCCTATTCGAAGCTAAATAGATACCGATAACAATAAAACAAACTCGTCCATTAGTTTTAAAATAAAACAGAGCAGAGATCTTAATTAATTACAACTAAATGCCACACCCACTCATGCAGATACGTTTGTTCAAAATGAAGCTCACTATCCATATGTGGAATTCTAAATTTACTATCGATTGCAACAGACGAAAAGTTATCTACTTCGAGCAAGATAGGTGCTTGTTATTTAAAATTCAAAAGCAATTGGGACATGATATTCATTCATTTTGATTTCCGATAAACATTTCTATTATATATAAATGTCAGTTTACAGTCGGTATGACATTCTACAGCAGATAAATCTAATTTTGCCTCTGGTTTTGCTTTTATTAATAAACTTTTATTACTGACACTACAGATGTTATTAATATTTCATGGCGTATGAACTCCATAGTATGTAAAAATAAAATAAAAACT
>NC_051413.1:21498712-21499232 GCF_015228065.2 Penaeus monodon
GCAATCTGTCTGTTTCAATTCTGAGTCAATATTCCAAAATAGATTTTTGGTTGAATTACCGCTACATTCAGAAAAAATATTAATGGCAATAACATACGGAAATAAATGAATACTAGAGATTTGCATTAGCGAAAGCTACGTAATATCATTACAATAGATATAAGAATAACCGCCACAATAAGAGAAGTTGGAGTAATATTAACAATGTTTACGGTGAATAATAATTGAATAGTGAGAGCCAGTGGGAGAATACGACACAGAATTAAATTAATCTCATACCCACAAACATAAGATGTTGGTCATTCAACCAAATAAAACATGTGTTGCCATTTAACTTTTTTTTTTTTCTTCAATACCGTTGTAGAAAAGTAAAAACAGAAGAGCAAAAGTCAGGTAGCTTCGGAAAATACGTTATTTTTTCTTGCCTTATTAAACCCGGGGCAGATATGTAGTAAGATTATAATATTAACTATTTCATTCTGCTAAGAGGATGCAATTATCTTTTATAACAGATTTATTA
>NC_051413.1:21500613-21501064 GCF_015228065.2 Penaeus monodon
TATCAAATACAACATTTTTTTTCACATTCTTAGCGAGCATACACTAAGATCACCTACACTATCCTGAAGGTCAAGAAGCCTGTACAAAATTATGAGCGTGATTGATGAGTCAGAGACAGTTCTGGGAAATGCTGTCTCTGAACATGCTGGAAACATGCATCTTCCACACAATACCTTTTGGTGCAATGAATTATTTCCTCATCGTCGTCGTAAAGAGGTGGTTAGCATGTCACATGAATAACTGTTATTAAGTGGACTTATTACTGTATGCGGATACTGATTCTCAGAAGTGACCGATCCTTCCGAGAAAATATTTTGCAAGAATATTCTTGATTTTAGAAATGACGTAGGAATAAGAGGAAGAAGATTAAGATAAAAGATGCTCGGGCATGACACCGCAACAAAGAAAGCAGACACAGTATGGTTGCTAGTTTTAGGAGTATGATAAATT
>NC_051413.1:21501695-21502312 GCF_015228065.2 Penaeus monodon
ATATTATATTGCCTTTTATAGCTAAATATACTTTAAGGTGAAATCTTGATGAGCCAAATATTTCCCCATTAACCTTTGTTAGCGAGCAGAGCGACATAAAACTGCCCCAATTAAAGTTATTAGACTGCATTTTCATACAGACACGAGAAATCAAGCTTTGTGCCCTCGAGTAAAAGGGGTTAATAACACCCATTTCTCAAGAGACACATTTTGAGATTTAATCGTGGGTAAAGGTAAAGCACACGCTAATAATGCCTACTCACCCCAGATAAACAAAAGTCTCCTAATGGTTACTTTGTACATAATTAGACATAAAAGTACGCGCTACCCCTTGGTTAGGAGTGCTTTATGGTCGTAATTTCAGCCGTTGTTGTAGGTAATTGCTTTATGTTCTGCAGTCTTAAAAGCACCTGAGGAGGTTAAAGGTTCACCGAGTATATTGGCTTTTTTATTATCCATAATGCTTGTGTTCGATTTGGTTCGTTTCTTGGTACTGGCTTCGGCTTGGTGATGGATTAAACCTTGCAATACCAATTATAGAGTACCATGGTATTTCAACTTTATTTTTTTCGAACTGTAGGTACACGATATTATAATTACATATCTTAAATATATAA
>NC_051413.1:21502355-21502627 GCF_015228065.2 Penaeus monodon
CTGGCGTAGGCCTAATGTGATACGAAAACGATTATGACACTATAAAAGTATTATTTCTATATAATTTTCCCTGTAATTATTTGTATCACTTAGTATCCACAGTATTATCTATGAGGTATCGAAAATATGTAGTGCATAAGTCCAGATAAAGTTTTGTCCCGGCGGTGACATGCAACTGTATACACACTACCGACTCCACAAACACACACACACGCGCGCGCGTGCGCAAAGGTACGCGTGAGTACCTTGTTTCAGCAACAGCATACAAAGCG
>NC_051413.1:21502845-21503536 GCF_015228065.2 Penaeus monodon
GACGGGTGAGAAGTAAAACAAAATCCCTAGCCCCTCTGTTTTTTATGCAACAAACACAAACGCAACGACAGCTTAACAAACCGCACTTTACCAAATGTTTAAATATTATCTGTGAGGTAATTCGAACTTTATTTTTTTCTCGGGAGGAAATATACACACTGCCGCCTCCCTGTATACAGATAATAATGAAGAGATAAATAATTAAAGAAACAGGCGAGGAGAGAAACAAGAACAGTGTATATGCTGTGTTTACGCATTCCATACAAAACACAATATCTACAGGAACACCATTCCTACCATATAGAACACCCACAGATCCCCCTCCCCCTCATACAGTGAGTCTATATCCAAGACAATATCCTCCATTCCTATCATAGCCATCCACAGTAAATACCCCACACACTATAGTGGTTGTCCAACTCCCGTTCACAGATGCTACAATTCTCATATTGTCTATAGTAACAGAGATCTGAATACGCCAGGCACCGGGGTAATTCTCACGCACGAAGAGAGGATGACAGGAGAGAGAAAGTAGGTATGTCAAAGGAGAAGGTCGTAACAAGGTGAGTTCTCTGTAAAAAGAGTGTGATGTGTAACGGGAACCTCACCTCGTTGGAAAATCAATCAATGTGAATGAATAGTACTGTTGTGTCGAATGATGGAAGTTTTGTTGAAAAGGATTTCTATAGCT
>NC_051413.1:21503650-21503741 GCF_015228065.2 Penaeus monodon
CGTGCGTGCGTGCGTGCGTGTATATATAGACAGAATGTAAAGGGAGCGTTAGAGAACAACCTTTCGCTGAGTTGGATCTGTAATCTATTAC
>NC_051413.1:21503781-21504492 GCF_015228065.2 Penaeus monodon
CATTATTACCCTTTTTAACCACACACACAGAGGCTATGCACACGCAGAATCCTCATCCACATACTCAAGAAACAAGCCATCAAATGCGGTTTGATTAAGCTCGAGGCGTTCCATTAAGCCAATATGGAATCCTTTGACGTATCCCAATACAACGCGCACGTTATCAGTTCCACGGGAATAACGCCATATCCATATATCACGTCTTGTGTGAGCTGCTGCGACGGTGCCCTTGACTTGATAGTTGTGCCAGGCTCGGGGAGACAAAGAAAGGGTTCATATATCGTAATATTTTAGGACCAAAGAGACTTAATTGTGTGTAATTATGAAAACCCTTGAGGAGCTCCTTCATTATCTTTTATTTTATAATCAGTTTTTTAATGGGTATTTTTTCTTCTTTTTAATGTACGCGAGAGCAATCTACTTTGGTTCTGGTAAAGAAATCTGGTTTTATGTGTTTATCAGTGTGATCATCTAATGGAATTAATTGACCGTGGGAGAACATTTGCGTCATTATCTAATTAAGATTAAAGAGCGGATGATTGCATACCCTATACATCTGGAGAGGCTATATATCACTTCATTATCTTTGTTATCAGTGATTTCGTTCCGATTATTACTCCTGTATTATTAGCATGAAAAATAGCAATTTGTAGTAATGATTTCCCTATTATCTCGTTTTCTCTCTCCTTGCAGATAGATTGTTTATTGTGC
>NC_051413.1:21504749-21504910 GCF_015228065.2 Penaeus monodon
ACCTCTTCTCGAATTGTTTGCTTATTTTCTCTCCTGCTCTATGTTTTCACCCTCACGTTTTCTTAGGGGAAAGTGCACTCGATTCGATCAATGGATGTAACGTACGGTCTGTTGAAGCGATACGAGATGGCCAACTTGTGAAATAGTCCATGGGAATAGTG
>NC_051413.1:21505250-21505552 GCF_015228065.2 Penaeus monodon
CTGATATTTAGACTTACTTTTGTCTCTAACATTTATCACCTATTTAACTACAATAACCAAAAAATATATATATTTCTTCTAAATTTTAATGCAGGGAAATTAACACAGGCGCCGTGATGGTCCTCTGCCATTCTATTTCAGTGATAGATAAGCGCCGTGGTATTTTCCGTGATTATTTTCATGTAATTAACGAAGAATTAATCCAGCTTATACTGTAATGGAAACGTGGAGGAGCCGAGCAGGGGGGAGGGTACAGAGTATAATTATGTCTGAATCTTTCTCACTACTATTTTAACTTTTCA
>NC_051413.1:21505715-21506375 GCF_015228065.2 Penaeus monodon
CCATTAAAGATATTCATTAATCACTTTACCGTTATCTATTTCTATTGATAAAATTCTACATATACAAAAATCAATGAGGTAAGCGATAAATAAAGTATCTGATGTCTATGCGTTAAAAAAGTAAAAGAATTTTTAAAATTAATTATATATTATACAAAGGCAAGGAATATTTATTGATATAAATACTGAACTGAAGGGAAGGAAAAAGTTATAATTAACGGTGTACTCGGTGCTCTTGTATGCTATGTACAATTATTCACGAAATATCGAACTCTAGAAATATTATTGTGTTGATGAACCTACTCCTTACCCGAGGGCAAAACTGTTTTAATAGACATTTTTCATACATTATTTTGACTGCTGGTGGACAGTCTGCTGGAACTGTACGAGCTGCCGTTTTACCTACAGATCCGAAGCGAAACACCTCTTAAATTACATGGAATACTGTACAGAACTAATATGATTTTTATAGTGGAATCACAGTATAACGGAGATCTGAACTGGTGTGGATTTCGAAGAACGCTTTTCCTTAGTCCCTCTCTTTCAGTTAGTGGTTGTTTACTAAGTCTTTCTTTGCATTTTTCTATGGTTTAGATGTTTAAGTTTGTTCAGGGGGAGATGCAGGCCAATCAGCTGCTAAAATAATTTTGGACCTTACAC
>NC_051413.1:21506577-21507347 GCF_015228065.2 Penaeus monodon
AAGCAGTTTTAAATCTGCTGGCGTATCTAAGCGTACACCTTACATTGAGTCCGCCTTAACATATTCAGCGAACTGTCAAAGTGTGAAGCCGAGATAAAATATTTTGCTAAACCGTAAAAAGCAACGAGCTAGATGCTGATTTTGACCAGGCTATGTA
Source organism: Penaeus monodon (assembly GCF_015228065.2). Lineage (NCBI taxonomy): Eukaryota > Metazoa > Arthropoda > Malacostraca > Decapoda > Penaeidae > Penaeus > Penaeus monodon. The sequence continues at coordinate 21,506,735 of NC_051413.1, forward strand.
TTAGTTATTAACAGATATCAACAGAATAGCTTATGGTTTTAATACAAGTGTCACATAGGGGTTTCTTCCAGGCATTTTGTTCATGTTGAATGTGCGGTTTCACTTGTCAAAATCCAAAAAGAAAATATGTTATGTTAACCGGTCTGCAGGCACTAAGAGTAAAAATATGAGAGATTAGAGTTTTGTCTAACAAATCCCCATATTCGCTTGAATGGAATAAATCAAGCATTTTTGATATGCACGACTGTGTGTAATATAGAGCCATTCAGCAGTTATATGGTGAAAACCCACGATATTACCATAAATTAAAACAATTACCACGAGGCTACTGTCTCTTGAACACAGCTGTAGGGTTTTATCCTCAATCGAATCTGAAAACCACGAACATAATCCTATATAAAGACTTATCATTACCAGACCTCAACGCATGTCTTGCAAATTCATGTTCTTTTCTTTGTTGTTTTAGTTTTCTAATAACCTTCTTCTTGAGTGATATTACCAAACTGATAGATGAAATACGTGAAAGTAGTCGAGATTGACTAAATTTCCTTAAAAACGCAAATAGTTTGATGAACCGTTTTTTCATGTAAAATTACATATATGGAAAATGTAT
>NC_051413.1:21507393-21507528 GCF_015228065.2 Penaeus monodon
TGTTATACTACTCTAGGTTCCTCATTCCCTTCAAAATCATATGAGCTGCTAGGTATATCGAAAATAAACTCAGGATATGCTGAAATCTAAGAGTAGGTCGAGTATTACGTCTGTGGTGTTTATTATTGTTTATTG
>NC_051413.1:21507566-21507654 GCF_015228065.2 Penaeus monodon
TACTAAAAGAATTGGTATTAATAGTAGCTGCAGCAGCAACAGCAGTTTCAGTTATATCCAATATTACTTTTTCAAGATCGTAGTAATT
>NC_051413.1:21507952-21508058 GCF_015228065.2 Penaeus monodon
TAAGTAGTAGCGATGGCCGAGGTGTGACGCAAATACTACTAAAAGTTACAAAAGTACGTACTTGGCAGGGTACAGGCCCAAAAGACACAGAAGTAATTAAATTTTA
>NC_051413.1:21508253-21510336 GCF_015228065.2 Penaeus monodon
TGTAAACAGTGACAGATGTTTCCTGTTAATAACTCATTAAACATGTGCCAGGTTGTTGTCACATATGAGTGTACGTTCATTTCCCTGAACATTTTAATTACAATAACTTACATTATTGCGCCTGCAGATTAATTCTAGCTACATAATACTCGTTACAACAAAGTACAGGAATCTAGTTCATTACAACTGGAACATATAGCGTTTCCCCTTAGTAATCCTTGCTATTCTCCTCTAATACAGCATGAACTTACACTAAATACACGTTATCATCACGTCATCCTCAAGTAAACCCCAGTATTTGTAGGTTTAGTGTGCAATTGCAAGGTACTGCTACAAACTATTTCTGTTAATGGTGAAATTGACGCAAAATAAGCCCCATTTTTTTCATCACAGCCACCTACTGCATATTTTATCTAACTGCATCTATCAGTGTTACTTTAAAGAGCTTTGGAAAGATGATTTACGTAAAATTAGCATTACCAATGTCAAAGAGACTCCATATTGGTATATATAATCGAGCAGGACTCTTGTGTCAATCAGATTTAGCCATTTTAACAATGGGCTGATGTATAACATGAACTAATATTTGTGTTCACCATGTACCAACAAAGTGTACGAACAAATACCAGTGCATTATAAATCAAACTAAAGTACACTGTAAAATGCCTTTCTAATTCGATGTGTGGGCTAAATCCTGAATTTGAATGGTGGCACTTTAAAATCATTCCAAGGGGAGTTCATTCCATTATCATTTTATTAACAAGCTGAATTCCATATCACGATACGGTATTCTGATATTCATAACAGAAGATACATAATCATAAAGTTTTACAAGGGAAATGTAACCGTGGCTTGTGCTCAAATGTACCACTGATTTGTCGATTTTTATTTGCTTCTTTACATTGTACTTTCGATGCTTGTAGAGAACATTTGCATTTTTTAAAACTCCCGGTTGCCCCAAGGGAAAGGGTGTAAGAGGAGGCTAGAATACGACACCGTAGTGAGGTAGGCTTGTGGAGTGAGTAAATATTATGTAGATATTTGGGACTAGGTTTCGAGTTTGGTAAGATCAAATAATCTTATTTACGCAAATAAATACCTAATCGTTCCAGATTGTCCCTTATGTAATTTAAAACAACGTTCTTCTGACACATATATCACTTAACACTCTCTCCTCATATCCACCATCTCCCTAATCTCAGAGGTCACTTAGATTTAATGCCACACCCGTAGGCGTTTACACATCCCTACTCCTATATACAAACTTAAACACTCGTCGGGCACTGAACATTTATACTTCCCTCCTTTCAGACTTTATTCAACTCCGTGAGCTTCTCTATCCCTTCGTCGTAGAATGTTCATGCTTCAGCCGAAATCATACCAGGTCCACAAGGCTTCCCACTATTTATTTTCTTTACAGTTTTTCTTGAAACCTAAAGTCATCTCGCAGTTTAGACGCTCATTTTCTCTTGATTCAAAACGTTATTTTCATGCCTGTATGGTCTTTGTATTTTACTAATTTGCTAGTCTAATGATTCTATCATGGCCTGTTTTGGGATCATGTTCCTTTTATGCCTTGGTACTATCTTTAGCAACTTCCTATTTCCTCTGCCGATACAAATCTCGATCTACCTGATGATGTACCTCATTCCATTTCCTTTTGCTACTTATTTGCTTTTGCTTTCTTCTCTCAGAACACCACTAATAACTTTTTCCCATCAGACCTACTTCAGAGTTTTTTCTCTTTGAAAGGACCTCCTCCCGTCATGGTTGTCCTCTTTGAGCCTTTCAACTAGGCGCTGCCCTTTAGAAAGTGGATAGCCTTTGTGAATCCATGTCAGTGCCTGGTTTCTGCAGAGTACAGGCATCTACCTATCACTGTCCTGCTGCACGCTTTTCCGGATATTATTGTAATCTGTAGGGTAAGCTTGAAGGTTATCGTCTAGGGTCAGAGCAGGGCAGTTGGCTGCGGGCTGGCCAATAGTTGTTGGTTTGGAGGACACCCCTCTGGCTTTCTCATCTGTTCTCGTTGTTCTGCTTCTCATCCTTAAGGAATTTGTATATGGAATTGTGTGTGTATATG
>NC_051413.1:21510408-21510745 GCF_015228065.2 Penaeus monodon
AAAATATATATATACTATGCTGATGATTTGTTCTGTTACAAAAGTCAAACCAATACAAACCTAGACTGTAAGGGTAATTGTCAATGAGCCAAGGGCAGATATATATAATGAGGAGGTAGGGACGGGGTTAAAGGGTGAATCCCACAGCACATATTTGTCTATGATGACTAATGATATGCAAAGTTTAGCTGGAAGGAATCCTGGTCGGGAAAGGAAATCCTAACTGAATTCACACAGAAAAAAGTGAAACAGACAAGGCTATATTGAATTATTTGATAAATGCCTCTGACATATGCGCTGGACGCTCTCGTTGTTCAAAATTCCAAGCACAAAGGGC
>NC_051413.1:21511063-21511698 GCF_015228065.2 Penaeus monodon
TTTCAATAAACTACGAGGGAAGGTTGTTAGGCTACTGCATAAAATGATAAGAAAAGGCAGTAAACCACAATCAGCAAAGATGAAAGAACTTGTCAGTTTTAAGTAAAATACCGATATATAATGAAAAACAGACATATCTAGGAAGCGTATTCGAAAATTGAGAAGCCAAAGCAGACTTGGAAGGAAAACAAGCAAGTTGGAAAAAAATATATGTTAATATGTATATAGAATATAGACTTCCAGATTATTGAGGAGTAAGGGATATATTATTATAGCTTTAAGGTAATGCAAAAACGAGTAAAACACCGAAACAATCTGCTCTAATGCACCATACGATATATTTATTAGCAAGTTATGTAAAGTAACACGTAAGACAAAATCCACACATAGGCCTGCAAGAAAAAGTTTGACGATGTTATGCGTTTCCCAATATTCTATTAGCTTGAAGATGAAGAGCAGGACGTGAATTAAGCTATGGTGTATGGTGTGTTTAGGAGAAATATAACATCGTGTACCATGATGAAAGTGGAACTGGATGGGAATCCTAGAGAAAGTATCCAAACCAGGCAAATGATGGACGAGTGATTAACGGCAGTTTTGGTATAATTGTGGGATGGATGACCCAGTGAATACGC
>NC_051413.1:21511929-21512020 GCF_015228065.2 Penaeus monodon
AAATCATTCACTGGATCGGCGCTCTCGGCAAATTTAACAAACCGGTCACCAGACAAATAAACAGATGGCAAGTCATGTGGCTGACTCAGAT
>NC_051413.1:21512076-21512217 GCF_015228065.2 Penaeus monodon
GGAGACAAGAAGCAGAAAATATAGAAAGATTCTCAGAAATGAAATGCGAAAGTAGCTACAAAAGTTTAAATAGATATAGTATTTAGATAATTATATGATTTGGAAGAATAAAGCCTAAAGCCATGTGCTTGGAAATATGTA
>NC_051413.1:21512552-21512918 GCF_015228065.2 Penaeus monodon
ACTGATGAAAGAGAAAGCAGAGTGGCAAAACTTTACTCTAGCACTACGCATCAAAAGCTCCAATGTCAGCGCAAGAGCAGCGGGAGGATTAAAGAGCGCAGGGCGAGTAAAGTTTTGACAGTAGCTGCTCCGAACATCATGGGAACTGCGTTGGCTCTGAGACGGAAGCTGCAACTAAATATCTTAAGGGCAACAATAATGCTCTCATGATTTTATGCTCAGCATAGGCAAAGCAAGATACGTACTCCAAAGATGATGGATGGTTCAAAGCGAGCTGCTGGAAAGAGAAAGTAAATATGTACTTATACTTGCATGTACGTATTTACTGATACATACATATAAACATATTGATCTATATACGTTTGC
>NC_051413.1:21513051-21513155 GCF_015228065.2 Penaeus monodon
CTTGCCAGAATATATGTATATAATTACCTTTATCTTCAGATTCACTTATTTCTGATAATGTAAATATTGCTTTCGTCATAACGAATCCAAAAAGCTACATAATC
>NC_051413.1:21513279-21513550 GCF_015228065.2 Penaeus monodon
GTTCTTAAGTATTGGAATAATAGATTTATTATATTTCATTAAAAATAACTAACCTCCTTTTTTACGTCTACCTCTGTTATTTATCTCAAATTGGCATTGAGGGGATACCTTTATATTTTTGTTTACAGGCCTAAAATTATAAATCTTTGATGTTCACACGTTTGCAGACTAAAAAGGCTTTGATTGGGCTAATATTAGACGGGACATCCTTAGCAGCTAACTGTTTATATAATAGTTATTTTGCTACTGTGTCAGCTAGTGCCGTCTTTCA
>NC_051413.1:21513575-21513751 GCF_015228065.2 Penaeus monodon
GCCTTCACTAAGGAAAAACTGGATAACGATAAAAAGGGGGAGAGCATGTATAAAATGATGTGGTCAAGTTTCATTTGTCTCTCTACATCTTTACCTCTCTTCTATTTTTTTTTTTTTTTTTAGCCCATTCTTCCTTTTCTTTCTTTTTCTATTTCGTTCTTCCTTTTTTCTCTTTC
>NC_051413.1:21513863-21514097 GCF_015228065.2 Penaeus monodon
CCTATTTTTTCTGAAAAGATACAGTACTGTAGCAATTCTTTTTCCAGATACAAAACGGATTACGAAATTACATTATACTAATGCTGGCAACTGCAATATCAGCAAATGGCGCAAAAAACGGATAATCGCATAGGCTCTGAACCTTATATGTGAAATATTTTGTATATTTAGTGAATACAATGTGCTTGTGTATATTACATGTTTTATGTATTAAATCTAATGGAGTTTATGGAC
>NC_051413.1:21514237-21514341 GCF_015228065.2 Penaeus monodon
GTATGGACGTCTTAAGAGTAATTGTGCTTTGCTGTGTTATGTAATGAACATATCTTATTGAAGATCAATGGCGCTGTGCTTATTAATGCACTTTCTAAGCACTA
>NC_051413.1:21514474-21515098 GCF_015228065.2 Penaeus monodon
CCCGCCTGTGTGTGCGTATTTGTGTGTATATCGGTCTTGGTGGCTGTGTAAATTTTATCGACTTATATATTTCGCTATGCGCTATCTACCCGGCCCCTCTCCTGTCGTCACCTGTATTCTGGAAGCTAACAATCAATAAGGAAGTCAGATTATCATTCTTCACTGGTATCTTGCGATATAATTCTTATAATCTCTTTTATAGATATTTCTTATCCTGCACTCACCCATGAGCGGATATTCTGGAATACAGTTCATATGAATATCTTTCGACTGGGAAATGTGTAACTGAATATTTAGCTTCAGCACTTTGAAATATTTACTTTTATGTTCATAATTGTTTTACAATGCTTGCTAGGAATACTCGGCTGTTATAGGACATGATTTGTAGGTATATTCATAATGAAATTAGTTTATGTATATTCAAAATAAATTGTTATTTTAATCTGGTGCATACTGTAATGTTGTGCATTATTCTTTTATATAAGACTGAGCGGCATTTAATATCCGTCGATCTATATGCATTCTTGAAAAGAACATGATACACATACTAAACGTGTCACACCTCAGTGTTCGTATAAAATGGATGTTGAAAAATTGTAAATGGACGTGACATATTATTTCTGC
>NC_051413.1:21515408-21516048 GCF_015228065.2 Penaeus monodon
CTACTTTTTACTGTATTTATCTTTTCTTAGCCAATGGAGAGGATACAAGTATTGTGAGACAATGGTCAGTACATGTACATTCCTTATTTATATTTCTGAATCCATATTTTTCCCCATGAATATAGGAAACATGAAAAAAAAACATAAATCAAAACAAATAGGTAAAAGTTTTTCTTAGGGGAATGTTTAAAGCTATAACACGAATTAATACAAGCCCGGAAGCGCAAAAAATAGAACAGATACATCTCGAGCACTGGCTTCTTGAATAAAGGTCGAGAAATTGTAGCATGCCTGTTGTAGACGCCGGGATATTGGATTCATTCCGTTTGGCTATGTTCTCTCTCTTGATCCTTCTGTTCTATCAATACAGACGTCTTTCCTTAAAATGTGGTAAAAAAAATATCAATCTGGAATTGTGAAAATGTTGATTTACCATTTCGGGTCAAGAGATTAAAAGATTATCATAATTTTGTTACTGTTGTTGTTTACTTTGGCTTCATCAACATATAGACAGACACATTTGAAGCTGTGTTGTTTGTTAATCGTATGTCTTTTGTGTGATGTTTCAAATGTATTTTTTGTGAGTAAGAAAAAAAACATGTCTATATAAATCAGAAACTGCTTCATATTGTAAATATAA
>NC_051413.1:21516641-21516748 GCF_015228065.2 Penaeus monodon
GCTCTTGACTACAACACTTATTCTTTAATTATATCAACAATAACTGCTATTCCTTTTCACACATCTGACACTTACAAACTTATCGTGTGAGCTAATAAATAATGACT
>NC_051413.1:21516775-21518006 GCF_015228065.2 Penaeus monodon
GACTTGTTCTATATATTGATCAATTATCAATTCGCCTCGTTTCTTGTCAACAAGTTGATTGTACTTCGGTACAATTCTATCAAACTTTCTTCTCTAGTTTCTTTCCTCACCACATTTCTCGGCATCTGTCAAATAGGATAATCTTGTAAAGCTGCACATTAAGACTTTTATTTGTTGCCCAGCTAACATCTCCTCGGTAAATATATTCTACGCGAGTCTGCAATAGATGTTTTCCTGCATATCAGTTTTTCTCTCCACCTTTACTCAGTATTCTTTCACCGTATTTTGAAAAAAAAATCTATAAATTCTCAGTGTATATTTTCTATTATAAATATACAGCATCTCTATCAGTAACTTTTATTATGACTAGATACAACCAAGAGAAATTAGAAACCTTACATACGACATCCACATCTTTGTATTATTTCGTCACAGAGGGCTTTCCTTCCGCAAACCTCTTCACACAGCCACTTGCCTACTCTTCTCTATTTAATTTTAAATGCAACCCTCTTTGATGGTTGAGTATCTCTCCTCTCTTTCTTTAAATAACAGACTTTCTACCATCCTTTTGTACGACTAATATTATACTAAAGAACGTCTGGATTATATACAAAGATTTGTTTTTCATATATCAATTCGCTTCTTTCATTTTCGTTTTGTATGTGGATGATCCTGATATTCTATAACATTATGACAGATATTCACAGGTAGTCTACTTATTTACTTGCTAACTTGTTGTATATATAAAACTTTGCATTACTTCCACTTTTTTGACTGAAGTACGTAGCACTGTAGTAGGGAAGCAATTATATTTACATTGCAACATTCTCTGCCCATGCATTTCTTTGTGCTGACTGTTTCTCCTTCCACGTGCTATATATACCTACAGATTTTAATCACCATGATCCCAGGAATTCCATAATCAAAAGTATATACAGATCGTTTTTACTTCTACGTATGTCTTCTGGGTTGAAGATCTGGAATTCTACTTATAATGCTATGCTAAGAAGATGATCCAGTAGTAGAGCGCACATGTAAATCTCTATATCTTGGATATAGACGCTTAATCCTTACGTTTTTAGGTCATAAATGCCTTATCCTGACATTATATGTGTACACAGCTATTAAAATAAACATTTGACTATGAGACTAAATGGGAATGCTGAAGCAACTCAATAACGTACCTCCCAATACTGTTACGTAATAACAAGATTTTTCAAAACATTGAATA
>NC_051413.1:21518028-21518319 GCF_015228065.2 Penaeus monodon
ACATATTATGTAGAACATGCGCATTTACAAAAAATAAAATCGTAAGCATTTAAACAAAAATCCTCCTATCACTTTCGCATATGACCAAAACTTTGAAATAGTTTATCGAAAATTCAGTCTCGACCCTATGTGCCTGAGGAACTCCCGACGCTAATGTCCGTCAGTCATGGGCCTCTCCATTGTTCGTTTTCCTGCGCCGTGAGGTCGCTGCTGCTGCCACTCCTGTCATCCGAGGAAACCCTTGCCATCTTCCTCCATGAATCTTTGAGATGTGTTTCTGCCACGAATAAC
>NC_051413.1:21518877-21519380 GCF_015228065.2 Penaeus monodon
CTCTCTGTCTTCCTATACCGACATTTCATCACTGGTGTACACTTATTCTACCCGAACCTATACCTAATGGGGCCAACTAAGCGAATCCATCTGGTCGTTATGTGCTCTCTCACGATCCTCGTAACACTGTAATGGACTCAATGGTTACGATGCCACCTACCGATGCTTCATTTCGAAGAGCATAATTCTTGACTTCGCTCTTGGCAGCCTTATGAAAGCACCGACCAATACGACAAGTAAGATGGCCCTCCGAAACATAAATTCTATTGGACTGGCATGCCCGATATAACTATGAGGCATTCCTTCAACTAAACATATCGCAAGGTGGACGGGAGGACGAAGCTGCTATGCGTGCGATGAGGTTGTCATCATAATCGCGAAGATACCATCCATCCTGAAGGTGGGGGTGGGGGGAGGGGCACAAATGCCCTATAATAAGCAAGGAATCTTACACGTGCCGTCATTACTATCTTTTTATCTTACTAAGTATAGTTCTTAGGAAT
>NC_051413.1:21519905-21520282 GCF_015228065.2 Penaeus monodon
ATCCTCCTCGTATTAGCCATTTTATGGAGTTGATTCTATTTAGGGTCCGTGAGCTAGGCAACTAGTTTACCGTTCCCTCTTCTGAGCAACTCTCTAAATAATGAGATTTTATTTAGATTCTTGTTGTTTTATGAACATCAACTTTTGAATCTAAATGATATGGCTTTCTGTTACTTCCTCAAGTGAATAAATATTTCAGATCTGGTGATGACCTGGAAGGGAATAGTAGTTAAGATCTGGTGATGACCTGGAAGGGAATAGTAGTTAAGATCTGGTGATGACCTGGAAGGGAATAGTAGTTAAGATCTGGTGATGACCTGGAAGGGAATAGCAGTTAATATCCGATGATGACCTGGAAGGGAAATGTAATCATGAAT
>NC_051413.1:21520597-21520745 GCF_015228065.2 Penaeus monodon
AAACCAAACAATACAAAAGTAGGTCATTCCTGAACTTACCAGCCCGGTCCTCGCGTTCACGGCAGCCATTTCACTCCGTTCCCGTGCACCCTGTCGCAGGTACACATGTTCTAATCAAGTCTCATTACATATTTGTGTGTGAGTGCGC
>NC_051413.1:21521194-21521491 GCF_015228065.2 Penaeus monodon
ACTAACAGCTAGCATACGAAAGGAAGAAAATTAAATTGACTCAGACGATAAAACCGAAGCTGATGCTGAAAGGAAACTAGAAGTGGAATGCATAGCAGACAGGCAGTCTGTAGGAAAACGAACTAAATTTCATCACAGGAGGCGAGCTAAGGTCAAATACACCGGGCAAAGCTTTGTCAACTAGAATGAAGTTAAGTAAATGATTCTTTACTTGCATGATTCGAGACGTCACAGCCTCTCGTTTCTTTGTTACTGTGTCTGTGCTGCTGTGTTTCCTATTGGTATGCAGGTTATGAT
>NC_051413.1:21521686-21521868 GCF_015228065.2 Penaeus monodon
GTGTATACTGTATCAATTTCACTTGCCAGATAGATGGTAATCTTTCTCTCTTTCTCTGACACGCACCAACTCCATCTCTTCCCAAATTCTATTTATTTGTCTCCCTCTCCCTTACACGTATATCACCTTCCCTATCTTACACACATATCCTGTTATCCCTTGCGTACATACATATGCATAGC
>NC_051413.1:21522007-21522076 GCF_015228065.2 Penaeus monodon
CCCCACATCTTTCATTGAAATTCACCTTCTCTCCTCTTCCTATACCCTTGCTCCGCTTTGCTTCTGTGC
>NC_051413.1:21522108-21522532 GCF_015228065.2 Penaeus monodon
TCAAGATTTATGCTGGCGGCCATCGGTTATGCTGCGGCGGCTCGGATGGGTAATGGAATACCAACCCACGTAATACGATCCTTGTATCAGTTTCAGCCCTTTTCATGTAGCCGTTGGGATTACATCGCCCTAAGGATAATCTACGGGACGAACTATTGGGAAATATGCTCGCGGAATTATTAGCGTTCAGTACTGGGAGGATTTTAGAGCCCTGCCTCTTCCATTGCCCAGGCTTCGGCTTGATGCATTATCTAGATCTGTCCTATAGGCAGAGGTAATATATATATTTTTTTTTCTGATGAACAAACGTCTAATTTATAATGCTTGGCAATATTCAGTTCATGGCCCGTTTTGTTTTATGGGGATTTTTTTGAGAGGTCGCACTCGATAAAACGCTTCCAAATATACGGAAAAATGGTAAGTG
>NC_051413.1:21522958-21523128 GCF_015228065.2 Penaeus monodon
AACCTCCCCTTTACAAGGCTTGCCATTAAATAATAATTGCTGTCTCTGAATATGGAGCTTTTCTTAAACATACAAATATGTGTCAGTGCATCAAACTTTTAATATATAACTGCTATTTTTTTTATACATTCGTTACATTTTGTTAAAGTTCTTCTAACTGTGTAACAAGA
>NC_051413.1:21523322-21523715 GCF_015228065.2 Penaeus monodon
GCTGCTAGCTTTCACTACAAACGTTTAAAAAATACAAAGCTATAATAGTGAATATCATCGCACAGTAGCTTTGATAATTCGCCTATTGTGATTGTATCTCTGTTCAGTGAGGTAATTTGCCTTTGGGAAGGATGTATTGTAAAACCATGAAACAAAATATCCAAAGCTTTTAGGATAATGACCTGGTTCTGTCACGCGAACTATTCTTCTGTCGAGACTTTATCAACTATATTTGGTCAGATAATTCTCCTCGCGATATCGAATGATTCAGACTCGTTGGAATATCGTGTTTATACAAATGTGTCCGTGTTTATATTGCCGAGTTTAAATGTGTCTCTGTATTTCACTGTCTGCTTGTCTCTGTCTCTCTATGTCTCTATCTATCTTTTTATC
>NC_051413.1:21523957-21524266 GCF_015228065.2 Penaeus monodon
ACATACACACATAATTATTGTGTAACATTATACAGTAGATTCAGAAGGGACAAAATTGATCGAAAATTATTAAATGTTACATAAATCTATCATTTCTTCATTCTTCTCAAAGGCACGAGGGATTCCCCAGAGTGAGTGCAGCAAGTTATAAACTCCACGCTCCGCTGGCTCTACTGCATTGCGCTACAAAACTTCGATGCTTAAAGACTGCATTCCGATCTCTAGTTTATATAACACTAAACGACACCGCTTACCGCCATCGCCAAGGACAACAACACATAAGTGGTGCCTCAGACACGATGGTTCATT
>NC_051413.1:21524663-21524853 GCF_015228065.2 Penaeus monodon
TCAAGATGAAACATGATGTATTAATAAATATTCTTTTGATATAGACTTATGAAGCAGCATAAATATAGCTTCAAACTAGAGACTGTCTAGTCAGATTTACTGGGAACTTCCACTACTGATTCAAACACTGGTTAGAAAGGCATTTATAAAAGTGTGTATACACGTGGATAGTGGCCACGCGTAATAGATT
>NC_051413.1:21527117-21527336 GCF_015228065.2 Penaeus monodon
CCAAATCCAAATATATGACAGCACTAGACGTCGTACGCGGAATCAGCGCTCTGGAAATAACTTGACGGATGGCTGGTTACCCCGCTGATTCGTGAGGTCCTGCCTGGGAACCGAAGAAATGTGTGTTTTGCTTACCAATGAGGAAAAGAGGACCGTTTTCTTATAAAGTTTCCTGTGCGTTGCCGTTCCTTGGGACTTTTCTTTATTGAGTATATGTGT
>NC_051413.1:21527359-21527457 GCF_015228065.2 Penaeus monodon
TAGATGTTGCGGTTTCTGTGAGTAATAGATCTATGATTATTTTGAATGCCTGTTTTTTGTGAGTTTTTTTCCCTTTCCCTCCTACCTTTCTCTCCATT
>NC_051413.1:21527512-21527597 GCF_015228065.2 Penaeus monodon
ATCTTTATCGCGCTATTTTTCAATCTTTCTTTATTTCCTTCTCTTTCTACCAGTCTACCGAACTGCCTGCCTTTCTGCCTTCCTA
>NC_051413.1:21527689-21528328 GCF_015228065.2 Penaeus monodon
ATACCTGCTTAAGTGCATCGTTCTCTCCCTCTTTCAACAATGTTCCGATATGAAATCGTATGAGACTGGTTTTAACTTTAACAATGACTCAAATAGATATTAACAGTGATTGTATGAGGAACAGAAGTATAACCTAATATTTTCGTTAAAAAGGACCCACTTAATATGATAAAATCATTATATATACTGAATTCGTGAAAAAGAAAGAAAATCGTCATTAATAAAATCTATTCAATTTTAACACTGTATTAAACTTTGTAACCATACACAACAGAATAGTTTTAAATGCAAAACCAGTTTCATTTCTGAAACTCAAACATAAAGATGTTCAATCAAATAAGTCACCAAATGAAACCGCCAAAGCACACGAAAGACAAACTAATAAGATTTTTTTAAAAATCACACGACACAGAGAAATCAAAATTCAAATTCTCCAAGCTCAAGAAACACCGATAAAAACAGACGAATCAGAGGAAATAAAACGCACAGGCCTTACCTCGAAGATAACCCAAGCTTAAAATAATCCAGTTGATAATCCTATAGTCAGATCAGCATCAAGTACTACGGTACCGGCCAGTCTGTTCTTAGATATGCTGACGAAAGGACTGTGCCCTGGCCTTGCTAATGGGAGAGCAAGGG
>NC_051413.1:21528395-21528994 GCF_015228065.2 Penaeus monodon
CTGGCTCTTAGAGTTGCTGTTCACTGAGCGTGCTAATTGAAGATTTTTTTTATACAATGTATTACATGACTATTTGTTATCATTGTTATTTCCGTTTATTACTCCTAATGCCACTTCTGCTACCTCTGTGTTGAATTATTATGGTACTATTATTACTGTTTGTTATACTAACGACAATAGTGTAAGTTATACCCGAACACGAAATTGATATCCTTGCGGATCCATTTTCTATGATGAACAGCACTGGCCATAAATCTTTTAACTACATTCTTGAGCCGTTCGTGGATCCGTTTCAACGCTATCATTTAATTAACTAGCGACAAGAACTTAATTTTCATCATAATCTTTGTGACTTTACATATAAAAACATTATCTTCTCCGTTCGGCGGCGGTGATAATGACAGAGATAAGGATGATGCTGAGAATAAAAGTATGTTCATTACCGGATAGCTGTTACAGACATGTTCATCACCACAGTATTTTTTTTTTTACTTTCAATTGTTATTATCAGCATGAGCATAATATGTGTATTATTATTGACATCTTATCGATTGTAACATTTTATCTATTGTAGCTTATCCACATTCTAAAGCACGTTT
>NC_051413.1:21529133-21529255 GCF_015228065.2 Penaeus monodon
GCCTAGAAGTAAAAATCACAGATAGATCCTACGAAGTAAGTACCCCATCATTCATAATAGAAGGCATCTTCGTTCGCAAACCGAGGACTTCTGGTGATTTTGCCTTTGATGAATTATCCTCT
>NC_051413.1:21529602-21530007 GCF_015228065.2 Penaeus monodon
CTCAAATACCTACCCATCTCTACCTGCATGTAAGTATGTGTATGTTCACGGAGAAGGGGAGAGGAAAGGAGCAGCTTCATTGACCCCCAACCCTATCTCCCTCTTATCAAAAATAAAATTTTACTTCAAACTCAGAAAAAAGCTTCATCTAAGTAGGAGAGAACCCATCTCTTCCCCGTGAATCCCCATCCTCTTGGGAAGTCTCCGCACGTCACTGCGTATACGTGCGCACGCCGCCGCTCTAAAGTAAGCTGGAAAATAATCTGGTCAAGGAGTTTGAACGTACTGAGTCACCCACGGCTGTCGATATTTAGGACGGATCCAGAGCTTACTGCCTCTCGGGCGTTTCTGCAGAATCTCCGGCAGTGTTTTCGGATTTTACTGTTTTTCATCTTTCCGTTGCTG
>NC_051413.1:21531057-21531355 GCF_015228065.2 Penaeus monodon
TTAGTTTCATTCTCTGCTTTTAAAACTTTAATACAAGTTTCGTAACAAAAATACACCGCAAATGTTGAAACTTTACATGAATGCATTGGGAAGGAAATTGCATATTAGAACTGAACTTTGACAGGTTTTGATATCAAATTATTTTGCAATTTTGATGAGTTTGCTTTATCACTTGGATATAATGACTTTATTTCAATAAATTTTCTGTTGGATCGTTCGCCAAAAAGTGATTATCTAGTATTAGGTTCTGATATTTATATATTTATATTCAGGATAAGGAATGTATGAAAAATCATAT
>NC_051413.1:21532008-21532388 GCF_015228065.2 Penaeus monodon
CTTCTGACGCTTCATATCTGTAATATGAAATACAACAATGAGAGTTCACATGAAAGAATATAGATGGAAATTACATACGCATTATGGACAGCATCCGTTTCAATTCTCTGGTTGAAGTCAGAATCAATGTATTGTTAAATTCTCGTTTGTATTTAACCTCTTGCAGTTTGTTAAGAATTTCACTGCGTCTTGATATACTTATTCTCATGACCATTAAGGATTGGAAAATTACTTGAACAGCATTCACATTACCATAAACATTTGACTGCGGAATACGTCGCCAGAGTGAAATTGCCCGGTTTCTCTGAAACAGACGGTGGGTTACTTGACTAAGCTATCTCCTTGATTTATAAATTATATTCCTACACAGTCACAGACAA
>NC_051413.1:21532683-21533142 GCF_015228065.2 Penaeus monodon
CATACTAAATCGACCTTTTTCATCCAAAATATGGAAAGCACCAAAATTTAAGAAACCAAAATTAACCTGAATTTCAGGTATCATACACAGTTTGCATTTGCCGACCAATGAACCTCTGAAATACCTCCTGCTGCATTGGGAGTTCGGCCGTTCGTGTTGCTTCACTTAAATAACCATGCCAATTCATTGCCCGTTTGGCCTGTTAAATTATCGTATGATACATGATGCCATTTGCGTCCAATGTGTAATGTAGGTCAGGGACAGTTTAGGCGACATCATTTATGTAACACGGATATATTTTGTTTTGCAACTGAGGTTTGGCAGTGGTTTATAGGAGACTGAAATAGATCCCGATTTATATGTGAACACGGTAAACACACTGGGTCATTTGATTGGCTTTCGTGGAAATGGGTACATTATTTCGTATTCATCTTTTCTGATACCTAAAAGAGGTCCGAA
>NC_051413.1:21533540-21533833 GCF_015228065.2 Penaeus monodon
TACAACGAAATTGTTTAGAAGCGGAAATCCGATAACCAATATGTTCAACAAAATTTTAATTTGAAGTCGAACCCAAAATGTACTTCGCAATTCACCATATCGTTTTGTTAAAAGCTTATTATTAAGTGGACACTCGAGCTGGTTCAGCGGTATGAAGGAGGTAATGACTGGAAAATTTCCAATATTTTCATAGAAACAGTACCTGATGCTGTCGTAAGCAATTTATGGGTACAGACACCGGCTAATTTTGTATCGGCACGAGAGGTTTTGGGTGTGTGCTTGATCATATGAAC
>NC_051413.1:21534035-21534211 GCF_015228065.2 Penaeus monodon
TAACACACATAAACGTAAATGCCTATAAACAAAAGAGCAATTGATTTAATTATTTGAATCCAAATTAAATCGTGCAAACATATGTTGAGTTGAGACATGAACCACTAACGAGGTAACAGGAGGATGATTAAATAGCGTTCAAAATTTATAATCGACTATAGGCTATTGTTTACAGT
>NC_051413.1:21534331-21535342 GCF_015228065.2 Penaeus monodon
TTCAACAAATCAGACATATCAGACAACCAGGCATCATAACAAAGCCACATACCTGGACCTTGTACCACAGGAAAATAGACCTTCCGGCACGAGATTGAAACCCCCTTGAAGAGCGAGAGGCTTAGGGACCCGGATGGAGCTGAGGAAACCCATTCACTCCTCTAAAACACTGGCGAATCCTGGGGAGCTGAATGAGACTGATAGTCGGCACAACACCTCACGATCCCTTGAAAATTACTTCCATATACACGTTGGATGTACCATGAGCTTCGTAATCCTGGGGAGCCTTTGTGGTTCGGGGAGCTCATAAAACAAAGAGCTGAGAAAGAAGAAAAGGGGAAAGGGAAAAGGAAGGAAAAAAAATCAAACAGAATAAAAAGTACGGGATGTGTTGAGGAGACCAGAGCTAACGTAAACAAAGCACTAAGGAGTCCCCAGAGTAGGAGAAACACTAAGGGTACTGAAAGGGTTCACGGTTAGTCAAAAAAAAGAAAAGAGGGGACACTTTTAGTCTAATAAAAAAAATATGTGAATGACAATAACAATGTCGTTAATGGGGTTTAGAGAGAGGCCAAGTGAAAATTAATGAAATAAAATACCTTCAGTAAGTATTATGACAGATTTAAGCTTGGGACGCCTTTTTTACGGCAATAACTTGATTCAGAAGGTAAATAGCAAATGTTTCCGAACACATTATTTTGTTGAAGCTCTTTTGCAAATCGAACAGATATATCAACTGTATATGCATGCGTGCATACGATCATACTCTCTCTCTCACACAGACACATAAGCGTAAATTCTCAGAAACTGAAGACAAAAGAGCATTTCCTTAACTTGAATCCAAATTGAATCGTGCAAATATTTGTTGGCTTGATACATGAACTTCCTGAAAACCACTAAAGATGTAAAGATGTACAAATGTGTAACTGACTATAGGCTACTGTTTAGGGTCACCCACCCAGCCAACACATACGCACATACAAATACACACAAACACGCAGATACACGCAT
>NC_051413.1:21535379-21535609 GCF_015228065.2 Penaeus monodon
CACGCACTTAGAGAAAAACGCATTGCAAAAAAAACATTGCGTTCTGTTACGTACTGGCGATAGATACCCTTGGGGCGAGAAAAGCTTAAAAATGAGTGAAATGGGGTCCCCATTCGCTCCTTTAAAAGATGGGTGATTTCTGAAAACTTGAATGAAATTGAAGACAGAAGAAACTCTCCGGGATTTCTTGTAAGGATATATTATCTGCTGAGTAATCCTTGGGAGTCGTA
>NC_051413.1:21535969-21536087 GCF_015228065.2 Penaeus monodon
TGCAAAAAATGTTAAGAAATCGAAATTCAGGTATCCCAAGGGATTTAAAAGTCTGCCAAGCAGACTTATGTGGATGTTATATCAACTGTCATTGTTATTAAAATCTTGGCCCTTAGAT
>NC_051413.1:21537425-21537771 GCF_015228065.2 Penaeus monodon
ATGAAGTCTCCGTATTTAATTAAGCAACTTTGCTTCGGTTCGACCTTGTTGCAGCCCCGTGAAAGCCACGAGCTGTTAAGAAGGAACAAAAAAGGCTAAAACATGAAGGCCATTTCCCAGCTTTTTTGTCCTTGTTTGTTTTAACCGGAGGGAGATGAGAGGTTTTCCTTGTTGCTGACTTTCCCGTCATGTTTCTTCATTTAGAGAGACATTTTGGATTTTAATTGAACTTCATCTGTAAGCTTGTTATGATCCGTTCGAAGTGTTAAGGTTCGAACACTCTTTTCTCTTCATATTTATATCAGGCCCCTTGCTCTCTCTTTTAATGTTTATACGTTTTGTATAC
>NC_051413.1:21538434-21538536 GCF_015228065.2 Penaeus monodon
ACTGCTTTCTCTGAATAGCATGAACCTCAGCTAATATCCTTTCCCTTTATCGAACTAATTTCCAGTGGCTTTGATGTTTCTTTCAATACGGAGGTCTAATAG
>NC_051413.1:21538789-21539349 GCF_015228065.2 Penaeus monodon
ATTCTGATTTATCTTGTTATTAAAAACATATTACGAAAACCCTAGTTGTGGTTAAATGTTCCTGGGTATTAAGATGATCCACGCCAAACAGGTTTAAAGTGTTGCGTCTTCTATACATCAATCACGGTAAGAAATTCCAAAGTTCTAAGATTTTTACCAAGTGTCATTACACGGTATTCTAAACACGCCGTCATCTTAATTGCAAAAGTGAGATTCCGCCACTTTTTCCAATGACGATTGTCATGTGCGTAAAAGACATTCAAAACATCGTGCTTGTGATTGTATCACACAGTAATGAACTTCAGGGTCTTTTTTCACGGGAGATTTACGAAAGGGTCACACGAAGACGAGGAACGGGCGGAAGAACACTTGTATTCCACGGTTTATGTGGAGGAATTCACGCATACGAGCACCCAGCTTAAGATCATCAAAGGTGTGTTTATGGCGAGGAAAAAAGGTTATCAAAACATGCGTATAAAATATGGAAATTAGTCTAGAAAAGGAGAAGGGAAGGTGCTAACAGTGGATATGAAATATTGCGCAGAATTCCAAATTCGACA
>NC_051413.1:21539438-21539568 GCF_015228065.2 Penaeus monodon
TTTATAGATATATTGGTAGACTGATAGACATATACACATGGGTGTTTATCTGTATGATTCTCTAAATCATAATAAAACCACACAGATACTGTGTACAGCCCGCTTGCACGTCCACACATATATAACCCGA
>NC_051413.1:21539637-21539765 GCF_015228065.2 Penaeus monodon
TTCCCGTTCCCTGTTTCCCTTCTATATCTCGTTTGCGGAGAAAATGATGCAGAAGGTAAGCAACAGATATTTCCCTATGCATTCTTTTGTTGAAGCTCCGTTGCATTACGAACAGATGTACCAACTGT
>NC_051413.1:21539847-21540033 GCF_015228065.2 Penaeus monodon
TTACAAACTGAAGACAAAAGAGCATTTGATTTAACTATTTGAATCCAAATTGAATCGTGCAAACGTTTGTTGGGTTGATACATGAACTTCCTGAAAACCACTAACGAGGTAACAAGAGGAAGAGGAAATAGCATCCAAAATGAATAATTGACTCTAAGCTATTTTTACGTTCACACACACATACAG
>NC_051413.1:21540067-21540290 GCF_015228065.2 Penaeus monodon
CCCACACTAGTCTTTATCGAGACACCATGGAGAAAAACATTGCGTTCTGTTACGTGCTGGCGATAGATGCCCTTGAGGCGAGAGAAGCTTAAGAATGAGGGAGTGAAATGGGGTCTCCATTCACTCCTTTATAAAATGGGTGATTTCTGAAAACTTGAATAAAAATGAAGACAGAAGAAACTCTCCGGGATTTCTTGAAAGGATATATCCTTGGGAAGTGTAA
>NC_051413.1:21540382-21540480 GCF_015228065.2 Penaeus monodon
AATCCTTCATTTTTTTTTCACTTCCCTTCTTTCTCTCTCTCTCTTGAAAGGTCAGAAAAAATGTTAAGAAATCGAAGCTCAAAGCTCCCAAGAGATAT
>NC_051413.1:21541475-21541755 GCF_015228065.2 Penaeus monodon
CACGAGCTGTTAAGAAGGAACAAAAAAAGGCTAAAACATGAAGGCCATTTCCCAGCCTTTTTGTCCTTGTTTGTTTTAGCCGGAGAGAGATGAGAGGTTTTCCTTGTTGCTGCGTTTCCTGTCATGTGTCTTCATTTAGAGAGACATTTTGTTCCTTGCTATTTTCTAACATTATGTTGACACGTTTATCTTTTTTTTAAGGAAGGTCAGTCATTATTCTTTAACCTTTGATTATCTTGGATTTTCTTGAGTATCATGATTTTCCACACAGATGGTGGGA
>NC_051413.1:21541989-21542872 GCF_015228065.2 Penaeus monodon
GAATAGCATGAACCTCAGCTAGATTTTCTCTCCCTTTATCGAACTAATTTCCAATGGCTTTGATGTTTCTCTTCAATACGGAGGCCTAATAGACGGTAAACTAGATTCAATTTATGTATTCTATATATAATCTGCTCATACATTTATTTAGGCTTGCCTGAGGAACTAAACAGAGAGTCTTGATGCTTAAATACGTTATCTTTATTCTATTATTCACCCGTTTTTGTTTTTATCTTCGTTTTTTTCTCTTATTCTGCTTTATTTTATTATCTTTCAAACGAGTACAATGCATCAAAACAATATAGGGAAGACAGGTACAGAAGACATTCACTGACTGGTTATAAAAGCCCTAGTTGTGGGTTAAGGTTAATAGGTATTGAGATGATCCATGTTAAACAGGAATAAAGTGTTGCAACTTCTATACATCAGTCACGGTAAGAAATTCCAGAGTTCTACAAATAAGTGTTATTATGCGGTATTCTAAACACGCCGTCATCTTAATTGCAAAAGCGAAATTCCGCTACTTTTCCCAACGGCGATTGTCATGAGCGTAAAAGACATTTCAAAACATCGTGCTGGTGATTGTCTCACACATCAATGAATTCCAGGGTCTTTTTCACGGGAGATTTACGAGAGGGTCACACGAAGGCGAGGAACGGGCGGAAGAACACTTGTATTCCACGGTTTATGTGGAGGAATTCACGCACGCAAGGACACTGCTTAAGATCATTAAAGGTGTGCTTATGGCGTGGAGAAAAGGATTTCTAAACATGCGCGTAAAAATATGATATTAATCTAGAAACGGAGAAGGGAAAGTGCTAACCGCTTATGTATACTTATGGATGCATAACAGTGATAGGCAGATATAGACAGTCCCCCGTCT
>NC_051413.1:21542921-21543270 GCF_015228065.2 Penaeus monodon
TCACTCCCTCCTTCTTTCTGCTTTCGCTTCCCCTTCAGTCTTTCCCTTTCCCTGTTTCCCTTCTATATCAATTAACCAAAACCGCAAAATCGAGCATGTGTATGGGTCGTAATTTATCCCATTGATCGCAAGGGACCTCTGGATTGTGGTTGTGTGTTGATTCATGCGCAGCGAGCAGAATGGGAAGAGAGGGAAGGAGAAACAGCAGGAATGGAAGAGAGAAAAGTGAATGGTAAAAAGAGGATTGAGGAAGAGCAAGGGTGAGGAGGAAGGGCGTCTGTGCATGTGTCCCCTTCCCTAAGTCTTTTTCTTTCTTTCTCTGTACTTGGGTATTTGTCTCTGTATCCCT
>NC_051413.1:21544627-21544691 GCF_015228065.2 Penaeus monodon
AACTTACTTGATAGGTCGTCACCAAATAAGAATGTTTAGGATGGTCATTACGTTTCATGAATAA
>NC_051413.1:21545268-21545756 GCF_015228065.2 Penaeus monodon
CCGGCCTGCACTCTGACTGGGGGATATTTGGCCTATATAGCAGGCAGGTGGGCGTCACTGATATATATCAGGGGCCGCTGAGCAAAGAACCCATGCGCAAGTCTCGCAAGAAGGCTCGCAAGCAAGGGAACAAACAAGGAAATAACTAATGAACAGCCTGATGCAAGCGTGCTCTCGTGCTTGAATGAAGGCACTGATAGTTGGTACTACACTCCTATTTTGAGTCGACTCAGTTTGTAGAAGTTAGGTGGGCCTATCTAACCCTGCGCATGATCTTTCCACTCTGGCCGGATGCAGTTTAACGTCATAAAGACGCTTATTTTACTTTGAGCGCCACTTCTGTATTTCTTTTATTTATTTATTTTCCCTTATAATCAATCTAGTCAGAGGATTCGGGCAAAAAAATGATGCGTAAAACTGTGGCCCAGAATCCTTAACAAGATGCTTAAGGCAGTCGCTGAATATTCAAGTCTTTGTTGACAACACAA
>NC_051413.1:21546905-21547177 GCF_015228065.2 Penaeus monodon
CAAGTTTGAGAGATAAATGGACAGACAGTTTCAAAAATATATTTTGGAAAAGAGTCAGGTTACAGGCATATCAGACCATAAAGTCTTATGCATAGTGACTACGCGAGATCTAACTTTTTTCATTTTTCAAAGAGCTGAAAATAACCATCAGAACTTTAGTATAATACAATTAGAATTTTTCTACTTATGCTTTTCGTAATTTCGAAATGTAAAACGTAAAATATCTATTTGTAGGGATATGTGTTCTGCACGGGTTGTTTACAATTAAAAGT
>NC_051413.1:21547227-21547347 GCF_015228065.2 Penaeus monodon
TTCTGTCGTGTTTTTCCCACTACCTCGCTGTCTCTTTATTTCTGTCTCACTGCCTATATGTGTTCCTGTTTCTGCCTCTGTATGCCCGATTCTCTGCGTATGTATTTACCTCTTTATAGG
>NC_051413.1:21547635-21548165 GCF_015228065.2 Penaeus monodon
GTTGTCTGCCTCACCTTCAGTATGCAATCAATTCAGCTTTGTTAAAAACACGTTGCTGTATTATTCTCTGGTCTCCCAATCACCGTTGTATATTGGTATTTCCGAATAATTGGCGAATTCAGCAAAGATAAAGAACAAAAGCAACATCCATAAAAAAAGAACTTGTAAAAGAGGATCTATATTGTATGTACCAATAAATCTTTTCTTTGGTCTTGTTTGAATTTGTCCTTTTTGGCCACTTTCAGAGCATGGTTCATTTGTATGGGCTCAAAGCAAACAACACGTGCTGATTGTGATTGCAAATTTAATTACTGGCTTCAGTTCATCAGCCCAAGCAATTGTTGAGGACTTGCATTCTGAATGCTTTCTGGTTAGGTGTGTGGTGAAGAGAGAGGGTGATGTGAGATATTTTTTATTTCTAAGGTGACATTTGACAACCAGTTCTGTTTTCTCAGGGGTAGTTAGGCAAGATTTATATATATAAAAAAAAACATTTGTTCGCAAGGACCGTAAAATGTTCACTGAATTTT
>NC_051413.1:21550583-21551087 GCF_015228065.2 Penaeus monodon
AATTATTCTGTCAACACCCCCCACCCACCTTCTCTCCCTATCTATTCCCTGCCACACACACCCTCTCCATTCCGCTTTCTCTCTTCTAAAACATGTGTCCAAAATTATGTACATTAGCATACACACAATCAACATTTCCGTTTTCCTAAACATGCCAATCCAACCGCACAAAATTAACCCAAGCGAGCCACCACAGGCATTACAAGATCTCGCAAAACAGGTCAGGACGTATTATATAATGTCCCCCGTTAGACGTCGGCGCTGCCATGCCATCACGCGAGTCTTTGCTAACAAACAAAGCCGTAATGAGGCAAGTCTGGGGGGGAAGCGTCACGGCATAGCCAGGCATTCATAGCGGTTATGTGAACGTCGATGCGAGGTATTTCACTGCGGTCTGTGAGGTCGTGAGCAATGCCGTTCTGTAATGCGTTGCAAGACGGGCTATATATAGAGCGCCTTGGGTTTTGTTTGTCAGTTCTTGAGAGTTAATAAAAAAACATGATA
>NC_051413.1:21553129-21553349 GCF_015228065.2 Penaeus monodon
GCCTCGTGAATCACTCTCGCCACTACATTAAGAACTTGTCTCGTGCCCTGTCGAGCGGCTTCCCTGGACGGCCTCGCGCGCACAACCGCAGTTTCCCGTTCTCGTGTCACACCACCATCGTTAGCCGACAGTAAATTGTTCGCAATGAGATAAAAGCCTCATTTACTTGTTTTTCTGGCCTCGTATCACCGCCCGATCAATGGGGCTCCCGTGGAAATGT
>NC_051413.1:21554668-21554902 GCF_015228065.2 Penaeus monodon
TCCCCTCATTTCCGATGAGTCTGTAATAATAATTTACGAGAAAATATTCAACAGTTTGATTATGTCTCACTGATGCACTCTCCTTTTCACTAGGATAATTTTATCAGTAACTTGAGTTTTAAAAGCTGCTTTGCTTCTCGTACATACGTATTCTCAAAAGCATTTTAAATCCTCTTACACAGGCGCATAATCAGGCCTACGAGAGATAAAAGTTACAAACATCTAAATGCTAAA
>NC_051413.1:21554959-21555266 GCF_015228065.2 Penaeus monodon
TGGCTGAGCTTCATACTGTGGATTGATAACTTCTTATTTTTATTTGTCACTTTTCTTTGTTAACTAACTTGATATCTAACAGATGTTTGTGCGATTCTTTAGCTTTTCTCAGTTTCCTATAATATTTTTGTTGTTATTATGATTTTCACTGTGGTATACCTAGATAACTAACATTTATTTTGACTGTCGTTTCATACACGATCAACTTATTAGAGATATTAATTATTTTCCATGAGGTTCCATAGTATTCTTAAATTGTGATGAACACCTTAACATTTCTTTGATTTTGGCCCAGATTTTTTTTTCT
>NC_051413.1:21555357-21555457 GCF_015228065.2 Penaeus monodon
TTTTCTATTATTTTAAACACAGATGTTTAACTAATCTTGCGTTTTTTGCCTTATATTCATTTTAGCTGCAAATTCGTGTTGCTGTCATTTCTTTCCGATA
>NC_051413.1:21555487-21555864 GCF_015228065.2 Penaeus monodon
GCAACCTTCGCTCCTCCAGTGTCTTTTGAGCAAACATATAAAATTTCTTGGGCATCACCCTTAGTCTGCAAGGATTCCCTATAGCTTTTGTTCTGTTAACACTGTAACTCTCATATTTTTTCAAGAAATCTTTCGTGCTTCGTATGGGATTATTCATTTTTTTTCTGATACTTCCAACAAATTCTTATAAAAACATCTTGTTTTTTAATTATCTGTCTTTAATTCCTAGAACTTCTCTGAGTTATAATGACAATGTTTTGCATCTCTTCCGTTTTCTTTTCTTTTCTTTTTTTGCACTGTGCAAGGTAAAATGGATTCTTTCTCAGTTCTGCATCCTTTCTCTTCCAATTCAAAATCAAATTCATAGTTCTAAAAAC
>NC_051413.1:21556304-21556870 GCF_015228065.2 Penaeus monodon
TTTCTGTTACCTTCTTCATCGTTTTCTACATATTTTTACTCAACCTTCTGCTATGGCATTGCAAATCCCTATTATACATGGAAATTGCGATTTGTCTTCCTTTAATGTAGGCTTTATATCCTCATAAAACTGATCTACATTCCCATTTCAGCATGATTTAGTTAGGACATTTCCTTGGATAATCTAAATACAATACTATGCAGCCATATTTAATTCAGAGATTTTCCTTTTGCAAGAAAACTCCCTCAAAGTACATTTTAAAAAAACGTTCAGCCATAGCTGATATTACAAGTATGTTCTGCTGTACTAATTCTTTTGTTTACATTCATAAAGTGCTAAGTTCTTTTTTTTCTACTTATCTAAATCTGAAAATAATAATATCTAAGTGCCTAAGTAGACACGTTCTGAATCGAGATTATACTGACATCCTTATATTCTACCTCTAGTCTACCGTACAGATCAATGATTTGTTTGTGCTGTAGCGATCTTTGTGACCATTAGATGTTGTATTAAATTCATTAGTTACACCTGAAATCATCCGGCATAGTTTCATAAAGACAATAGCG
>NC_051413.1:21557737-21557947 GCF_015228065.2 Penaeus monodon
GCAAGGGGTAAATCATATTTTTATATCATAATTAATATAATATAAAATATTTATATATTTTAAAAATTTTATATTATATATATGTATATAAAAATATTTTTATAAAATAAAATTTATATATATATATATATTAATAAAATATTATATAATATATGTATATAATATTGTGTGGGGCGGTGTTTTTTTGGTGTTTTGTGTGAATGTTTTTGG
>NC_051413.1:21557991-21558567 GCF_015228065.2 Penaeus monodon
TTTTTATATATTATTCTTATATATTTTATATATATATAATTTATAAAAATATATATATAAGAGAGGGGAGAGAGAGAGAGGGGAAGAGGGAGAAGGGGGCAGGGGGGGAAAAAAAATAATTGTTATTTTTGGTTTTTTTGTGTGTTGTTATTATTTTAAAATTTTATTTTATATATTTTATATTTTTTAAAATATATATATTTTTATAAAATACATAATCCAATATATTTTATATATATTATATTAAATATAATTATATATTACACCCACCATAAAAATAATTTAATATAATTATATTTTATATTTATTATTATATATATATATAAAATGTGTGTGTGTGGGGTTATATATTATATATATTTATTATATATTTTAAATATTATATTTTTATTAAAATTGTATTATATGTTTATTTGCATATATAAATTTTAAAATTTTAAAATATTATTTTAAATATTTTATATATTATTTTATATAATTTTATTTTTATATTATAAAATATATATATATAGCCCACACACGCCCCCCCCAAACAAATATATTACACACTTTACTGTCTGTATAAAACAAAATACA
>NC_051413.1:21562798-21562890 GCF_015228065.2 Penaeus monodon
GGAAGGAGTTCAAAGACTTGCTTCCATGAAGACGTCAATAGAGAGACACGCTCGGCGCCAGGAATCGACCTCTTGAAATGCGATCATTTGAG
>NC_051413.1:21563653-21564189 GCF_015228065.2 Penaeus monodon
GTAAATTTACAACATTTACAACATTCCACCCTTGCCTCACCCTACCTCCCGGCCCTTTCTTACCCCCACCCACACCACCGTGCACCAACCCTTGTTCTTGCCCGCTGATTCAAAGAACAAAGAATCGTATTTTTATGGTTAGCTTTTCGTCTTGTACCTTAGAACAAGGTGTTATATTATAAACACAGAAATAGAACTCAGGGGAAAATAAGATGATGATCCAGTATATTAGATTAAATGTAAGAGTATTAGAATGACAACAATAGTATTCTTTGGTTAAAATAAGGTGGTACAAAAATATCTCAGTTGATTACATATCATAAAACAAGCTGCCATGTCGTAAGCACAAGGGAATCGGGAGAAAACATAGTAATAACAAAATATATTCGATAAATGACAGAGAATCACAATGGAAATAAAAGTATTATTTACCCCAGTGTTGATCAGAACAAGGTCTTGCGCAAATTACTAAATCATAAAAAAATAAGTGAGTGTTTTTATCCTAAGCACAACAGGAAATCATAGGAAGCAAGTGC
>NC_051413.1:21564221-21564586 GCF_015228065.2 Penaeus monodon
ATATGTAAAAATAGAAAAAAAATAGTACTCAGTAGTCTTATTCATTTGTATAAAGTCCAGGATTCTACAAAATGTCAAGGGCGTAAATAAAGCGAGGAATTATAGCATGCCCCATTCAGGAAGAGGAAAGGTAATAAATCCAAGATACTTTTTCTTTTCTGAAAGTTTACAGAACCAAAGAAATGATCCTTGAACGAATAAAGAGATTCCTGTTTTCATCTTATAAGTTTCACGTACGATAATCTTGGGGAGAACTAAGTAGAACAAAAAAAATTGTGTCACTTTTTATTGTCTAAATTTGAAATAGTTCGAAATGTTAACATCGGGTTAACAAGCGCATACACACGCAATATATATGTGTATGT
>NC_051413.1:21565128-21565445 GCF_015228065.2 Penaeus monodon
CCAATATCCGCATCCAATGATATAAGCCTTTTTTTCCAACAAAAGATGAAATAAAACAAAAAGCGAATTTCCTCTCGCGAAACTTAGCCCGCAGCATCACAATAATATCCCAAGAGAAAATGGCAATCAACAACATTTTTCTCTTCCGAAATATCCAACTCGGCGTTTGGTGCGACCGATGAACACTTTTTATTCCAATACTTGCGCGTTTTTCCCGCTGGGGTTCGAAGCGGGGTGTAGAAGGGGGAGTAAAAGAAGGTATATGGAGGAAACGTATTATCATAATAGAAGGGGGGGTGTTATACTATTGAAAACGG
>NC_051413.1:21566026-21566238 GCF_015228065.2 Penaeus monodon
CGATCATGTGTGAGTCGTTTGTGTGCAAGCGGAGGTTTGGTGATTATCACGATGATGACAGTAATATCCATAATAAAAATGTATAATGGGAATGATAATGAACAAAATGATCAAACTACAAATCAAGAAAACTGTTAATGTTTATTCTATTAATGACAAGGACTGTTAAAGGAGAACAGACAGTTGTATTGCTCAGGTTTTGAATTCAAATG
>NC_051413.1:21566593-21566982 GCF_015228065.2 Penaeus monodon
GAGTAACATGATTTTGAAATGAGGAGAAAACACGTATAAATGATGAAGTCAAGTTTTAAGTACTTTATTTTTGGAATCATATCGTTTGCTCATTAGTATCATTCTCTGAAATTTTCCCGTCATTATTGTCAATACGAGTTTTTTTTTTACTTTATTATATGGAGATTTCTTAGCCTCCTAGACTTTTATCAAACGAGGAAAGGGTGAAATGAAACGACAATATATATTTTTTTATTATCTTTATATTTCCTATATTCTACAACACTTATATTAGTGATGATTTACAAAAAATATAAATAGTACCATCTTTACAAAAATATTAGCTTCCCTATTATCTATAACTTGTTCGTGTGTATATGCCTGTATAATAGTGTTTTACATCAATTGTG
>NC_051413.1:21567032-21567423 GCF_015228065.2 Penaeus monodon
GTAGTTTAATCTAAGTTTGTCCAATGTCTGTACTCATATTTCCAGAACACAAATATCCACCCCCTCAAAATACTATCAAAGAGTTGTAATACGCAATTGTAAGTCAGCACTCGATCTTCGAAACACAGACATACGCGTAGTAAAAAAAAGTCACACGATTGAAATACCTTTATACAATATTTATAAGCAGCCTTTCATATACTTTTTTCTGAGGTTTATTTATGATACAAGAGTTTACGTGACAAGGCTATTATTACATTCATCTACATTTTGATTTTTTATGAAATGTCCCTCAAACTCTTTATGTTTTACCGCTACATAGTTCTGCATGCGGTGGATTAGTATTTACACAACGCACCAGGGTGAGAGAGAGAAGAAAAGAATACATGTG
>NC_051413.1:21567667-21567871 GCF_015228065.2 Penaeus monodon
AGGTGGATCTCCAATGGGAAAACGTTAATGAGCAAAAAAGGAAAAGAGAAAGTGAAGAAAGGATATGGGTAGAGTGAGATAAAGCCGGGAGGGAGAGTGAGGAGAATTTTAATGGGGGAAAAGGCAAAGAAACCATGGCAAATAATAGACGCTTGAAGGTTGAAGTGGGCGGTGGGGGGGGCGTGAAGTGCTGAGTGTGGGTTG
>NC_051413.1:21567949-21569077 GCF_015228065.2 Penaeus monodon
TTATTTCTATCTATCTTTCTCTCTGTGTCTGACAGTTTCTTTATGTGAAAAGAATTGAAAGAAATATACAAGGAGACGCCATAATTTCAATAAAACGTCTGGATAGAGCTGGAATAAGTGTGTGTATAGAACAGGCATGTTGCGTGTAAATGGAAGTACAATTATCAAGGTTGGAATGAAAGTGATAACGACGAAGCAAAGTTCTTAATGCTGTTCTTAAGCGGTGCCAGATGAGTGGATGGGTGTGCAGAGGAGTGCCTGTTTACGTCTGAGTCTGAGGGAAATGGATATAACTTGATAAATGCAACATGGATTATCCTTAACAGTGTGTGTCATGTAAAGCTCCGTTGTTGTGTAGTTCTAGTAACATTTTTTAATATATAACTGACTGATCGTGTGCCAACAGCATATGGAGCTTATGATGATATTGAACAGCCGGTGTCTGTAATGAATGAATACAGAACTTATGTCAACAATACACAGCAGGTTGAATGTAGAAAAAATCAACAATATTATGGATCTATAGAGGGGGATGTATCAGCACTGTCTATCTTGTATATGGCACGCAGAGAAAGAGTTTGTCTGAAGATCTATCAGATACGAAAACACCAATATAAAAGGATTGGAATCCCTCTATACACATTTATAGATTTTCACTTTTCGACATAGCATTTGAGGGGGAGAGGCGTAGCAAAATGTATATTTTTTTTGTTTCTTTTTTATTACATATAATTTACAAATATAAATCCATCATCGATCTTGATACATAATCCTAATAGTTTTTTAGAAAAAAATCTATAACATTACATAGCAACACATGGAATGAACATGTAGTGGCATTAAACTCCATGATTTTCTTAGTCAAAAAAATGTCTTCCAGCTGAGAAAAGGAGAAAAATATCCTCAAGAAACGGAGTTCACACCGAAGAACTTTTACCTTGACACTATCACTGAAGATCCCGAAATAAACGCCGCTCGGGGTGGTGGGGGGTGGGGGGCCTCCGGGCTGCGTGAAGGACGGGTTTGTACTCTGCGCCGGACGCTCGAGGGTGAGCCAGCGAGGCCGCGCCTCCCCCCCTCGGCTGCTCCTCAAGTGCCTGAGGGGAAGCAGCGGCTGGAGATGGGGGC
>NC_051413.1:21569616-21569812 GCF_015228065.2 Penaeus monodon
CGCTCCCGTACAATCACAACCTCCCATCCACATGCCTCCCTTGTAACACCAACAAATCGTGACTCACACAGGCGAGTGGGTCACCGAGCAGCCTGACTCAGCAGAAGCACCAGGAGGACGATGATGAGGACCTGCACCTCGCTCCGAGCGGTGCTGCTGCCCGCCGTGTGCACCGCCGCAGACTCCTCGCCTACGA
>NC_051413.1:21570217-21570281 GCF_015228065.2 Penaeus monodon
AGAGCAGTTAGATCGGTTATCTCTTTTAAAGAGGATGGCGGAAGAGGCCAAAGTTGAGGTCTAT
>NC_051413.1:21570336-21571084 GCF_015228065.2 Penaeus monodon
CATCATCATGCTGCTATGCATTTAAATCTATACTAACTCTAGTCGATCTATTATGCTTTACTTTCCTTTCTTAGGTCAAGGTTTGTGAGAATTATGCAATGAATTTTTCAAATATCATCAGTTATCTCCTAATATCACAAAGTTTCCCAAACAACCCCGAAAATACCAACATCCCCAAATATCCACAAATATCTCTCAAAATCCCTGAATACCCAAATACCATTAAGAATACCCACATATAAGTCTCAACATCCCTAAATACCCACAAACGACCGCTAAAATAAGCAAAAAATACCTCTCAACTTCCTTAACACTGCCAACAGAACTAAAATACCCGCAAATACTTCTCGGCACCCTTAAATACCTAAAAATGCACGAAATATACCCACACAATATCTATCAGCATCACTACAATACCCCAAAATACCTCTCAGTATCTCTCCTAAATACCCCAAAATACCTCTCAGTATCTCTCCTAAATACCCCAAAATACCCGGAAGGTCTCATGTGGCCACCAAAAAGCCGGGTCAGACCACCAACATTCCACATGACGTTACTTAGACCTAATAAACTTCAATTTCAAAGGTCACAATTTACCATTGACCACGTGGACGAGGATATAGGCCGCCTCGGCGAACTCCGGAGCGCAAGTGTAGTTTCCCGAGTCCCCCTTCACAGCCCTCGTCAGGAAGAGCTTCGAAGTGGTCTTCGAAGGAGTCTTCTCGATCTCCACGCTGACGCCGCCCCT
>NC_051413.1:21571763-21572022 GCF_015228065.2 Penaeus monodon
GTCATTCACTCCCTTACCTCGGAGAATCATAGTCCAGCTCCGTGGTGTCGCGATACCAAATCACCGTCCCAGAATTCTCGGAGTGTGTGCTGACGATACAGGTCAGTTTAATGGTTGAGCCGTTCTGGATGTAGATCTCCTTCGGCCCGAGGATCTTCGCTTGCTGAACTGCTGGGAGGAGAAGGCAATCTCTCGGTTGAATAATATCGGATCACAGTCGACAGGAGAGAGAGCGAAAATGAGATGGATTAAATGGTAG
>NC_051413.1:21573564-21573844 GCF_015228065.2 Penaeus monodon
TGAACCACCGAATTCCTTTTCCTTCCAGCCACTCTAATCGTCCCATTAGTCATCTTCCTAATCACGTTCCTCTCCTTATTTCTCACTTTCTTTCTCATTTCCACCTTCTTTCTTGAATTCCCTCTCCCCCAACGAAAGAAATAAAGAAAACTATTTTCAAGATTTGTTGCCAATAAGTTTTGTGAGAATTTACTCAATAACTAAATGAAAAATAACAAAATGATAAATCGACAAGATACTAAATCAACTTGATTTAAAAAGAACAAAGAATTCAGGCCCA
>NC_051413.1:21575116-21575193 GCF_015228065.2 Penaeus monodon
GTCAAAAGTCTCGAGAAAACCTCCTTGTTTTAGTACTCACCCTCCACATTCAAGCGGACAGGCAGGAAGATCTTTGG
>NC_051413.1:21575650-21575853 GCF_015228065.2 Penaeus monodon
CACCCTTCCTGAACCACCGAATTCCTTTTCCTTCCAGCCACTCTAATCGTCCCATTAGTCATCTTCCAAATCACGTTCCTCTCCTTATTTCTCACTTTTTCCCTCATTTCCACCTTCTTTCTTGAATTCCCTCTCCCCCAACGAAAAAAATAAAGAAAACTATTTTCAAGATTTGTTGCAATAAGTTTTGTGAGAATTTACTC
>NC_051413.1:21576786-21577064 GCF_015228065.2 Penaeus monodon
TCTCGAGAAAACCTCCTTGTTTTAGTACTCACCCTCCACATTCAAGCGGACAGGCAGGAAGATCTTAGGACTCGTAGACACTTGGCATTCATAAATCCCGGAGTCTCTGAAAGTGACTGGGCTGATATCCAGGTGCCACTCCTCGCTGTTCTCAGGGTGATAAACCTGGGCGCACGATGGAGAGAAGGATGGAGGGCTTTTAAGCGTGGTTTTGCTGAGCCGTTTGGTGATGTTACAAGTTTTGATTAATTAAATTATTTGTTTTTTCTTTGTATATG
>NC_051413.1:21577780-21577871 GCF_015228065.2 Penaeus monodon
GGTCAGCAAAACCACGTTTAAAAGCCTCCATCCTTCTCCCCATGGGCCCGGGTTTATCACCGAGAACAGCGGGGAGGGGCAAAAAACACAA
>NC_051413.1:21578022-21578156 GCF_015228065.2 Penaeus monodon
TAAAATATAATATTAATGTGGTTTGTGCCATCCCGCGTTTAGGGTGAAAACCGGGCGCACGAGGAGAGAAGGATGGGGGGTTTTTAAGGTTTTTTTGGACCCTTTTGGGTGATTTTAAAATTTTTGTTAATTAA
>NC_051413.1:21578755-21578857 GCF_015228065.2 Penaeus monodon
TTTGTGGTTATTTTCACATTTAAATTATATCTTGATTTTTAAAAGCGGATAATCTTTAAATGATATGGTGAGGGACAATAGATAGTATAGTTCAATTCATGC
>NC_051413.1:21579280-21579414 GCF_015228065.2 Penaeus monodon
ACCTAAGTCAGATGGAACAGGAGAATGGACGCCAGATTCGTTGTTTTGGAATGTCAGCGGGGGGGAATGGACAGGTTTTATTCAGGGGCCCCTTTTGATAGACTAACTTTAGTTGAGAAGACAGGGTAGGGGAA
>NC_051413.1:21579829-21580029 GCF_015228065.2 Penaeus monodon
GAAAGCATAACGTCGAATACCTGAAACCTGTCATCGCTAGTATAGGTAAGGATTCCCACTGTCAAGATGTGTAGATCCCGCTGTCGTATCCAGGATACCTGCGTTAGAGAGACAAGATGTCAGTTAAATAAATCGACTTTGAGGGCTGCAAACATTTAGTATAGTAATTTTCTTTTTTTTCACTTGCACTTTCTCAAAGA
>NC_051413.1:21580193-21580502 GCF_015228065.2 Penaeus monodon
GGTCTTTCCTTTCATTTTCCCTTTCCAGGTTTGGGACCCTAAACGGAAGCCTCGTTGCTGCCCATCCACATGAAAGTTGGGCCCCCAAAGTGGTGTCTGCAAAAAACGCCATATTTGGGTTCGGCGACCCCCGTGAATTTATGTTGGTCCGATGTGTCTTCCACCTGGCGACCTGAAGAAAAGGACAAGGAGATGGGGTCAAATCATGTAGGAATCATGGACTCATGAAGGAATCAGCTGTCCTTCTGTAGGTCAGTCATGTCGATCAATTCACTTTTTTAATGATCAATTGATTTTTAAAAATTTTTT
>NC_051413.1:21585547-21585754 GCF_015228065.2 Penaeus monodon
AAGAGATACCAATGCACCAACAAGTAGCTTGTATATTGCGCAATGACTCAGTACTGACCTTTCAACATCATGTTTGCATTTATATTCATTTACTTAATGATTCATTGATACAGTATCCAATATTTTGCCATTCACTCATAAAGCCTTTTTGAATTCCCACTTCCAGCGATCCTTTTTATATAATTAATTAAGACTTTTAAACCAGGT
>NC_051413.1:21585943-21586246 GCF_015228065.2 Penaeus monodon
TTAGAGTCTACAATTAGGTTTTCTTCTTCGTAAATTGAAGTTAGACGAAGTTCGTGGTTTTCTTGCCGTGTCTAGAAGTTAGTTATAATGAGTAGCCAACTTCACTGTGGGCAACTCTTTAAGAACAATGCAAAAGATATGAATACAGGGTTCTTCTAATTATACCATTGTCAGAAACATAAATCTGGAATTATACATGTATATTTTTGTTCTTTTGGCTCGTACGTGGTGCGGCGTAATGCTGCATGTAGTAGAAAGACTGGGAAGGAGTTGTTTTATCTATAAATTCTTTGCTATTTGAGA
>NC_051413.1:21586883-21587999 GCF_015228065.2 Penaeus monodon
ACTTCATTTATTTATTTGATATATAATCTGATCCATCAGTGTAATTTCATTGTTGTTGTTGAGCGTTCCCAGTAGAAATCTATACAGTGCGGAGCAATGAACTGTACTCTTAGATTACCTTTAGATTTCCGGCCGTCAGCGGCCTTGTCTGATCATGATATATCGAGCAATAAATTTACATATTGTGATATTATTGGACGGAGGAGGAATCTGGAGGTAAGATATTTTTCCATCCTTTTTTGTACTGCATTCATTATGAGGGTATAAATATTCCTTTTTTTCGCGATGAATCAGATTTAGGGTTCAGTTAGTGTTACATTTATTGCTTTCAGAGTTAAATTTGAATTGGTTTCATGGTGGAAGTTGATATTTTATTATCACCACTGTTTTCTTTCATCATTACACTGTAATAATATTAATCGTGTTTATTAAGTCCATTTCCATTATTGTTATATATTTAATCAATGTTATTATTGACAAGACTAAGGATTAATTGGCCTACTACTACCGTTAGTATCACTGTATTGCTATTTCGATAACATATGAATAGCCTTATTTACAAGTAGTGTTGTTTGCCAAACTGCACTGACAGAGAAAGTAGCTAACAGTGCTCACAGAAAAAGAGGTAAATATTCAGCAAGAGTACAACAACGCTTACAACTAAATACTATTAACATTGTTAGCCATTTCAAACACACCATGAAAAAGTCGTTTCTGTCACAACCTTCTGTATATTATTCATTTTATAGCGTGATCAAAGGACAGGGAATGAAGTCCTATGTCCCATTTCACGGCTGTCACACAAGCTACCGCGTGTGCAAACCCTTGACTACCCCAAGCCATTACCAACCCAGCAATTGCTTTAGGGATGGAGTGGCATGCGTCCTCAGATGGTATTCCTACTCTAGCTATTAATATACACCAGGCTAAGTGGAAGAAAGTGGTGCGTTCCGTATTGAATTTGCCTCATCTCACTCATGTTCCTTGCTCTAGTGTGCGAGAAGTAACCTATCTCTCGTCACGGAACACTATTGTACGTGAGAGGGTGAAAGGTAAAAGGGGTTGTTAGGTTGTCTCGTTTATATTATGTACATTTAAGGTATTTCTGTTTGTTTG
>NC_051413.1:21588371-21588891 GCF_015228065.2 Penaeus monodon
ATCACCATCACCCAAAAGCATTATTCAGATTAAAAGAATCATCACTATTCCTATTACAGAATTCATTAACCGCCGTATTATCTGTATCACATCATTCGCTCGTTTAGATAACAAAGTCTGTGAAAAAAACACAAAGAAATGAAAAGAATCACTACAGCCAAACTTCAAAAGGAAATAGAAACACGACTTCCCATTAGGTCTATTTGTCGACGAACATAACGAATAGTGTAAATTTGCTTAGTCTGTGCCCCCTCCCCCACTTTTTTTCTTTTTTCTTTTTTATATCTCTTCGTTTATATTAGATCAATTATCTGTCTCTTTTTCCGGCAATTTGCGTAGATTACGTTCATGCGCGTGGAAAATTTTCATTTAGATAACTGATGCTCCATTATGAGTGAGAAAGATAATGAAAAGTAAATATGAGGTATAAATTAACTCCCAAAAAGGTTTAAGTAAAAGTAAATAATTCTTTCTAAGCAAACCCTTTCAGCTATAATGATCACAGGACGACGAGCTTCAC
>NC_051413.1:21589144-21589341 GCF_015228065.2 Penaeus monodon
TCATTGTAGAAGTTGATGTTTTTTATTATTCATTATCACTGTTTTCTTTCAAAGTTACATTGTAATAATATCAATCGTGGTTATTAATTCCATTTCCATTATTGTTATATATTTCATCAATGTTATTATTGACAAGACTAAGAATTAATTGTATTGCTATTTCGATGATATATGAATAACTTATTTTACAAGTAGTG
>NC_051413.1:21596273-21596639 GCF_015228065.2 Penaeus monodon
CGTGTGACCTGCAGCTGCCATGCAACCTTTAGTCCTGCCAGGATCAACGCAGGATTTGCAGAGGAAAGGGAGCATGAATGGCGGGGGAAGATAAAGACGATGGGAATTTAGGGAAGACGTAATTTGTCATTCAACCAAGATATTAAGGAAAATGTCGGGAGTTAGGGGTTTGTTTTAACTCTCTCCCTTTGCTTTATATCTCGATATTTTTTATCCTTTTGTAAAACTTTGTTATATTGTTTTATCTTTCAATGTTGTTTCTATAAGTATTGATTTCTCTGTCTATGCGTCATTTCAATTAGATGTATTAAAACTCTTTGTTTGTATATCCTTGTTTTTCTTCTTAGTCTATAATCTTATAGATTT
>NC_051413.1:21596803-21596975 GCF_015228065.2 Penaeus monodon
GTTTCCAGTATTTGAATAGTCTTTTCTTGGTAAAGCTCTTCCCTGGATCCGATGACTTTGCATAACTTCCATTATATATGACCATCAGATGCCAAATTCTTTACATTGCCCAGGCAGGTTGAACATCAATTGCTCTCTGCTGGCAAGAAGCCTTAGAACTCGTGACGCAAGT
>NC_051413.1:21597077-21597219 GCF_015228065.2 Penaeus monodon
CTAAAGCGACGTCGATACATTGATTCTGCGTAGATGATTAAAGCGATACCGATACCAATACATGTATCGCCGATACATCATTGCCAATACTTTATTGTACAAAATATCCCCAATAACTTGAACTGCAAACAATGTTTGCAAC
>NC_051413.1:21597547-21598315 GCF_015228065.2 Penaeus monodon
TTATCATGTTTTTTTTTCGATGTGATAGATGTTCTATGGCAGTTAGATATTATTCCATTATCTAATAAAATCCTAGGTAACAGATAAATCTACATTACACAAATGAAATCGTCCTTTGGCATTCCAAAATAGATTTGCCATGATGATGTGAGTCCACAAGTACTAAGAAAAGAACTTGTCATTAGTGCATCAGCATCCAGTGAACAATCTACGGCGTTCGTACATATTCAGATTTGGAATAAACGAGCATGCACAGTACGTTGTATTGTGCATAATGGAAAGGAAATTCGAGTGTGAATTTCTGTCAAAAACAATTGGTATATGGCAGCCTCCACACAGTTTGAAAGCATGCGTTTTCCTTTAATTTTTCTGATTTTGTCTATTATTCATTCTAAAAAGGCTAATCTAATCGCCATTAATTTCAAATTGATTATGTAATGTATCCATGTATCTACTTTTTTCGATACATTTTAATAAAAACATTGAGTAGTTATTGAGTAGTCAAGGCGATGCCGATACCAGTACAAAGGTATCGATCGATGTATCGCTGACGTAAGTATCGCAATACTGACCATCTTTGTGTGTTTATAAATGTATTGTATATTATTTAGGTATTTCATCTTTCAAATAATAAGGTTTATGAAATTTGATGGATATGTTTTAGATCGAAGAATAAAAGTAATTAAAATGGTCTGTTGTCTTTCCATCTAAACTGGGCATTGGGAACTTACCTATTGCATTTACTCCTCTACCCCACCCCATCCCTAT
>NC_051413.1:21598781-21598983 GCF_015228065.2 Penaeus monodon
TACCGTTTATTAAATACCTGTGTCACATATTATGCAATGAATCAGCCTCTTGAATATTTTTACCTGACGTCTGTTTTCACTTCCCCTGCCGGTGGTTATCGTACAGCGGCTTGCATTGTCTTTTCTACCACGGTGCCAGGCGTGTGATACTAGGTCATAAGAACGAGAGTGATAAACGGTGTGGTTATTAAGTGAAGACCAA
>NC_051413.1:21599198-21599516 GCF_015228065.2 Penaeus monodon
GAAAATTTCTGTTGAAATCTGTCTTTCACATATCTAGTCAATTAGAGAATAAAACGACTCTACTAACAGCCTCTATAAAAAATATAAACTATATAATAAATTGTTTAATGCACGTAATTCATACGTTAATTATCATCTGTATGCTTCTTGTTATATGTAAATAGGCTTAATTCTGACAATAATTATATAAATGTTAACCAACGTTTAACATAGCAGTAGATGGCAATGAATCACGTATAGGAAATCATCAAAACAAAAATGGTTGACATTTTACATTTCCTAGTGAGATTATGTTAATGCGATCCAAATAGTTTACAT
>NC_051413.1:21599580-21599854 GCF_015228065.2 Penaeus monodon
TGGAAAGCAAACATACCTCGCTAACAAAAGTCCTCTTGCAACTTTCTTTTGTTAATAATTGTGTTGCATGTGATGAGACTTAAATCTTATTTCCCGTTATTTTATGGATCAACTACACTAAGGATTCATTATTATCTTCTTGTATTTTTCATATGATTTCCTCCTCGACTTAAAAAACAAGAAAAAAAAACATAAATGCAACATCGAAAGTAAAACTGGCAGGAATCCAGTTTATACCCGTTTATATGTGATTTATCTCTTTAGTAATCAATCC
>NC_051413.1:21600127-21600235 GCF_015228065.2 Penaeus monodon
GGAATACGGATATTTTATCTAAACAAATGAAAATAAGGAACTAGGGATCATGGATTCTATTAGGATATTCGAGATTTGCGTTCGAAGAGAAAAAAGAACGCATACTTT
>NC_051413.1:21601143-21603258 GCF_015228065.2 Penaeus monodon
CCTCCCTTCCTCCTCTCCTTTCTTCTCTCTCTCTCTTCATCAAGCTCCTTCCCCTCCTTCCTTCCATGAATTTTAAATCAGTACCGCCTCATCGCACCGATGGTGTTTATATCACACTTTTCCCCATCGTATTTGATGCAATCATCCTAACTCAGAGTAATTACGAATCAGATTGAATACTGGCGCTGCCGATTGATCGTCGGTCAGCTGGCCAATGGTAGTTATGCCTTTAATTAATTTGATGGCTGGAGTGGGGCATTCGTAACAAAGGTTATTGGCAATGACATATTCGAAGTGATGCAATCAGTTCGATGCCCTTCTATAAGCAGTCTGACAGTGATCGTGCCATTTAAGGGCTACTATGGGAAGCCTACGTGTTTCTGAATTAGGGGTTTTAAGGGTTAAAAGAATGTGTTTTTTGGGCTGTGAGCGATAATACCATATCCGGTGAAATTTTCTGCCAGGCTGAGAGTCCTACTGCGGAAGATTTTACATCACTGGAAACTAACGCGTTATTAAGGCCAAAAAGGACCCTTGTTTTGTAATGTCCATCATTTGTCTTTTCATTGACAAATATAGATAAGTTTCACACGAAAAATCTCACCCTCACGTATTTATTAGCAGAATTCAGGTACAACCACAAATTATTGTTTTCGTTTAGATATGCTTAAGAAACGCAAATGCATGCATTCATTAATATATTTTCTCTGAACCCTCAAACTGTGAAAACATACTGAATGAAGACATGAAAAACTCAGTAAACGCAATCGGAAACAAATTGCCTTATCAAAGGCTGTCTGTAATTCTAATGAAAAAAAATATATTCTAGATTGAGTTTTCATTGTGTAGACTTATCCATTCTATCATACATCTTCAAACGCCTTATTATCAATGTTATATCCCCGTAATTGAACCGTCTGTGATATATATTCAGCCCCGCTTATAGAGGGTTTTCACGTGACGTCATCAATAAGGCGTCGGCCATATTGGAGGCACTGGAGGCTTGAAGTGTTTGTCTGTGTCCGTTCCTTCCCTTTGCTTCCCTTCTTTCTGTGGATTTGAAAATTGAATTGCTGCCGTGTCTGTGGGTGTCATAACTGACAAAGTCGAGAGTCTCATTTAGAATTTTGTAGACTGCCGAGAATAATTCGAAATCAAGGAGAAATATACACTAAAATTGAGTGAGGAAAGAAGATGGCTGTGTTTATCGCCTGAATCAGAATCTTTAAGGAAAAAATTGATAATATCAAGGTGTGCTCAACTATCTTTGTGACAGATAAAAAAAGAAGAAAAATATATATATATATTATTCTTTTTAAATAACTAACTGAATAAGAGGAGAAGAAGCAGACTGGCAAAGGGCTTAGGTTATGCCAAGCCCTAAAAACATCCTGTTTTATTACTGAGATTATCATGTAAAATGTTAATCACTCTCCAAGTACAATCTGATTTCAGTCTTGTAGCAAACAGTGTAGCAGGAAAAAGAAATAACGGTTTTCATTTTTAGTTTTTGCAGGAAAAGGGTCTTTGTAGCACTTTAGATTTTCAGCTTTGCATGGACTTGTTGTAAATAATAAATAATCAACGAAGACTGGGTACGTCATAGCAGCCCGTTCCAGTTAGTTGATAAGTTTACAACATTATACAGATCTATGCCACTGATTATGTCAATTTTCCTTTGATGTCTTTCTTTTTCATTTGGTCTCAGAATTTCTTTGCATTTTTCTGTAGCATCTGACCACCCTTTCAAAGTAATGGACTTTATAAATACGTAGATTTTTAAAAACAAAAGCGCGCATGGTCTTTTTCTTGCGCGCACCCGGGATATCTGACTATTGATGACGTCATTGAAAACTCTCTGTAATCATCAATTAATCCTCGTTTCTCCTTTGCCTTTAATGGGTTCGTAAGACCTGATTTAATTAGTGTTTTAGTGTTCCGCCCTAATTTCATATAGGTGAGCGGGCTGTGATTACCTCAGTTTTCGTTTTGTATATGTATGTTTGAATGTATTTTGGTACAAGACCTCTATTTTACAAACATGCTTGCTGCTATGTACGGCTTACTGCTATGTATGTCTTGAATTATGTTGTAATGTAATGTACGGTGTTATGG
>NC_051413.1:21603473-21603795 GCF_015228065.2 Penaeus monodon
GGTCATACATTCTTATGTCAACCTAGACTGCATCTCCTTATAGCCTATTATTTACCTGTATATATCACTGACTCTTATCGCTGTGTTAAATTATGAGAAGGTGACCAAAATGATAAGATTAATTATAGTGATGATGTGCGGAATATCAACAGAACCATGATTAGAGGTTAATGGCAATAGTGATCGTTAATAATGCTAGTGGTAGCAAGAAAACCCATGTAAGATATTACCATAATTATGCACATTGATCATTACAGACTAAAAAGATAAACACGGCGAGGTGTAGAACGATAAAGACTGTTATGATACTGATAATCACTTC
>NC_051413.1:21605472-21605814 GCF_015228065.2 Penaeus monodon
GCCCCTATCAGAGTTGAACTAGTCATTATCATATTATCAATAATACCTTTA
The DNA here is from genome assembly GCF_015228065.2 of Penaeus monodon. Classification (NCBI taxonomy): domain Eukaryota; kingdom Metazoa; phylum Arthropoda; class Malacostraca; order Decapoda; family Penaeidae; genus Penaeus; species Penaeus monodon. The sequence continues at coordinate 21,605,524 of NC_051413.1, forward strand.
TTAGTAGTATTTCTACATTGGCAGAATCCTTTTGCAGTCATGTAAACCAGCCACATACTGATTTTTTCCCCTCAAGATATAAAGATATACTTACCATTTTTGTAATCACATACTTAGTGTAAGTTTTCCACTACATGCATCATTCGCTTGATAATTTCTCATTTAATTACATGCGAACGTGCTCCATTAACATCGTCAACAAACAGGATCATCGTGTTGGGACATAAATTAATTATGTTTGTATCTCCACTTAGTATGTGGTGGGATGTGCTAGAATCAACTATTCAATAT
>NC_051413.1:21607191-21607800 GCF_015228065.2 Penaeus monodon
CAAAATACTGTCTTGTCTAGTCAAATTAAAATAATAATACTATGAGGAATGATAAATTCGAGACGAGGAATCTTCACCAGAAGAATACTAATAAAGGAAAGAAATGGCAAGTTTTTTTGCGGTTTCATCTCCGACCAAAATTTCACCCTAATGCCATGCCTCCGTTGCACACGAGTAAGTATTGACTTTAGCTTATGCTGGGTCGCACTATTGCCATTGCAACTTTCTTCCTAAACACTCTTTGAGCAACAATGAGCTATCACACTGTAGGTTTTGATGCGTCAAATTAATCATTACATAATAACGAAAGTTGACTTGTTTTGTGATGCTTTTATATTAATGATGCTTTCGAATATCTGTCATAACTCATCCCTGTTTTATGTAAAGGTCTGAACTTCACCGTAAAAAGCGCTAGGAGACATTGGTGTATCTAAACCGTAATATTGCAAAGGCACATGCAGGAAGTGCTGCAGCGACTAGTTTCGGCAACAATGACTGCCAAGTTTGTGTGCGTTTTAACAATGCTTTTTTTTTTGAGAATATGTATTGCGAAAGCAAATACAGAAGTGGGTATGTAAAGTTTATTGAGTTTCAACTATTGTTACATGA
>NC_051413.1:21609485-21609984 GCF_015228065.2 Penaeus monodon
TGCACGTATGAGAACCCTTTCCCGCCTTCTGGTAATGTTGCTCTCGAATCCAACAACGTTATCGATAACGGGAAAAAAGTACTTACGCATACTTACCCCACTGTCACAAAATACACCCAATCTTAGAACCTATCAAGCATAATCCTAACCAATATCCAGGCCAATATCTCCCTCTTAAAAACTCATCAGGCATCCCGTTCGGCGATCCATTTATCATCACAGAACCCATTCGTAACGCTTCTAACAACCCATTCTCCCGCTTGCTTGAGCATTAAGAAAGTTATCCTGGCAATATTCACATGCATCCGCGAGCAGAATATCCAAAACATTACACTTCACAATAAAGACTGGAGATAGTGGTTCAACTGAGCGCTCTGCTTGTGCGTCTCACAATACAATAGGCATTTTAGATAAGCTAGGAGGCACCCAGCAAGATGCCGTAGCCTGTGCCCTCCTTAGTGTTATATGCTTGAACATGATCAAAAGGAATGAAAATGAA
>NC_051413.1:21610059-21610277 GCF_015228065.2 Penaeus monodon
CTGTAGATAGATGGAGAGAGGCCTAACTGCAATACATTTGTCAGTTTTCATGTTACATATACTAGTGAAAGAACATGTCGCATACAAGCTTACAGATATTCTAAAATGTGTATTTTGTTATATTCATCTGAGAGCCATACTTAAGATTTTGTGAATATCTATAAATTCATAAATGTTTTAACCCCAAACACACGTGGCCAATTATGTGTGTATACATA
>NC_051413.1:21610641-21610815 GCF_015228065.2 Penaeus monodon
ATCCTACATGGGTACTGCAGTAAACCCTCCGTGCTGAGAGATGATTACATGGCACTTCCGTAGCACTAATACGATTAATAAAAGATTACGTCTATAATATTGGCAATTGTCTACTATTCATACAATCACTCATATGGCTACGCCTCTATTCGCTAAGATTTGTCTTACTCATCT
>NC_051413.1:21611081-21611404 GCF_015228065.2 Penaeus monodon
ATGTTTATAAACAAACCAACATCGGAATCCTTTTAAAATTCTTACTATACAAGAATACATTAAAAGCAAGTAAATTCCTTTTTAAAAATTCAATGCAATCGACAAATTAATAAAAATACGAACGACAGATTTATGAGGTGTAAAATAATTTCTCCCGAGGGCACTGCTGATCACGGTGGGCAGGTGTCTTTGAGCTGCTGGGTCATCTTCCGGGACAATAATTTCTTGATATCCCTCGAACCTAAATTTTAATCGTCTATAAAATCGTTCTGGGAAAAGAAAAAATAAATACGAGAAATGGATCCATTAAAGAAAGGGATCCG
>NC_051413.1:21611544-21611719 GCF_015228065.2 Penaeus monodon
ATTAAAAAACAAACAAAAGAATAATAGAAAATTATCTTCCTGTGTGGTTATGGGTAAGTATTCGCAATATGTGTTTTGCAGACGCCTCTCGTAAATTCCCGATGTGCGTAGATGGCAGAATGACGCAATGACCGGGACGGACATAGAGATGATATATACACTGTGACCAATAGAC
>NC_051413.1:21612123-21612311 GCF_015228065.2 Penaeus monodon
TCGGAATCATTTGTCAGTGGAAATGGCTGTCATTTGTTGTCCGTGATTATCAGAAGAAAAGGAAATGTTAAAAAAAAAGAGAGAGTAACATAAAAAAGTACAATAATGGAGCTTATCTGATTTTATGAATCTATCTTTAATTTATAAATCTTATAGAATCACTTATGCTTCTCTGTTTTTGTTTAAAG
>NC_051413.1:21613086-21613202 GCF_015228065.2 Penaeus monodon
ATGAATGGAATAGCACGCGTGAGAGTGTGCCTATCAATAACGTATACGAACAGGTTAATCAGGACAACAAATGAACATTATAGAGCTGCCCATGACCATAAACGAGCAATACAGTA
>NC_051413.1:21613767-21614769 GCF_015228065.2 Penaeus monodon
CTAATCCGCTAGACACATAAACAATGCGAATAGTACATGACAGATGGAAAACGAAGAACCTTTATAATCAACAAAACATTAAAAAGTAAATAAATAAATAAAATAAAATAAATTAATAATAATAAATACCGAAAGTAAGCTTCCACAACACTAAACAGATCCTCTCCAATACAAAACTATAAGAAGAGTGATCTACAGTCAAAACCCATTAGCGACAGGAAATCTTACCTCGCGTACTTGGAAGACTGTAAACAAAGTAAAGAATGAAATGTAAGAGCGCTAGGTGTCTGGACATCGTAGAGGAGTGTCGAGGGGCCCTTATGAAAAACTGCGAGCAAGTGTCAACGGAATAAATACTTCAGTTTTCTGTCAATTCTTTGGCGGTGTTGGTTTCCGGGCCATCATGTTCACAGAGAGCCGCAACTTGTTAACACCTTTTTACTTTATTTTATTTTCTTGTGGTTAAATAAAATGAATGGAAAGTACATCTAATAAAGCAGATTTTACTATATTTATATGCCTTATTCATATCACTACGTCACCACACATCACTGTCCGAAAACTTCGTTAACACAAATCTTTTATCTACCGATTAAAAGTTATTTAAATTTAAGAATATATATAAAAAAAAACACAAAAAAGAAAAGAGGAGTGAAAAGCGTCAAAAAAATCACTTTGCCGGCAGAAATCAAACAAACTCTCGATGCCGATTTAGAATTCAACGGACTTCTCACTTATAACAAAGGAAAACGGGCAACAGAGCGTGGGCCCGTGACGTCCTTACGCTCAGAGGACCCGAGCAAGACTGGGCCCGTGATAGTGAGAGTGAGTTGACGAGTGCGCAGACGCTGACCACAGCTTGTATGGGAACTGCAGTGTTGCCTAAAATAATCCTCTTTTTGACAAATATATCACTTTCTGGATCACTTTATGCAAAAGTGGTAGAGGTTTAAAGAACTCTATTTTCTATTCTATTCTGACATTTCCTAATTTTTCGTGCTA
>NC_051413.1:21618768-21619235 GCF_015228065.2 Penaeus monodon
GATAGATAGATAAACATACAGAAGGTATATCTGCTATATCGCTTATTTATAGAATATCTTGTGAATTCTTTCATACGTTTACCCATTTTCTTTCCTGATATTTTTCATTGCCACCGGACCGTAGACACGAGCGAAAATCATTTTGAAATTCTTACAATGCCATTGATAGATCAAGATAGCGAGTGTGCCTCAGCGAGTAACATTATGGAATATAATTTGCTCGGTAAAAGCTCTCTGCAAACAATATGTACTACATTAGGTGATGGAAATTATTTTGTTCTTTACACTGATAGTTTGTTTTCTGTTTTGTCATATGTTTACGTTTTTTTTTTATGTGGTGTATATGGTTTATGAAGAAATGCTTGGGGTATTGCAGTTTTGTTTGAAGTGACTGCGTTCGATGGTCTGTTCTTATGGACTAAAAAAATTACAATGCATTCCATGTGAAACACAAACTGAATGGTAAT
>NC_051413.1:21619635-21621386 GCF_015228065.2 Penaeus monodon
TTTTTCTCTAGCCTCTTCCGTTGTTGTGTCGCCCTCCATTGAGTAGCGGTTGATGTGCCACTTGGCTTGGAGTAACAGCAGCTACGGTTGGTGCCGTTTTATTTTTCGATTTTTTTTACTTTTTTATTTGCCCATGCTTTTTCATTATTATGAATAATGTCTATATCTATAATGAATTCTTTCCATCGTTCACGTCTTATATTTGAAACTAATGCTGCCAAAGTGTCACCCAGCTCTGTGGTGTAATACAAGAAGAAGTAAAAGTAGTAAAAGAAAATAGGAGAAGTACCACAAGTGGCGAGACGCGGGGAGGTCTAACAGTTTCCTGCGGGGAGGTAGCGAGGCGATGGATCCTTTAGAAACAACGGGACGTGTCTAATGAGAGCGGGAAGGAGTGTGGCAGACGTTCACCCAGCTCTCCCTGTGCTGAGGAAACCACCGAGTCTCGAAGATTTCACGTGCTGGAGGTGCGGGAGGATGCTGTGGTTTCGGATATTGAGGATGATGGAGATGAGGAGGATGCTGTGGTGTCACTGAGGATGATGGAGGTAAGAAGGTAAGGAGTATGCTGTGGTGTCGGATGGTGGAGACGAGGATCTTGTGGTTTTGGATGTTGAGGATGATGAAGATGAGGAGGAGGATTCGATTTCACGTTGATGGTGATGTGTGGGATGCTGTTGGTTTCAGAGGAAGATGAGGAGGATGCTGTTGGTTTCAGAGGAAGATGAGGAGGATGCTGTTGGTTTCAGAGGAAGATGAGGAGGATGCTGTTGGTTTCAGAGGAAGATGAGGAGGATGCTGTTGGTTTCAGAGGAAGATGAGGAGAATGCTGTTGGTTTCAGAGGAAGGAGGGGGGGGGTGCTCTTGGTTTCAGTCAGTGAATGTACGGGTAATGATTCGGTTTCACGTGCTGAAGGTGTTTGGGATGCTGTTGGTTTCAGATGATGGAGATACGGCGGATGCTGGGGCTTTTGATATTAAGGATGAGAAAAATGCTGTGGTTTCTGACAATGAAGACGAAGAGGATGCTATGGTTTCTGATAGTGTAGATGAAGATACGGAGGACACTGTATTTTCAGACAATGTGCTATTGAAAATGCGGTGGTATGAGATGAAGATACAGAGGAAGGTGTGAAGATGTTGCTGTTTCGGATATTATCAACGAGGATGTGTGTTTCAGAGGAAAAGGTATTTTCAGATGCTGAAGAGAAGGATCATGTCGTTTCGGATGCTGAAGGTGCGAAGGATGCTGTGGTTTCAGAAGCAAATTTGAAGGATGCAAGGCTTTTGGAAGATGGAAGTACGAAAGATGCTCTGGTTTCATATGACTTTGAAGCGAAAGATACTATGGTTTCGGAGAACGAAAATTAGGAGTATGCTGTGGTTTCAATTGCTGGAGATGTTGTGGCTCCAAATGATAAAAATGCTGTGATATACCCAAAGATGAGAGAGGGGACACTGTATCACACGAGGTATATTTCTGCAACGTCATAGGGGATAAGGCATCTCACTCCCACGTTCACGCAATACAAACCGAGACGACACAGAGTAAATACCCTTCTTGTGTTCTGGATTCCCGGGCCTTCGTTATATAATGCGTCAACGTGTAAGATTCCCCAGCCTTCTGTATGCAACGTATTGGTGCAACAACTGGGAATCAATACTGTGGTCTGATGCACTGCTCTTACCTAAGTTGTTACGCATTACTGTCTTAGACTTGCCAGGATCAAGGAATGAATGTGAAAAGTTTG
>NC_051413.1:21621441-21621616 GCF_015228065.2 Penaeus monodon
GGATTTTCACGTTGCTGGTTATGTTTACCCGTTTGATGGATATTTTATATTTCAGGATCTCGTTTCGGAATATCATAAAAACTGGCTTGGGATATATATGGCGAGGACTTTCGCTTTCTCTCTCTCTGCATTTTTCTATTGCATCAAAAGTTCACTTCCCTGTTTTCTCACTTGA
>NC_051413.1:21623580-21624268 GCF_015228065.2 Penaeus monodon
ATATGAATGTAATATTCTATTACATTCATCCTTTAATCAGAATTAGAGCAGTTGATATTCAGTTACTAAACACATAACAAACAAAATTTGTTATGCGATGGCGCATTTTTTTTCTATTGCACAGATATAAACATTAATTCTGCATGCGTTTTATCTCTCATAAGATATCAACATTAATTGTGTAAGCGTATTACCTATTTCAAATATATTAAAAGCATTAGAGATATTAGACACTAATACAATACATTCAATTGTACCTATAATTTAAAACGGCAATACTGTTACAACCTTAATTCAGTACCTATTAATATTTCCTCTTTAATTCAGTGAGATTTCTGTAGTCGTCAGATAATTCAGAAATATCAAATTCTCTTTCTTCATAACTCTTGCTTCTGAAATTATCTTTTGAAATGTCCATTATCATTGTCATTACATTAAAAAAGCCTTTCTCAAAAACTAAGCTCTGAAATAAATAAGTGTATTTGTCGGCTGTGCCTTTACTTGTTCAAAATTCCGAACAAAAGATGTATTACTTACCTGTGAATGTTTATGATGCTATGCGTTTTGATTTCTACGAAAGCATATCTGATTCTGATGCAAACAAAAGATATATGCAACTTTAGTGAAATATGAATGCAATATATCTATACTGCATATGAACACGTTTGTCCACACGCACGCACGCGCG
>NC_051413.1:21624590-21624730 GCF_015228065.2 Penaeus monodon
GTACACGACCACCGCGCGGAGGGTATCATTAGCACCGCGTCCTAGAGTGATATGCAGCCAGAAAGTCAAGGAGTCTTTTCATTTTTGGTTCTGGACGTGACTGCTGGCGGTTCGCTACGGGTGTGGAAGCCGACGATGTA
>NC_051413.1:21625434-21625536 GCF_015228065.2 Penaeus monodon
GGCTGTCACTGATATGCATATTTCGAGACATAAAGTAACATAGTAATCGGTTTACATTTATGACAAAATATTTTATTTGTTTGCTCTCATGTACGTGCGTGC
>NC_051413.1:21625727-21626090 GCF_015228065.2 Penaeus monodon
CGCGCGTATATACATGTATAAACGAAATCTGTATAGCAAAATCTGCAAGGATTGCAAATATGCATTAGCATATATATTAACCTTTCAATACCCGTTGTTCCATATGTATCCGAGCGCGACCATTCAGTCCATCCCCGGACTGCATAACGTTCACAATAACAACTCGAAGTTCAACAAGAACCTCTTTCTCACACGCCAGCACGATTTCCAAGTGTGAGGCGGACAGCATACTTACATCTAATTAGTGGCTTCCTCGTTCGCCTTCGCATCAGCTCCTTTTGAAGTCTGAATGTTGCAGGCGCTTTGACGTCTTAACTCAGAATTTACCCACACCATCTTCAGGCAAGCGGACATGCACAAGAA
>NC_051413.1:21627751-21628312 GCF_015228065.2 Penaeus monodon
TGAATTCCATGCGTCTCTCATTTTATTTCCACTTGACTTCCATCCATATCTTCGTAGCCTATTCCTTTTACTCTTCCCTTCCCCTCTTCCATTGTAATTTTCCCAATGAAACAGAACGATCCCTTTTCGATTCTTAGTTCCATCTGACCTTAAGTTGATGGAGGTCAAACTGGGTCATTGATCTGCCTCTCTGCCGCGGCCTCTGATATTTCCCGTCGATTCATCCCTTTTTGATGTGATATCGTGTCTCAATAAGCCGTCTTAATCAAAGCAAATCAAATCAAAGAGTTACTGACCGTGAAAACTGTGATAATAAGAAAGAAAAGTATTATTAACGTGATAATCAAGAACAGTTGTGCAATACAGATATGACAATAATAATAAATTAGTATGGAAAATATTATAAATATGATCATGAAAATGAAAAAGAAAAGAATCGTGAATAGGACGATAATGATTACAAAAAGGGAAATATAAATAATGATAAGATAGTAATAAGAAAATCGTGATAATAAAGAGACAAGTATTTAAATAAGATAACAATGATGAATCGATATTTAT
>NC_051413.1:21628352-21629153 GCF_015228065.2 Penaeus monodon
TATGTAGAAGGAAAGGATTATAAACAAAATTAATGTAGATCATAAAAAAGTAATATATTATATAATGGTTTGTAATATTCCGACTATTCTTGCTGATATTAATGTTCGATTATGATTTATGATTAAAAGTTCACCCAAGTGGAAGAACGAGAGGGGAGATTCTAAGCTTATAAAAACGACGCGCCTTAGTCCTGGAATTAAACAAATATTGGACGAAATGATCCTCATATGAATTGTTAATTTGCCTTTCTCGATACCATGGTGTTGGCAGCCTTAGTGATCGACGATCTGACTCCCCGAGGATATCCTGAAGTTGGCAAGACGAAGGATTTTCAGAAGCCACATGTGAGGGGCGAAAAAGCACGAACAATTTATCTCTCACTACAGGATGGTTGAAACAAAACCCGATTTCATGATAAACGGAAACACGTCAAATCTTTGACCATAATATAAGATAAAATGTAATAAAAGGCTAAACATTTAATGTAGAACAAATATATATTTTGTATGTATAATGATATCGCAGAGCGTAACTGGTTTACCAAATCCTTAGTGTTACGAAAATAATAATAGAATTATTTCTCGTAAAATCCATGCTGTTCAGACCTTCAAGTTGTATAACTGATAAAGGAAAATGTCTAAAGATATTGAAATGTCAACTTTGTTTATAGGTCATGCTTCTTAGAAAATTAATCCATCTTATCTAATTTGCTGCCGAGAATACCACGGCCCAATTAATGGGTTTTCAACAACTGCGTTCTGGGTAGAAAAAGGACACAAAATGGGATAAGTAAAGGCGAG
>NC_051413.1:21629218-21629467 GCF_015228065.2 Penaeus monodon
TAATATACATGTATATAATCAAACAAGAATATAATAGCAAAGGCGGCCAAATAGCAAAGACATAGCCTAACTCTGTTTCTCTGCCAAAGATTTCTTGACTCTAAAAGAGGAAAATCCAGTGGGAGTTCAGTGTAACTGCTTGGTTACAGTGATAAATTCCTCGCTAGTAGGAATTACAAGGAAAGAACGAATAATGAAATATCGATTTTGCTTGTGATTCCAGACCAATATTTATTTATTCATACTATC
>NC_051413.1:21629646-21629917 GCF_015228065.2 Penaeus monodon
CTTCTTATTGTATTTTTTAAGTGGGATGACTTACCAGCTCAACCTTACTATTTCTTCATACACTGACGGTGAAAATTAGTTAGCAATGATAAAGTTAGTACACTTAAACTCGTCACCTGATGTCTGACTAATTTGACAGATCAAGGGACCGTCAACCTAGGTAAAAGAGTGACCCAAAACCGGTGCTTGAACAAAAGTTCCTGGGCCCACACTTTCTCCAATAGCCGGGAATCTATGCAAGTGAGCAGGCTATCTGAGACGACGATGGCAA
>NC_051413.1:21630151-21630612 GCF_015228065.2 Penaeus monodon
CTCTGGTAAAGCAAAAAATAATTATACCTATCAATTTAATCCCTGTTATATAAATCTTAAAGCCATTTCCAAAGCAGATTAAAAACAATGCACGAGGTCAAGCCTTGATTGAACTAGAATCCCCGTAAGTTATAACATTATGGTCCATTTATATAGGGTTTCCCGCCCCCAATAATATCCCATTACTGCATAATAACACGTGATAATGAAGGAAATTCAAATTCCCCGCTTGGGTTAAAACTTCAAGTCATCTGCGAAAATTACATCAGATAGACGAGGAACGCAAGGAACCCGAAGATAAAGACTGGGTTGGGGGAACATTCTCAAGGTCTTCACCAACAGCTGGGGAATTTACGAAGGGGTCGTCGCAGCTCAGCTCCCGTTTGTTGCGACGTCGTGTCTGAATTCACTCCCGCCCCTTTGTTCGGGCTCGCCCATGTGCATACTGGAATGTTGTACAC
>NC_051413.1:21632873-21633066 GCF_015228065.2 Penaeus monodon
GACGTCAGTTAATCTATGCATTCATGGAAATCCTTTCTTTGGCAGTATTTTTGTTTATAATTTCAATTTCACTGCAATTGTTCCCTCTCCGGCCAGTAATGAAACGAAAGGGAAACCCTCTGGGATAATCGGCGACCGGACTGCACTTTGCACAGCAACCGGAAACATGACGAAATGGGACAAATCAAAAAAA
>NC_051413.1:21634045-21634298 GCF_015228065.2 Penaeus monodon
AAAGAGAACTTATTTTGGAACAACAAAAAAAGATTAGATCAGACGATGATATCAAACTCATTCCTTGTTTTTACTGACTTCTTCAGGGTTATAGAAAACACTTTATATAACAGTACTCAAAATGATATATTTGTGTTTGTTAAGAAACCTAAAAGTGATTTAAAAGCCAAGTAAGTATGATTTTTTTAAAAATATTACATACTATTGAAAAACCTTTTGTCCAGGTCGAATAAAGGAAAATACACATTGAAAC
>NC_051413.1:21634329-21634606 GCF_015228065.2 Penaeus monodon
ACACAGTATTAAAACTATAGTTCTAACGATTTAAAAATAGTCTTTCCTAGTCATTTACTTTTAAAATACATTTTTGATCGGCAGTACAGGAAAATGTTTAAAATTATAAAATAAAATATCAAAGCACATGAAAGATCGTAAGAAAACTCATGACCACGCTATAGCTTAACGTAACTCATGCACATTTTATATAGCGAAGAGTACAATATGCGAAAAAAGTTTTTCATATCGTAATAATATATGAGAATTTAATCTTAAAGCATAATGATTATCACAT
>NC_051413.1:21635252-21635499 GCF_015228065.2 Penaeus monodon
CCTCCCAGTTTTTTCCTCTTATTCTCATCGAAAAAAAAAAAATATATATATATATAATGCAAAATCGCATTAGAATTCATCCATAAAGTTTAATATGTATCCCTACTACTGCGGCAAGAGACTGAGAATCGGAAATACCTTGGCCACAATTATTTGCTGATTTACGTTTCACGCTTATTTTGAGTGACAACACGCCAACCCCGAGAAAGAATCGTGAACTTGGATAAGTCTGGACTTGGAATACATT
>NC_051413.1:21635655-21635779 GCF_015228065.2 Penaeus monodon
AGAATATGTGGCGAACATTACAAAAATACTTGATTGAAACTCAATGAAAGAAATTTCCTTCAGTGATTTTACTATTTCCTCTTTTAGAATTTAAGACTTATAACATACCGGTCTTTTCGACATT
>NC_051413.1:21636567-21636862 GCF_015228065.2 Penaeus monodon
CGAGCAAATGCTTCATCATGAGAACTTATCTGCCTTTCATATGTGCCTTGCTGAATATACCACAAATGCAATACACTTCGTACACTTTCCAATCCAATGCATGAATACACAAACTAATGATTGCTTAGGCCTACATTGCACTGGTTTATGCAAGACTAGGTTGACTATTTAAAATCAGTTATGCAGACGTGAAATTATTGCAAATTAGTATCGAGAGAGTAATTCACATAGAGCTGTAAGTCTGGTTCTGGTGAATCGGAAATTGTAATTTTATGTGGATGATTATATTTGAAAA
>NC_051413.1:21639756-21640513 GCF_015228065.2 Penaeus monodon
GGACATTTTGGCTAGACCAAAAAAGAAAGAAAAGTGATGATAGCTTATGAATTTCTTATAAAACTTCAAGGACAACCAGTAATTTATGGTAATTCAATAAAGTCCACAACTTAACAAAATGAAACTATTGCTCACTATTATAAAACTGTGTACATAATATTATACTTCTCTAGTAACTCTTGCTTCACAGGAAATTTTACAGCAAAATTTTATAATACAGGCTACTCTGACGGAATTTGGGAATCTTACGAAAACCATTGGTGAACGAAAGTTATTTTTTTGATAATCTACCATAGGTCAAACTCCCCTAGGTTACCCTCAGATGGAGCATTATTCTGACACCTCTGCAAAGGCGAATATATCTTTAAATGCGATTATCAGATGCTACATTTTCCTCCGATGATCCAGACAGTGGAAAGATGTTTTTTTTATGCACGCTGTGTATATAGTAATTCAAAATAAAGCGTTCTTTACATTATCATTTCGTTAAATCCAGGAATCACTGTTTCAATTATACTTATCCCGTTTATTCGCATTAAGTAACAGTTACCTTAACTTTGGCATATTGAGCTGCAGCTATCACAACTCTGATGTATCTGTAGGTTGATATAACTGTGTTATATTGAAATACAAGTTGACTGAACTTTGGCGTATTGAACTATAGATGATCATGCTTTGGCTTCTGGAACTATAGCTACAGAAGTCTCACTTAATTCAAATCCAATATCCTAACTGATTTATTACGAATGTTCCGCAC
>NC_051413.1:21640580-21640914 GCF_015228065.2 Penaeus monodon
CACAAGGGAAATCAACTAACAATCCTAAAGTCTCCCTCTTACACGTAACATCGTACAGGAATAAGTGTGAATATTTATAACACCACCGAAACAAGTACAAGATCCGTATAGATCCTCTGCTACCATTATTTTCCCAAATAACCGATTACGTAGGATTAAACCTTTGAAGAGCAGACCACCTGCCTGTAATGAGGTAATAAGCGGTCACGTTTAAGGCATGGAGCGTAACAGTATACATTCAGGGTTATTACATGCAATGCTTTGCAATACCAGACTTCCCAGTTTTAGAATTACGGTGTGAAAATTTGTTTTAGAAAAAAAGCTTCAATTATTT
>NC_051413.1:21641009-21641245 GCF_015228065.2 Penaeus monodon
TTGACTTGAATTGGATCTCATGATAGCACTATTCTGGAGTGAACTGGAAACACTGTGTTTTTTTTCCTTTTTGGAAATACATTTTCGAACCTCATAAAAGCGATGTTATCTTACTGACCTCAGGGAATTTCTGATTTCTGTCGCTATACTGTACTGGTTTGCTAACGGAACAAGAAGTAAATTTTCCTTTCACCAGGTATCTTTGTAATTATCTATGTAAATTAAATTATTCAGTT
>NC_051413.1:21641455-21641551 GCF_015228065.2 Penaeus monodon
TTCGAAATGCAACAACAAGGGACATAAATCCATAGTGATGTACAACCCCTTTTGATAGCAATTTATTCAGGAAACCTAGAAAACATTTAGGTTCTC
>NC_051413.1:21641689-21642919 GCF_015228065.2 Penaeus monodon
AGAACCTAAATATTTTCTAGGTTTCCTGAATAAATTGCTATCAAAAGGGGCTGTACATCACTATGGATTTATGTCCCCTGTTGTTTCATTTCGAAATAAGGGTGCACCTCCCTCCTGATTTATGTTCCAAAACTGCTTATATGAATATTTGATGAAAACGCATCATTCCTTGTTTTTCTTCCTTTTAGGACGGGTCATCTTTATAAAGAGAGGACCTACGAATGATACTATGAATTTCAATGTATTTGGAGTTTATATGTTAAGAATCACTTGTCTAAAATATATCAAAATATGACAGATGAAGCACTCGACACTCCATTAGAGAGAAAAGGACCATCACAAACAATCGCTTATGAATCTCTCGCTCTTACGATTTACTTTTTCTAGTAGTATTACATGAGAGTGATCGTTTACCTCTGTTACTCTATATCTGACTCAAGTTCCTCTCTCTTCCCTCAGGGCCCGTTCAGCAACCTTGCTAATTACCCGACCGCCGGGCGCACCTGCTCCATTACTATCTGTCAACACTCCCTAACTGCAAACCAATTAAGGAGATGTAAGGGTTACCAGTCTGCCCTTGTTTGTCTACGCTACGGGCGTTTTTAAGAAGCCTGCAAATTCTGTGGTTTGTTTTTGGATAAATAATAGAATTGTTATGTGTTGGTGGTAATGCTGGTGAGTTCGAATCGCGCCTGGGTTAAACAAACTGAAATATGGCGTTGTATCTTCTACATACACAGCACACACGCTCGCAAGCATAAGCACGCGTGCACTCCTACATGGAAAACAGATAATCAGGTATGTCAATATAAATAGGTAGACAGATAAATAGAAACAGAAAAAAACATAATCACGCTGATATATTTGTTTGCATGAAAACTCTTCGAAAAAAAATATTTTCCTCCTCCCTCTTCCCTCTCTCTTTCCCCTCAGCCTCCCCTCACATTTTTTCCTTGTCTCATCTGAAGAAGAAGAAGAAGGGGGAAGCTAATTAACTTTTAAGTCCACAAGACCGAGCCAGACGGCACGCAATTTCGGTAGAAACAAAAATCATATTGAACCTTTTTCCCGCCACTGGCACCGGCGCGCGGGGGTAAATATTGACGTATAAACATATGTGGGGGAGGGGGAGGGGGAACGAGGCGCTGGTTTCGTCTTCGAAACCGTATTTGTAGAGGGAGGGGAATAAAGAGGAGGTACAGGGGAATGGTCGACAAAGGAGTGGATTAA
>NC_051413.1:21643465-21644002 GCF_015228065.2 Penaeus monodon
AGGGGATCAACAAATTAATCAGTCACGCAAATACACGTAAAAAAAAAAAGACTGTACAGCAAAAAATCTAAAATTAAACAATACCTATACCGCTAGCCATCGGTTAGCATAAACACACAGACTTTTCATGTAGTGATCCATATACCCTCTGCCATCTGCAGTATTATTCAGAGTGTATTTAGAACATTCATATTCCAAAAATGGTTTCCCTGTATCAACAAGAACCGCTGGAAGGCCAGTACTAAGAAAAAAAGCCCATGTCTATTTTTTTTCCTTTTTTCTTTTTTAATCAATACAGCAGTGGCGGAAGTAAATATTGGCTAGGCAAATACGTAACGGAGGTAAACAACGGGAGGCGATCTGTGTGCCCTATCACTTATTAGACTGATTTCAAAAATCAACACCGGATGAAAAGAAAGGTGTTTCATGACGATTGCGTAATGAAGGAGAAGAATGAGCTGTGAGTTCAGTGACTCATTCTGAATGTCTCGTTGTTTCATTTACAGTCGTCTCATTCTCTGTCCCTCTTTCTTTAGT
>NC_051413.1:21647055-21647274 GCF_015228065.2 Penaeus monodon
ATCAGATTTTCAGTTTTTCAAAAATTAGGAGCGAATCGAGAATTACGTAGAATATATGCCGAACGCAGCATGTTCATGTATTCTTTGGGTAAATAACAGCAAATAAACAATCAGACAAAAACTAAGATATAATAATGATTATACAAATATCTTAATAGCCTCCCGACATCGTAAAACTTTTTCACAAAAAATGTTTGTAAACCGGTAAAGATTGTAAAA
>NC_051413.1:21648295-21648479 GCF_015228065.2 Penaeus monodon
CGTTACATTTCGTTCATATGTGTCACGAAGACATGTATCGGACTTCGATATTGGTTAATGATTATGTAGTTCAGCTCCTTAAATGAGTCTGACTAATGATATCGAACAATAAGAAAGAGTATGCGACGATGCAAAATACACAATAGAATTTGACATTTTCTGTAACGGTAATTTCTTTTCCCGT
>NC_051413.1:21648827-21649269 GCF_015228065.2 Penaeus monodon
TCTGTGATTTCTCTACATTTACGATTTCTAGAACATCCTAGAATCTCAACACTGTTCACCAGCCTACAGTATCTGTTCAAATTATTTTTTTAAATAAATTACATATTTTACGCAATTACTTAACGCAGAATTCATTCCGCAGGAAAATATTCTGGAAAACGATAATCAAATTATTAAATTCCTTTCGCTCCGGGTATGTCACTTGCAAGAAATATCTGTTATATATAATTCCACGGTATGAACTTTATCATAAGGAGGCAACTCCAAGACACAAAGTCGTCTTCCTATAGATAATTGTAAAATTGCATTTTCGCAAAGCAATAGCCTAATAGAAAACCAAATACCACAAGTTATAAGGAATCTATACAACTTGCTCTAATGACGAAGTTATTAACCATTCAAACGTTCTAGGTGTAATTTTCGTTATGTGAATAACATCCTT
>NC_051413.1:21649440-21649571 GCF_015228065.2 Penaeus monodon
ACAGCAGGGGATGTAAGATTTTACGTTTCAGTTGGTGATTGTATGTATGATTTTACGTTTCAAATGTTTAACGCCCTTTACGTAATGTTTCTTAGTACTTTATTGGACATTTCATTTAAATCTCTTTTTCT
>NC_051413.1:21650796-21650888 GCF_015228065.2 Penaeus monodon
TTTCCTTGCTAATCTGCATTACATTTACGCTCTGCTTTTCTTTATTTATCACTGATGATAAAGTAATAGGCCTCAATACGATGAGATAAAAG
>NC_051413.1:21652127-21652201 GCF_015228065.2 Penaeus monodon
AGTCTAACTTACTGAGAATTAATGTGAGTACCATGACTTAACGGTCTCAACAAGGCTCGTGGGGGCGGCTTGAA
>NC_051413.1:21652339-21652607 GCF_015228065.2 Penaeus monodon
CACTTTATGATTAAAGTTAAAATTAACTTTACATCCTCCCTCTGACTTTTGGTTATAATTCAATAATCATTATGACTGATATAAGAACAAAAGTGAGACGGGATTGTGACAATCACCCCCATTCCCCGGTATTTTCCGTTATATCCTTCCAATTTCATGACTTTTCTCCGTAACATATGACTTTGATCTTAATGTAATAAGCTCAATCTATTGCTTGGTGCCGTCAGAGTTGTCACCCCCGACAAGTTCCGTTGTATCCACGGGTCAA
>NC_051413.1:21652631-21652725 GCF_015228065.2 Penaeus monodon
CTCTATAGACTGGCATTCAACATTGATACATTTTCCTAAACCTTTCTCTCTCTCTGTGCAGGGTGAGATCAAGGCTCTGTTTCAGTTATCACAA
>NC_051413.1:21652838-21652921 GCF_015228065.2 Penaeus monodon
TGAAAGCAAATACATGGCTAAAGAACGGTGATGTTATCGCTGTTTACACCCTTCCCCCATTGAATTAATATTCAAAAATATTT
>NC_051413.1:21653404-21653563 GCF_015228065.2 Penaeus monodon
CAGCACCAGACCGCAATTGGTGATCTTTATGCTTGCAGAATAAATGTATCACAGTATTTACCTCTATGTCAGTGTTTAAAAAATAATAAACAGAGGCCGAGGAAAACATTTATTGAATTGTAACAGAAAGAGAAACACGACTTTAAAGGGTTTAACCAA
>NC_051413.1:21653906-21654059 GCF_015228065.2 Penaeus monodon
CGGAGACCAATCAAGAATGGAAGCCTCATCTTCCTTATAAGTTGAATGTACCAAAGATAAACCACATTAATTGTATCAGCAATATTTTGATTAAAGCTTAAGAGAGTAATGAAATCTCAATAATGCAAATGGAGAACAAGCAATTGTACTGGC
>NC_051413.1:21654999-21655222 GCF_015228065.2 Penaeus monodon
CTGGTATCATGGAGGGAAAAAAATTAAATTAATTGCGGTAGGGTTCATTTTGATTGTTTTGCATGCAATTTCAATTCACTTTGATTCATTCCAGTATGCAATATGTACATTCAAAATGTTCCG
Organism: Penaeus monodon; assembly: GCF_015228065.2. Lineage (NCBI taxonomy): Eukaryota > Metazoa > Arthropoda > Malacostraca > Decapoda > Penaeidae > Penaeus > Penaeus monodon. The sequence continues at coordinate 21,655,123 of NC_051413.1, forward strand.
AACACTGAAAGGGGCCGCACAAGTTATTAGAGCAAAAAACGTAGTGTAATCACTATGTACCATTGAATAAATAATTGTCTGGAAAATTATATATATGTAC
>NC_051413.1:21656630-21656763 GCF_015228065.2 Penaeus monodon
TGTTGGTTTACACTGTCTTTGTGGGGTTAATTTATTTACCACCTCCGACTCATCAAACTGAAACGGTTCAACTCCTCACCTTAACTGAAGCCAGAGGCTCTGGTCTTCGCTTCATGTAACTTCAAGTAAGTTT
>NC_051413.1:21662537-21662971 GCF_015228065.2 Penaeus monodon
TATTTGTTAAATAATATATTATGCGTGTAAATAAAATGTAATAAATATTGAAATGATACTTTGAATTACATACAGTTAGATCTTTGTTAAAGAAAAGTGACATGAAGTGAATAAATATGAAGTGACATGTTAATAGAGAAAGACAAATTGATGTTTCATCATCCTGAAAATATTTCTGTTCAGCCTCTTATAAATACTTGCTAGATTTTATGAGAGGTCCGCGTCAAATCATACATGCTGTATCTACCTGTGCATGCTGTACCATACCCATGCATGCTTTCTACCATAACCTGTGCATGCTGTACCATACCTGTGCATGCTGTACCATACGTAACTACTGTGACTTCATTATATCCACCTACTTAGTTTCTAAACCATTATGTATATTGTTGAATATAATGTTGTATTATATTAAAGGGTTTACCTTCCTCAGC
>NC_051413.1:21664148-21664540 GCF_015228065.2 Penaeus monodon
CTATATCTGACTCAAGTTCCTCTCTCTTCCTCATGGCCCGTTCAGCAACCTTGCTAATTACCCGACCGCCGGCGCACCTGCTCCATTACTATCTGTCAACACTCCCTAACTGCAAACCAATTAAGGAGATGTAAGGGTTACCAGTCTGCCCTTGTTTGTCTACGCTACGGGCGTTTTTAAGAAGCCTGCAAATTCTGTGGTTTGTTTTTGGATAAATAATAGAATTGTTATGTGTTGGTGGTAATGCTGGTGAGTTCGAATCGCGCCTGGGTTAAACAAACTGAAATATGGCGTTGTATCTTCTACATACACAGCACACACGCTCGCAAGCATAAGCACGCGTGCACTCCTACATGGAAAACAGATAATCAGGTATGTCAATATAAATAGGT
>NC_051413.1:21664577-21664955 GCF_015228065.2 Penaeus monodon
CGCTGATATATTTGTTTGCATGAAAACTCTTCGAAAAAAAATATTTTCCTCCTCCTTCTTCCCTCTCTCTTTCCCCTCAGCCTCCCCTCACATTTTTTCCTTGTCTCATCTGAAGAAGAAGAAGAAGGGGGAAGCTAATTAACTTTTAAGTCCACAAGACCGAGCCAGACGGCACGCAATTTCGGTAGAAACAAAAATCATATTGAACCTTTTTCCCGCCACTGGCACCGGCGCGCGGGGGTAAATATTGACGTATAAACATATGTGGGGGAGGGGGAGGGGGCACGAGGCGCTGGTTTCGTCTTCGAAACCGTATTTGTAGAGGGAGGGGAATAAAGAGGAGGTACAGGGGAATGGTCGACAAAGGAGTGGATTAAG
>NC_051413.1:21666069-21666322 GCF_015228065.2 Penaeus monodon
GGGGATCAAAAAATTTAAATCAGTCACCAAATACACGTAAAAAAAAAAGACTGTACAGCAAAAAATCTAAAATTAAACAATACCTATACCGCTAGCCATCGGTTAGCATAAACACACAGACTTTTCATGTAGTGATCCATATACCCTCTGCCATCTGCAGTATTATTCAGAGTGTATTTAGAACTTTCATATTCCAAAAATGGTTTCCCTGTATCAACAAGAACCGCTGGAAGGCCAGTACTAAAAAAAAGCC
>NC_051413.1:21666350-21666568 GCF_015228065.2 Penaeus monodon
AATCAATACAGCAGTGGCGGAAGTAAATATTGGCTAGGCAAACGTAAGGGAGGTAAACAACGGGAGGCGATCTGTGCCTATCACTTATTAGACTGTTTCAAAAATCAACCGGATGAAAAGAAAGGTGTTTCATGACGATTGCGTATGAAGGAGAAAATGAGCTGTGAGTTCAGTGACTCATTCTGAAAGTCTCGTTGTTTCATTTACAGTCGCCTCAT
>NC_051413.1:21667305-21667509 GCF_015228065.2 Penaeus monodon
ATGAGAGTGATCGTTTACCTCTGTTACTCTATATCTGACTCAAGTTCCTCTCTCTTCCCCCAGGGCCCCTTTTGCAAACCTTGCTAATTACCCGACCGCCGGGCGCACCTGCTCCATTACTATCTGTCAACACTCCCTAACTGCAAACCAATTAAGGAGATGTAAGGGTTACCAGTCTGCCCTTGTTTGTCTACGCTACGGGCG
>NC_051413.1:21671698-21671807 GCF_015228065.2 Penaeus monodon
AGCTGCTCCATAATCTCCTACGAACTGTCATAATCACCTGTGACCGAACTTCTCTCGTTGGTGGAAGTACTGTTAGTAATGAGCTGCCAGTCCCTCCTTCATTGATCAC
>NC_051413.1:21671962-21672041 GCF_015228065.2 Penaeus monodon
TTCTCTTTCATAGCTAAATTCGTTGCCGATTATACGTGATCTGAAAAAATAAAATGCTCTGCTCTGAAAAGAATATTTG
>NC_051413.1:21672209-21672457 GCF_015228065.2 Penaeus monodon
ATCGCCTTAAACTCCCATGATTCTTTTGCTTCACAAACTTAACGCCTTCGTGAATTTCCAGCACCAGGCAAGCCTTTACTCTCAAGATAACAAACTGGACAAAATTGCCTTTCTCACTTTTACGTCAACTTGAGGAAGAATATTACAGATGTAAAAGGATCTCTGAGTATCATATTTTCTTGATATAAATAACGATATCAAAAACGGATGCGAACATTATGCTGCAGAGGCATATGAGTGAGAGTGTT
>NC_051413.1:21673407-21673906 GCF_015228065.2 Penaeus monodon
TTAGTTTCAAATTTAAAACATACTCGTATATGTTGTATTATATTAGCCCATGGTGATTGGTTACATTCTATGCATACGCAATATTTAAACTTATCTACGCAATATTTACAGCCAAACTATCGCAATATTACGTCCTTTGTACACTCCGGTGCGTGTTGCGGGCGTGTGGGCGTAGTGAGATGCCCGCTGCACCTTGTTTAGTGTCTTGTTTTTTCTTTTGGTCCAATTGCATTTATTCGGAAATGTTTCTTATCTTGTATCTATTTATTCATCTTTGGTCTAATCTCCTTTGTGTTCCAAGAGTCGTATGCCAATGTTTGTTTCAATGTAATTTATGTGTAGATTCAATTATTTATTTATTCAGGATATACACATTTTTACAAAGCGAGGAATAGTGAAGAAGGGGGCGAGGGGGAGGGAGGCTAAACATCGCAGTTCTTCCAATAACAACGAATTTAAAATGATACTGATGTTCTAGTTTCCAATGCAACTATCATGA
>NC_051413.1:21674085-21674257 GCF_015228065.2 Penaeus monodon
AAACAATGCGTTGTCTCACGTCTATCCCTCTGTCTCTCTCCTTCTTCTAGTAATAGTGACATTCTCTCTCTTTCTTTTGAACAATGTTTCGTCTTGATTATGAACGTACTTTTTTAATCTAGCTGGACCAAAGAGGTAAATGAATGACTATTTGTGGAACGCTCGGCGATTC
>NC_051413.1:21674643-21675689 GCF_015228065.2 Penaeus monodon
ATTACCTTGTTTTTGGTTGGAATAAGGAAGTTACCTTGGTTTTAATGAGAAAAGATAACATAACGACTTGGTAAAAAGTATGTAGTGAAAAAGAAAACGTGGATTTTTACTCTCACCCCAATCCTTCCTAAATATTTCCGATAAATTCCGAAGCAAACGATTTTTGTGGAAATGTTTGTCAGTTGTTACTTGACATGTTATTTAGTTGATTCATATCCATCCTTGAAAATATTTCATAGTTTTCCACACTGGACATTTATTCTTTATTATTATATATATATTTCTTTATCTGTTTAGGCCAACCGTCTTTTTTATAATATAAGTATGCTTACTTCTTTTTTTTTACATAGTAAACATCAGGTTTTTTTTTTTCCCACAATTTCTCGTTGGATATTTATAGGTAAAATATTGGGATGACTGGTGATAATTATTCGGGAAAAAGACTAAGAAAACAATTGAAAATAGATGCCATGCCCGAACGAAATATAAAAGAATTTTGTTGCCTTTTCAAATAATTAGATCCAAAACATGTTTCTACGCAATTGCAACGGCCTAGCCATTAGTCCCAGGGACCTGTATTCAAACTCAAACGGGTAATGACTCTGAGAAGAATGTCGTAAATTAACTAATTAATCATCTGAGACATTTTAGTGAAAAGACTTGATTGGTACCAAAACTATCAACGGCAACATCGTAAATCTGATGCTGCACTCAACAAGGGATGTTACTGAACGCTGTTTAGCTTACATGTACAAATTCACTTACTTAAAAAATAAATACAAAAACACACACACAAAAAAAGAATTGACGATGACCCTGTGTACATCGACCGGGATTTACGAATACCTGATAATAACAACGACAGAAACGTAAAGTATCAAAGTTCTACAATCTGTGTGTGTTGTGAAATTTCTGATTAACAGTAAGTTGGACTAATGAACAGCTGATGATTCTAATAACTTTGGCAGCGATGATAATGAGGAAAATGAGTAACAGTGGCAGTGGCACGGTCTGAACCAACAAATCAGTAGTCACTTCATTGGTAA
>NC_051413.1:21675777-21675898 GCF_015228065.2 Penaeus monodon
GTAAGTATGTATGTATATAAACAACAATAACAAAAAGAAACTTTGTTAACGATAGCGGATATCCGTTTTTAAAAGGCCTCTTTCTTTAAATCTTTAAGTATGGCCGACATTGTATGATAGC
>NC_051413.1:21676407-21676483 GCF_015228065.2 Penaeus monodon
AAAATTTCATGGTGAAGCTGTACGTCTGTTAAAATAATTCTAGTGTAAAGAAAAAATACGTATTTGTAATATCTCC
>NC_051413.1:21677532-21677945 GCF_015228065.2 Penaeus monodon
CACATGTTTGAAATGAATTGGTTTTCTAGCATCATAACAATATCACTGAATCATTTGTTTATATCTACATTACCCAGCACCCCCTCCTTTTAGGATATATATGTGTCGTATTGCTTCCACGAATTATAAAATTTTATGATTGTATAAACAAATATCATTATCAGTAACATATTACGACTTCTGTTTTGTCCATTCAGTGAGTGAGGAAATAGGGTCAGAGGAAGAATATAAACAAAGTGAAAACCCCATTACTTCTTTCGTTCGCAGCTCTGCCTTACCTCTGTTATTTATTCATTTGGATTGAAATTCTCTCCGGCGAAAGATAAATGTACAGGCAAAATGATTCATTTAACCAATATACATCTTTGACTGAAATAATAATATAATATATGTGTGTGGGTAAGTGTGTGTGC
>NC_051413.1:21680322-21680605 GCF_015228065.2 Penaeus monodon
CTCAAAATATCAACACTGAAAATGAAGCAGGACCAGAAAATCCATGGGAGGCGAACAATACGCGGCAGGCATCTAACCCCGCCCGCACGCCCACAGCAAGCACCGTAATGCATAATGGGCGGAATCCAGTGATCGTATGACTAAAATTACCACGCAAATAAGTTCAGTGTTTGTAAATGTTTAGAATGTTGGAATTAACTTTGGAAGTAATTTAACGCAAGGTAAATGTTTACGTAAGTTATGAATTTGTAATTAAGCCTAATTTTATGCATTACACTCTGTA
>NC_051413.1:21683058-21683459 GCF_015228065.2 Penaeus monodon
GCTTCAATTTACATAAAGTTGGGATGATCCCATTTCATTGTGTGTTTTGGGCTTATGAGCGAACTCACTATGTTTGACATTCCTACGTCTATTACCACATCTGTTTATATTTCAAAAAAATTTGCATGTTACTTATATAAACCTCCATATTATACATTTGTTTCACCCTCTTTTGCATATTCTCTTTGTGCTGTCATCTTCCCTTTCTCTCGCTTTCTTCCTTTCTCATCTTCCTGCACATCCTCCCTTTACACTCACATCTGCAGCATTTCCTTATCACTGAAAGCGCGCATGGCTTTTATAGCTTCTTCCTTCCAAAGCGCCTGACTGTCTTCTACCAGTCGCTGAGCTGGATCTCTGATGGGGGAATAACTTGGGATTTATTGTGCTTGCATGCCGTC
>NC_051413.1:21685756-21686572 GCF_015228065.2 Penaeus monodon
CAAAATCCGTGTAATTGCCTCCACAACATAAAGGTATTTATAAAATATACTGATGGTTGAGTATGCTTATGAAATAAGGAGATAGATTTAAAATTGTTAAAGTCGCAAATACAGAGATATTGGATTGGCAACCGCGTCTGTATAATTGAAAAATTGCAATAAAAAAGTGACTGCAAATCCATCAATGACATAGACACAAATAAAAATATGAAACTTAAATATAGTATCGAAATGTTTCGATTGTTTTTTAGATGTATTTTGAAGAAGGAACTTATATTATGATGAAACTTATAAAAGGTTAAGTGACGAAGAAACCACAGACAATATTGATTACGGTTGATATATAAAAAAAGAATGACCAATGGAATACTAACTGCTTGCAACATACAGAATACATAGAACACAAGGGATAATAACTGAATCACTTCAGATATATCGTTACGACACGAGTATAAAAGTAAATCTTCTTCAATCAAAATTATGTATTTTAGATATTTTAAGAAAGGATAATTTGACATATCATATCACTATAGAAAGCTTTATGTATAATAAGGTAGGAATAGAAAAAATATTACTATGTCAGTGAGATATATTTATATCAGGTTCCGATTATATTATCGATCAAATAATACATATAGAAATATAGCAATGGAAGTACACTGTGTGATATAAATGAATATCATATAAAATAGTATATAACTAGAATATATAAATATTATATTATATTAGAAGAAGAAATATATATGAAAGTAAAATATATATAAAGATTAATAATTTAGTATGTCTAAGAATGGATTGTGAATAGAATAAGGAATG
>NC_051413.1:21687014-21687081 GCF_015228065.2 Penaeus monodon
CGTACATAACAGTGTGGCTTCATATCCACAGACACTCGACTGAGCCTCTGCAGGGCTTGCACCGGAC
>NC_051413.1:21687153-21687556 GCF_015228065.2 Penaeus monodon
CCACTTAGGAAGATTGTTGCCGACTCAGCCGCTCCAACACAATAACAGAAGAAGTGGAGAGTGAAGTGAGTTGACTTGACCTGTTACGATAGCCGGGTGACCTGACCTATCGAGGATTCCCATCAAGAAAAGGAGAGGAAAGAAAGGCTGGGATCGAGCTGTATAAAAAAGGGGGGGGGAGGGGATTAAGGGGAAGGAGATTAGGAGGGGGGAGGGTTTCACTGTAAAGAAGAAAAAAGCGGAGAAAAAATATTCGAAATTATGAGGAGTTATAATGAGTCCCGGCGTGTGTTATCTGTCTAAGTGTGTGTACACATTAGGGATGTTTTATTAATTACGATGAAAAATGTGTGTGCTTATAAGAGACTTTGCATTCGCAGGTGGTAGATCTTTTTAGCTATTT
>NC_051413.1:21688139-21688358 GCF_015228065.2 Penaeus monodon
ACTAATTATCCCATCTTTCGCCAACTCGTTTCCTCTCGTCTTCCCTCTCACATCCCTAATTCGCGTCCCTCTTATTCTGATTCTCACTCCCGTAATATTTTCTTTTTCTCATATTCTTTTTCCACTTTCCTTTCCCTCCTTTTCTTCCGTTCATGCTTTTTCTTGCCAACTTATCATTCTCTATTTTCTCATATTCCTTTGTCTTAACCGTGTTTTTTT
>NC_051413.1:21688387-21688829 GCF_015228065.2 Penaeus monodon
GTATCCAACCGTTTCTTCAAGTGTTCTCTTTTTTAATGAAACTATGTGAGTTTCTCTTCGAATTTATCTTCATTCTTTTCCTAATCTTCGTTATTTCTTTTTATCCTTCTCATGTGTATTCATTTCTAAGTAAATATCATCAAAATGATACACTGCGAATATAAATTATGAAGATTATGAATATCCATTATGATTATACATTATGCAATGCAGTGTCGTTTCTTCAGGTTTATCATTCTTTATTCCAGCCCCATTTTTTCTGCCACCCAATCCCGTTATTCTTCATCTTTCTTCTAAACCCTATTTTCTCTCTCTTTTTCTGATTATCGGCCTCCATCATTTCCCTCCCCCCACCTCTCCCCACTCTTTTTCTCATTACCCGTCATTCCCTCCTCTCCGCATTTATTATATCCTAATTTATTTTCTTCCTCCGTTTCTAAGA
>NC_051413.1:21689033-21689252 GCF_015228065.2 Penaeus monodon
CTCCACTTCATCCTTCTCCTCTATTATTAGGCTCTCTCTGTTTCCCATCTCTTCAACCATTCATTTTGCGTGTTGAGAGTCAGTTGTGAGAAATGACTCACTATGGGTAATGACTTTTTTTCTCTCTACATTTTTGTCGTCATTTTTTTTCTCTCTCTGGTCTATGTGTATGTCTTTATGATTCTCCTTCTTTCTTTCTCCCTCTTTGTCTGCAAGCCT
>NC_051413.1:21689547-21689664 GCF_015228065.2 Penaeus monodon
AATGATGCGCTGTACCTTAATCCCCTTAAATTTATGGATGACCTGATCCGCTTGTGGTTGGAAATCTCTTCTGACCCTCGACGGGAATGCTGGGTCAGATCCCCAATTCCTTAGTGA
>NC_051413.1:21690871-21690957 GCF_015228065.2 Penaeus monodon
GGAAATCCCTTAAGGTGGAAACAGATATAATGATACTGAGAGTCATGGTATTTTTATTAATGATTTGATTTATATATTGTATGTGT
>NC_051413.1:21691485-21691908 GCF_015228065.2 Penaeus monodon
TCTGTAAACATTACTTACACATTCTGTTCATAACTGTGATATTGTGTGTCTGATTTCAGTCGATGTTGACAACTCTGCCAGAGCGAATGACAGGGGCGCGAGACTGAGAGTGTTGTGGTATTTGATCGATAGGAGATTGCATTTCACAAGTGCGTGCTTGTGCTTTGGGGAATTTGCAAGAGTTGTAATCTGTGACGGATTTCTGGGAAGATTTTCAGTGTAAGCGGATACCGGTATGTGTCTGTGTTACTATTGTTTTCGGGGAAAAAGAATGTGATACTTATACGTGTTTTAAACGGTTGACCCAGAGGTTCGTGTGTTCTGATTATCAAATGATGATAAAACGATGTTATTGTAGATATATACAGCATATCTACCCTATACAGTCGAATAGGGTAGAAAAAAAAGTATATTAAGAGACAG
>NC_051413.1:21692225-21692637 GCF_015228065.2 Penaeus monodon
CAAGCCTTCACACAACCGGACGCTAACAGTTAAAGGGACTGTGTAGTTTCCCTCGGCATTTTATCGCCGTCTTTATGAGCCGAAGAAGAGTGTATCGGGAGAGCAAGGCATTTTCGAGACACCCTCGAGGCGACGCACAAACACCCGAGGCTTGGGAAGGTAATGGTTCGGAGTCATGGCGGACGGAGGGGGGGGGGGAGTCATAGAGATCGTCTGGGGGGTAGGAGTCGTAGATCTCTTGGGGTGGGAGGGGAGGGGTCATAGAGCTCCTGGGTGGGTGGGTGTGGGGGTTCTTAAGGAGGTAGGATGGGCGGGGGGAAAACAATACGGTACAGGGGAAACATTTTCAGACAGATGGCGGTCGGAATGCGTGTGATTTCTCTCGCTTTAGGCAGTATGGCCCGCCGCGTTG
>NC_051413.1:21693362-21693545 GCF_015228065.2 Penaeus monodon
GATATCACGTGTGTGTTCCTTTATTCTTGACGAAGTCTTGGGTATCGTAGATTTAAGTATGTATTACACCCATATAACTATGTATTTATTTTTAGTATCTAGTTCACTGCTTATGATCTAGTTTGGACTATTCTTATAACTGATGGGTATTTTTCTTATATATTATCACATAATATTCCTACC
>NC_051413.1:21696629-21697213 GCF_015228065.2 Penaeus monodon
CACCCAAACCAGTAGCGAGTCACCACTAAAAGGTTAAGCGACCCTTGCCAACCAACCTCTCAAAGTTACACCAATGAACGCTTGCTGGAGGTAAAAAAGACGGCGATTCCCAATAAGGACTGCAATCCCTATGCAAATGCTGGAGTGCTCAGCGTGTTCAACAGACGTTTAATGAAAATCAAAACCCAATAAGTTCCTAAAGTCTAACCACCGAGGGGAGGGGATGAGGCGAGAGGGGAGAGGACGGGGAAGGAAGGGAAGGGGAATAAGTGGTAAAGTGAGGGGAGGCGAGGATGACGGAGGGGTGGGGGAGGGAGAGGGAGGAAAGGGAGGTAGGAGAGATGAGGCAGGTCGACAACTGAGGGAGAGGAGAGAAAGGTAGAGGGCTGAGGGAGAAGGGGAAGAAGAGGAAGTTGGAGGGGTGAGGGAGGAGAGGAAGGAGAGGAAGGTGGAGGGGTGAGAGAGTGAGGGAGAGGAGAGGAAGGTGAAGGGGTGAGATAAAATAAAGAAGGAAAAGATGAGGAAGAGGTGGTAGGAAAGGGAGATGTAGATGAGGGGGTAAGGAGGCTGAAAGGGGAGATGTT
>NC_051413.1:21697270-21697592 GCF_015228065.2 Penaeus monodon
AGGTTGACTGTATAGTCAGAAGGATACAATGGTACAAATCCCTCCCAACATAAGCTTCAAAACAGACCATGCAAACGAGCTTTCATAGAGAATGACATACCTGCTCCTCACTCCCCTTCCCCTCTCCCCCTTCCCTTCTGCCCCCTCCCCTCCCCATTGTAATCACTGTAATAGGATTATCTCTCCCCTCTCGCTTGCCTTACACGTGCCACGGCGAGAGTGACACCGAAATGCGGAGAGCGTTGAGCAATTTGCATCACCCTATTGCTTCTTCGATAATCTGATTTCGAGGATCAATTAAATGGATTCCGGATTTTTGTGG
>NC_051413.1:21698365-21698543 GCF_015228065.2 Penaeus monodon
TATTGTTTTGATATCAACCTTTGAGATTGCTGCATTCAACCTCTGGAAACGGTGCATGACAGCTGATGTTTCTCAGAGGGAGAAGACACCATTATCACCACAAATCATGGAGGGGACTTTGGAGGGGGAAATATGCATAGGGCGATGGACGTCTAAATACTATTTATCATCTCTGTTG
>NC_051413.1:21699996-21700540 GCF_015228065.2 Penaeus monodon
CTGCAGGGTCATTGATTTTGGCTGAGGAAGGTAAACCCTTTAATATAAATACAACATTATATTCAACAATATACATAAATGGTTTAGAAACTAAGTAGGTGGATATAATGAAGTCCACAGTAGTTACGTATGGTACAGCATGCACAGGTATGGTACAGCATGCACAGGTATGGTATAGCATGCATGAACCATGCATGGGGTATGGTACAGCATGCACAGGTATGGTACAGCATGCACAGGTATGGTATAGCATGCATGAACCATGCATGGGGTATGGTACAGCATGCACAGGTATGATACAGCATGTATGATTTGACTGTGGACCTCTCATAAAATCTAGCAAGTATTTATAAGAGGCTGAACAGAAATATTTTCAGGATGATGAAAACATCAATTTGTCATTTTCTCTATTAACATGTCACTTCATATTTATTCACTTCATGTCACTTTTCTTTAACAAAGATCTAACTGTATGTAATTCAAAGTATCATTTCAATATTTATACATTTTATTTACACGCATAAATATATTTATTTAACAAATA
>NC_051413.1:21705976-21706152 GCF_015228065.2 Penaeus monodon
AACTTACTTAAAGTTACATGAAGCGAAGCCAGAGCCCTGGCTTCATTTAAAGGTAGGAGTTAAACCCGTTTCATTTTGATGAGTCGGAGGTGGTAAAAAAATTTAAACCCCCAAAGACAGTGAAAACCAAACAAACAACGAAACTACCACCTTAACTTTTTAAAAACAATAATCCC
>NC_051413.1:21706942-21707063 GCF_015228065.2 Penaeus monodon
CCCCAAACCAAGTGTAGTGGGGTTTTTGGTCTTTGCCGGGGACGGAATACTAAAGTTCATAAAAACTAATTTGGGGATACTGACGTCATGGGTGAAACCAGGGTGGTCATACCTCTAATAC
>NC_051413.1:21707287-21707520 GCF_015228065.2 Penaeus monodon
AGTACAAAATTATCATTTTCCGAAATTATTTTTTCAATGGTACATGTGATTACACTACGTTTTTGCTCTAAAACTTGTGCGGCCCCTTTCAGTGTTCAAATTTTTTTGAATGTACATATTGCATACTGGAATGAATAAAAGTGAATTAAAATTGCATGCAAAACAATCAAAAACCCCAACCGAAATTTAAATTTTAATTTTTTTTTTTCCCTCCATGAACCAGCATTCATCCC
>NC_051413.1:21708422-21709123 GCF_015228065.2 Penaeus monodon
ATTTGTAAACACGTGTGTTTTTTTTTCCCCCCTGACACAAACACATAGCACTTCGCCATCAATTGCTTGTTCCCCTTTTGCATTATTGAGATTTCATTCTCTTCTTAAGCTTTAATCAAAATATTGCTGATACAAATTTAAAGTGGTTTATCTTTGGGAATTCAAATTATAAGGGAAAATAGGCTTCCATTCTTGTTGGTCCCGTTTTGGTTATTATTATGAAATGACTGATTCGTCATCGCAGAATTATTTTTACAAGTCTTACACCACATTTACATTATTTTTCTCTTAGCATTAAGAGTATTATTCATGGGCATTGTTATCATTATCATTAAAGTTTTTTTTTTTATTTCTGTTGTTTTCTGATATCATGATTACAATTCTATTATTACTATAATCATCACATTTTTGTTTTTCCTTTTACGCTATTCTATACCAAATTTTTTTATTATAAATTTTAGTTGTTTTTTTTTTTATCAGTTCATTATCATCATCGCCGTTATTAATTTCATCGTCCAATTTTTTTTCATCATTTTTTGGTTAAAAACCCCTTTAAAGTCGTGTTTCTCTTTCTGTTACAATTCTATAAATGTTTTTTTCCCCGGCCTCTGTTTTTAATTTTTAAACACTGACATAGAGGGAAATACTGTGTACATTTTTCTGCAAGCATAAAGATCACCAATTGCAGTCTGGTGCTGGAA
>NC_051413.1:21709838-21709987 GCF_015228065.2 Penaeus monodon
AAAGGCAATCAAAATAGTAAAAAATTTGGTTTTTTACTAGTAGACATATTAGGATAATTATTTTTCAAAAAATTTTTGAATATTAATTCAATGGGGGAAGGGTGAAAAAGCGATAACATCACCGTTCTTTAGCCGTGTATTTGCTTTCA
>NC_051413.1:21710102-21710665 GCF_015228065.2 Penaeus monodon
ATTTTGATAACTGAAACAGGCCTTGATCTCCCTGCACAGAGAGAAAAGGTTTAGGAAAATGTATCATGTTGAATGCCGTCTATAAGTTTGCTTTTTTTATTCATTTATTTTTGACCCGTGGATCAAAGGAACTTGTCGGGGGTGACAAATCTACGGACCAACAATGTTTGAGCTTTTTAAAATTAAGACAAAGTCATATGTTACAGAGAAAAGTCTGAAATTGGAAGGAATAACGGAAATACCGGGGGAAAGGGGGTTTGTCACATCCCGTCTCACTTTTTTTCTTATACATCATAAAGATTATTTAAATTTTACCAAAAATCAAGGGGGGATGTAAAGTTAATTTTAACTTTAATCAAAGTGTTTAGTAAAAAATTTTTTCCGTTATTTCCCCATATAATTTTGCTAAAATTAAAATAGTGTATGCCAAAGTTGGGTTGGGAAAACTTTTCTATACCGTTATCAAAGCAAAACTTTGTAGAGAAAAAAATTCAAGCCGCCCCCCGACCTTTTTGAGACCGTTTTAAGTCTGGTACTCACATTTAATTCTCAGTAAGTTAACT
>NC_051413.1:21712045-21712126 GCF_015228065.2 Penaeus monodon
GTAAAGGCGTTAAACATTTGAAACGTAAAATCATACATACAATCACACAACTGAAACGTAAAATCTTACATCCCCTGCTGT
>NC_051413.1:21712301-21712688 GCF_015228065.2 Penaeus monodon
AAGGATGTTATTCACATAACGAAAATTACACCTAGAACGTTTGAATTGGTTAATAACTTCGTCTATTAGAGCAAGTTGTATAGATTCCTTATACTTGTGGTATTTTGGTTTTCTATTAGGCTATTGCTTGCGAAAATGCAATTCTACAATTCATCTATAGGAAGACGACTTTGTGTCTTGGAGTTGCCTCCTTATGATAAAGTTCATACCGTGGAATTATATATAACAGATATTTCTTGCAAGTGACATAATTTCATTATCGTTTTCCAGAATATTTTCCTGCGGAATGAATTCTGCGTTAAGTAATTGCGTAAAACATGTAATTTATTAAAAAATAATAATTTGAACAGATACTGTAGGCTGGTGAACAGTGTTGAGATTCTAGGA
>NC_051413.1:21713045-21713298 GCF_015228065.2 Penaeus monodon
TGAAACGGGAAAAGAAATTACCGTTACAGAAAATTTTAAATTCTATTGTGTATTTTGCATCGTCGCATACTCTTTCTTATTGTTCGATATCATTAGTCAGACTCATTTAAGGAGCTGAACTACATAATCATTAACCAATATCGAAGTCCGATACATGTCTTCGTGACACATATGAACGAAATGTAACGAAAAACAATACTTTAAAATCAATAATTTATATGAAAAAATAAAATCAATATATAAGCGATAAGAC
>NC_051413.1:21713777-21714564 GCF_015228065.2 Penaeus monodon
ATGATAGAAATGTCGGAGTGGCTTTTACAATCTTTACCGGTTTACAAACATTTTTTGTGAAAAAGTTTTACGATGTCGGGAGGCTATTAAGATATTTGGGTAATCATTATTATATCTTAGTTTTTGTCTGATTGTTTATTTGCTTGTTATTTACCCAAAGAATACATGAACATTGCTGCGTTTCGGCTTGATTTACTACGTCTGTTTTAAACTTAATGATTGAAAGTCGTTTAAGATGACATCATAATTGATCTCATTAACGTAATTTTCCTTCGATTTCGCTCCTAATTTTGATGAAAACATACTGATATCCACCAATATAGTTTCATCTCAATACCTACATATCTATGTAAATGCCTCAGAATGTATTAATTTTTAAAAAATAATAAAAACGATCGGCTACTATATCGTGAGTATGGAATACAAGCTACACACCTGTAACAGTTAACAGTCAACGAGGTAAGTTCAAATAAGAAAATAATTAGATGATGTAAGGTTACGTTAACATCAGTTATGTAGACTGGAGTAGAGGTCGGAGTGCTAGTTACGTTGGTCTGTCAGGGTTGTTTCAGTTTCAGTTAATTTCCTGTGTACTGGATTCACAACAGTTAGGAAGGCGAAAGAAAGCAGGGTTCATTACGGAAAAGGTGTTGATCTTCATCTGCGTGAGACTTGAGTAGTTTTCGACTCATAGCAAGGAAAACGCTGTAATTAGTTCAGATCAAATTTAGTTTGAAATTTTCTGTGAAGGGTTAGAGCTTGGGTTAATTTACGTTGAATCTCCGCA
>NC_051413.1:21714654-21715183 GCF_015228065.2 Penaeus monodon
TACAATTCGGAAGCAATATTTGTACCGAAGTGAAAAGAAGAAAGCAACTACACCCGAGAAACCTACCCTAGATCGTAACTCAAACTCAACTGTAATTCTGTCTATTAGAATTATTCGAATTATCACCATTAGCTATTAGAAGCAGCGCCGGGTCCGAAACTGTTCACGAACTCATCACAGATCACTAACCTAAACGCAAACAGAACCCAGAGACACAAATGAGTAGGGAATATATTCCGGTACGTGTGATGAGGAGTATGTTTGATTCACGCGGCTTAACGTAGCATCTTGTATCCTACACGCTAGAAGGGAGGCTGCATAAGGTGATTTCATTAGGTATGTAAACACTGCAGTGCTGCATTTACATTTACATTTACACCGAGAACACCTACGCTGTCTCGGGATATTCTAGGTATTGTTTGCCTGCCATTGGCGTCTTCCCACAAGCATTGCACATTGAAATGATTAAAAAAGAATTTGAGTTTTGTGCTGACTTACATGTGCCTGTGTTTATGTGTGATTGCGCATG
>NC_051413.1:21715387-21715499 GCF_015228065.2 Penaeus monodon
GAAGAATATTGTGACACATGGAACAGTAGATATGCAAAGCAAAGTTTGATTGTGAATGGACTTGAATGAAATCTCCGTAGATACTGAAATATGAATTTAATTAAAGATTTCA
>NC_051413.1:21715557-21716495 GCF_015228065.2 Penaeus monodon
CATTGCGACTGTGTGTAGGGTAAAATAGTGTATACAATGTCACGCTTGAACTTTAAACGCAAATCATCCTAGATAAACTGATAGAAATGTCATGCCTTTCAAAGTGGAACCTAGATTTTTCTATAGCCTCGACCATACGATTTTACTTCTTGGAACACCTTTAAGTCCTATTATGCTTTATATTCAGCCGATGGAAGACTGTTTGCCTTGGTATTGTAGGAGTATAATTTGAAGAGTTAACAAGTTTTATCGATTTGAGTAATATGTCTCCTGCTCTATGGTCAGATATTTTTCCATCTTTTTATCTATTCCTTATAACACATTGCAGTATCTAACTGTTTTCTTTCAAATGTTGTTTTTTTTATCACATAAGAGATACTGAAATAATTTACCTTTACTGATTACACTTTTATGCAAAGAGAGTAAGTTATGAATAAATTCCCTCTGAAGGCACAGATGATCTAGAACAGCAGCCTTCAAGATAAACAGATGACAGGGTAAAAACTCACCAAGAAAATGCTAGTACGTACAATAATAAAAATGTCGTTGATATTGATGGAGACAGTAGATGAACCTTGAATTTTCGTGTGAGTTTCCACACAGCTTGCCTTATGTGGATCCTCTATCTAGAATCTTTTTTACTTCAGTTCCCTAAAATATCTTCAAAAGAAAGCACAATATGTAACAGTGAACGAAAGTGTTTATATATTCATGTGTGTTGGTGGCAGAACACGTCATGCAAATGGCCATGTAACATTGTCCAGTATTTCAAAATGTGTAGACACTATTTAAGTGAGACTTTTAGAAGCTATTTTACATCACCATTATAACAAGTAAATATCCCTCAACGATAAGTTCTTCCTGCAGTGCAAGAGACAGACGTATTTTATTATGCATTCTTTCGCATACGATCTTCAAGCTTACATAAAAGAAAATCT
>NC_051413.1:21718732-21718876 GCF_015228065.2 Penaeus monodon
GAAAGAAAACCCGAGAGACAAAGGCTGATCCAGCGGTCGGGCATTAAATGCGTCCGTACAAAAGGCCTCCAGCTTACTTAATCGGAAAGACTCTTCTTTCAGACTACTTATAACTTCCATTAAGACTGTAGATAGTTATCTCGA
>NC_051413.1:21719434-21719605 GCF_015228065.2 Penaeus monodon
ACTACGGAAACATCAAGGCATAAAGATGTGAAGCCTGTGAGTTGTTGTCTCCTTTACGAAGGTGGGGGATGGAACTAGAGGACGATGGAAGAATAAGAGCGAGGGGAGAGATGCGAAGAGGAGAGAAAGACGAAATGGGAGGAGGTCAGAAGAGAGAATGGAAAAGGAGCT
>NC_051413.1:21719688-21720300 GCF_015228065.2 Penaeus monodon
CAGACAGACAGACAGACAGAGACATAAAATGTGAGAGTGAGAGGGAGGGGGAAGAAAGAAAAAAAGCTTTAGTGAATGAGGAAGCATTTATTTTTGACGTTTTAAGGTTGGAAGAACTGCAGAGAAAAAATATAGAATGAGGGATAGGCAAACAGGTAGAAATACTAATAAACAGATATATAGACGAGTATAAAATATATTTACTGATTTCCAGACCTCCACGTTTCTAAATATATCACATCATCACAATCTAATGAGCCAATACGGCATCACATAAAGAACTCTGATTTCTTTTGTTATGCACTGCTGAGCATTGTCGTTTCTTACCGCGCTTAGTCTTTCCTCAACGAGTCACCACTCACTCAGTTTAAAGTCTTATTTCGTTAAAATCAAAGGTAAGATTAACTGTACATGGGAGGGAAGTGGCGGGCCAGATCGATGACCGAGATTAACGGTTTCCTGGTCAATCACATATGCATGAGAAGGTCAACTAGAAATGCATATGAAGTGACCTTTGACCTTGTGAGACTTGTATCTAGTCACTTCGGTTGAGTGTAAAAAGTTTGAGAAATAAACGTTGAACCGCTAATCTCTTGAAGTTATTGCTATATG
>NC_051413.1:21720412-21720609 GCF_015228065.2 Penaeus monodon
AAAAAAACAAAAACCGATAAAAAAAATGTATTGACATGTGTGTTCCTCAACCGCAGACTATATTTTGTAATACTCGCGACAGCACATCTGATGTGACCAGCATTTCTTTCCTAACAAAAATATTTTCAGAGTAAAAGTTTGTGCTGGGAAATTATTACACATTAGGAATCGGAAATTCTTTTTCCATCTCCACTCTA
>NC_051413.1:21723247-21723733 GCF_015228065.2 Penaeus monodon
AGCTAACGATCCAGTCCCCGGAGAGCGCTTCTCTCGGCACCTGTTTCGGTTGTCTGGCAGCCAATCCTGTTGATGAATATGTACCTGTCTCGCCAAGGGACTTTGGGCTGCTTATACTAAGTAAAGCAACACTGTCTGAAGGCTTCCAGGCAATATTAGCAATATGATTTTTTTCTTTTTCTTTCAATTTACATATCGTTGGTTTAATAGTTTTTATTTTTCCCTTGGGAAATTAGATGAGGCGATGAAAAATATTTAGAGATTCTTTATATTTCTCTTCATGCACTACGAGATGTAGTTATTAACGGTATGATGAAATTTGAAGAGGCTATGAAATGAGCCAAACTACTAGGTAAAAGCAATATATTATGGATTTATTTACTCATGAGAAACACGTTAATTTTTGTTTTTATGATGCACATGTGACTGCTTCTTTCCTAATATCACCCGAAGACACGCATAACTCGAGACTCGCACACATGCACA
>NC_051413.1:21724878-21724954 GCF_015228065.2 Penaeus monodon
ACTCTCAGAAGCCATCATGGACTGCGCGATAATTAAAGGGACCTTTAAAAGCAATTCACAGGTCTGAAGAGGAAAG
>NC_051413.1:21728630-21728765 GCF_015228065.2 Penaeus monodon
GAGGTGGTTTAGCTCCTTCGACACAGTGGGCCACTTGAGCAAAAAATGTAGAAAACGACAGAAATGTAGTTAAGGACAGAAATTAAATTTTCAGTCCTAGTATTATTTCACATACGTAAGTTTTAGCGTCGTAGA
>NC_051413.1:21728794-21729153 GCF_015228065.2 Penaeus monodon
GGAACTTTCGGCCTATTTGTAGTCCACGAGCCCGGGGATAAACAACCCTAAGTTTTAATAATATTTGTGATATCAGCGTGCAATATGTTAAACTCTTTTATCTATCATGTTAACATTTTTGACTTTGTTAATCCGCATCTACAGCTAAAACCCACACGAAACAGGAAAACGATATGTAGCTTATACACGTGAACAAGCCCACGTTAACGAAGTTTTTTGTATGCAAAACAGATTTGATAAATTTGCATTTTTGATCTCGGAAACCCATCCCATCTTGATGTGAGAGGAAAACCCCCTCTAGCTTCTATCAATTTCTCTGTACTTTTTGAAATATTGAAGACCAAATTTCCCATTGCTAC
>NC_051413.1:21729177-21729342 GCF_015228065.2 Penaeus monodon
CGACCCATGCCAGGGATGAGCATTCCCCACGAATCTAATCAAAATTTAAAATACAATCAAATTTTTTTTGAAACTAGTAAAAATTGATGATATAAGTATATGAAATTAGATTTAAATGTAACGTTCATGATAAGTTACCTCGAGATTCGCTTTTATTCTGTTTTT
>NC_051413.1:21730093-21730380 GCF_015228065.2 Penaeus monodon
GTCTCATTTTCAGTAACTCTTAGCTTGTGCATCCCATATACCCAACCGTAAAATCAAATCACTCTAACATCACGCATGCCCAGCTGATGGTGTCTTCAAGATGGAAGCCCCAACTTCTGCTGAGGAATTCCCAGGAGCCAAGGAGTAGACAACAAGGGGTCTATATTGAGACAATGGCCCTCGTTAAGGAAGACCCTTTGAGACGCACATAGGTCGGCGCAGAGGATGTGTTGGCTTACGTATTTGCATATTAGGAAGTGTGTATATGTGTTTGTTTGTTTCATTGC
>NC_051413.1:21730501-21731009 GCF_015228065.2 Penaeus monodon
TAGATTACGTGTGTGTGCGTATGTATAAGCATGCATGTCTAGTAATAAGAAAAATAACTGCAGATAAATAACCGCTTCATTGCAATTCAAAATGATCAATCTTGAGAATAAAGAAGTATACGGAACAGGCCAGCTCTCACAGACAAGCTTTCCTCGACCTTAATTTAAGACAGAAAAAAATCGAGGCATAAAGAGCATAAAGGCGAACAGAATATTTGTGAAGCAGAGCCTTTTCATCAATATGGAATTCAGGAACAGAAAAGGCAAATACATTTTTCGAACAGGAGAATTTGCATCAAGCAAGCTGACCCAGTTTCAATTTGCGTGAATATATTTCATAACACAACAAAGGAATTGGTCAGGCCATTTTCCGAGTTCGCATAAAAAAGTATATACGTATGTACATGCAGATATGTATCTGTGCGCAATTTTCACGATTTTAAATCACCGCAGGAGTACACAAATATATATTAACGAACTATCATAATCTATCTATGAACTGGATAAC
>NC_051413.1:21731292-21731444 GCF_015228065.2 Penaeus monodon
ATTCACTAGGTCCCTACCTATCTACATGACGAGCTTGTTCTATACGGTAAAAATTCCAGCTTGTTCCATACAGTAAAAACTCATCAGTTTTCATTAGGCTATTGCAGTTTAAGAATAGAAGAAAAAAAAAGAATGAATCAATTAAACTGTAG
>NC_051413.1:21731622-21731725 GCF_015228065.2 Penaeus monodon
TCGGGTAAGTAGGATCTCTGGAAATCTTTTCATAATTGACAGCGGTATCCTTACAAAATCGACTAGAGGCTACGGTGACATTGCAGATATATTAATGCCTGGG
>NC_051413.1:21732814-21733459 GCF_015228065.2 Penaeus monodon
TCATTGGAGTCAGCCATTGTAGCTGATAGCATTATTTCTAAACATGCATTAGAAATAATAAGTTGGTGCCAAACTCAACGACGTTTTCCCTTCCATGTGTTCAACAATAAAAATGAAAAATGTTTCCTTCCCTTTTGTCATAATGCGCTTATTTCTAGAAACACCATAAACAAAATAATGAAAAACAGTAACCACAACAGTAATCCTATACTTCAGATTACTGAATCTCTCTGTATACTTCAAAATCTCTGAAAAAAATAGTCGTTTTTATAGTGGGACCTAAAACGCCGTCTTGGATCTTTCTTTCAAGCAGTCACGGCCTCGTTTCGTCTCAGGAGTCTCAAGAAGGCAAAGGAGATGTTCAATAGAAAGCATAATCCAATAATCCTTGGGAGAAAGAACGTGGAGACAGGCAAGGATCTTGAAGTCCGACTTAGGGCAAACAGAAGAATGAACACGGCCAATTTATAGGATTAGAAGGTCGTGTGAGATTTATACTGAATGGACTGTCTTGCGTGGTTTTAGAAAAGGGAGGGTAAATATGACTCTGGTTATGACTTGGTAAAAGAGAATGTCAAGAAGAAAGTTTTTTAACTGTTGCAAAAAAAGTGTTTGTTGAAGCTTTGGCTCCTTGCTTGAAACTCA
>NC_051413.1:21733937-21734060 GCF_015228065.2 Penaeus monodon
TTCGTGCTCGACGTCATATTAAAGGGAGCAGGCAGGTCGCTGTAACCTAATGATCTTGAGTAAAGTTTTCCAATCTTAGAAGAAGACACTGCGTAACATGAAAGGAACAGCGATGAGGATGGA
>NC_051413.1:21735040-21735234 GCF_015228065.2 Penaeus monodon
AGCATTTGGTGTTCATTTACTTCATTACGATTTCTACTTTAGTCATTCAGTAGAGTTTTTCCTCGATAACTTATCAAGAGGAAGTAAAAACAAGATGTAAACAACAGACGAAAACCGTTTAATAGCATTTTGCCTCCTGGGGAGCACTTTCGCAAGATCAAAAAGGGTTAAAAAACATGGAAAGTCTAAGCGTT
>NC_051413.1:21735307-21735498 GCF_015228065.2 Penaeus monodon
GGGGTGAAGGCTAACTTCATTCACCAAAATGTACGTAGGACCTTCTAATATGGCTAAACTTACAGGAATTACTGATAAATGATATAGATAAATACATCACATGGATAATAATGTAAGTGAGGCAGGTAGTCAGGCTACTAGGCTTCTCTCCTGCTGCAGTTACCACCATTACGACGAGTGGTGATGAGTGG
>NC_051413.1:21735572-21735644 GCF_015228065.2 Penaeus monodon
GCGATATTTAAATCAAGTCCCGACGTTGTTATGGTTAATAGATAAGTTACAGACACTTTAATCCGAAATCAG
>NC_051413.1:21735710-21735905 GCF_015228065.2 Penaeus monodon
GTCAGGCGGCTACCTCCCTGTATCTGTCAGCCAAAGATTGACGCAAACCAAAACAGGTCTCTCCTCGGGAAACTTTCATAACAGACTGCTTGGAAATCGTCAGACAGAAATATTGCGGCTACATGCTTAAATGTATGCAAATTCGCATAGCTAGCAGGGTTATTTAGACCCCAGATTTCTTCTCTAAGGGGACAT
>NC_051413.1:21736042-21736206 GCF_015228065.2 Penaeus monodon
ATGTTCTAACGGGTACTCCTTAACGAAACAATAATTCGCAAAGTATATGGATCCAAGAGAAAACCGCTTCCATGTTGCCCTATTCCACAGCTTAAGGATCCGCACTGTGTTTACATTATTCATCTCCTCTCAACATACCGCTTTGATGGAGCCCCGGTGGTGGA
>NC_051413.1:21736669-21736814 GCF_015228065.2 Penaeus monodon
CGCAATTTGATATCTTGCTAAATCGAACCTTTCATCTCCGTACAATATCTTTCCGAACTTCTGTCTCAGATTCTTCCCTCTCTTTCCTCCCCATCAGTTCTTGACATGTTCTGTTTCTCTCGGATCCCTCCAGCAGACAGTTCTG
>NC_051413.1:21738329-21738413 GCF_015228065.2 Penaeus monodon
ATATTTAGCCTAAGCATTAACAGATGTTATGTTATTTTCATAATTCTTATTGTTGCTTTGTCTCCGAAACATAATATTGAAGTG
>NC_051413.1:21742572-21742680 GCF_015228065.2 Penaeus monodon
CACCACCAACAACTATACACTTCACTGCCAGTTGGATTATCTCAGGTGGCGGACTGGCAAGGCCTTCCTCCCCACAGCCACCCATTGACCCCAGGTGGCATGCAAGCA
>NC_051413.1:21743086-21744142 GCF_015228065.2 Penaeus monodon
GGTAAAATCTTAGAGTAACAATATTAACGGACCCTTAATGATGTCTGCCAAGCATATGGTTTCGTATTTAGTCAGTTAATATAACAGATAAAAACATTGCAAATGTTTTAGAAATTATTCCGCACAACCTTTTGGAAGCGAGTGAGTGGGAGGGAGATGATCAGCTTATGGTCTCTATATCTCTAATATATATGCAGATTGTGAGGATATTTCCTAGTGGCTCCCACAGAATCTCTGAAATAGCCTAAGATAGTGAAATTTTCTGTGACTTGTGCTACTACCAGAGCAGCAAAGAAAACAAATCATCCAGTTTTTTATCAATTTTTTTTTCATAAACACAAGGGAGTTAATTGTAAAGAAAAAGATGTTTTGCATTTAAGAATTGCCTGATGTTGCCAGATATTAACATATTTATTTCAGTGCCCAATTTATATTTATTTGATAAACCATTGAATATATAACAAGGAAAAGAAATACATCAAGATATTATACTTAACTTCAGAAATCGATAAAGATGAAATAGTATGAATGAATCTGTAAAATAATAATTATGAGAAACTTTATTCATATAATGCCTATAGGCTCATAATCTTAAGGGAATGATATCCATCATTTTTTTATTTTTTAAGATGTTACCTAGAACAAACTAAATCATAGAGAGGAATATCATAATGGAATCTATGTGGAATACTCAATTAGGCATTCCAACTAAACATGTTGATTAAATTTTGTCTCCCTTTAAAAGTATGTTGATACGATCAATGTCATTAGCAAGGTATAATTAACAGTCTTTAGGAGCTTTTTACACACTTCAGGGATATGTTATGAATTACCATAAGAACTTTATATGCAAACTTCACATATTTTACTCATAAATACATTTATTACAGGCACTAAGGTTGGGGAAGGGGAGGTGATGGCAACATAAGGATGGAATTACGAGGCAAAACACTGACAAAATATAATGAAAACACATCATAACGTATCCATCCTCAACCATTTCAATGGGGACCTATTATGGACATATACAAAAAATAAACAGTGTGTGTGTGTACA
>NC_051413.1:21745392-21745507 GCF_015228065.2 Penaeus monodon
GCATCTACTACATAAATCTTTATTAAGTTTAACACAGTCATAATTTTAATCTTCTTTCACACATTTTCTATGTTAATCTCATATTTCTCAACAAATTGTGCATCGTGCATAGTGC
>NC_051413.1:21745709-21745909 GCF_015228065.2 Penaeus monodon
CTTGTGCCACAGTACCATGTTGTATGGTGCTTTCAAAACTAATACAGTTCGTTCGCGACTTTTGTATCTAAACCTGTGTTACCTTGCCAACCGCTGACCGATAGCGTGAACCTGTGAGATATTGGTACTGTGATTTCAATTTCGTTTACCTATTTCTCCATCTCTCTCTATCATGTGTCCATAACACCATATGGAATACG
>NC_051413.1:21747751-21748104 GCF_015228065.2 Penaeus monodon
ATGGGTGTATGTAATAGCGATTCGAAAAATATCTTTAAAGCTAGATAACTATCACAAAGGAAAAATAATACACCTTTCCCTCAAGCGAGTTTCCCTTCACAGCGAGGCAGCCAGCGCTGTCTACGTGGCGTGACAAGGGGCGATTACCATCAGTTTCCAGGGACTTTTAACCACTGCAATTCAGACTAGGCCACGGGGACGCCGACTGGCCATTTCCACAGTTAAACCGTTTATACTGATGAAAGAAAAGAAAAGAAAAATTGTGTAAATACAGCACACACACACATGGTACGAAAACTTAGCATACGGTTTGTTATAAATTACATTTTTTTGTGGTTCCTTATTTTGGTTTC
>NC_051413.1:21748277-21748483 GCF_015228065.2 Penaeus monodon
TTTCACAGAAGGATATAGAACAGACATATCCAATTCTGAACTGAACATTGCCCCGCTCTGTTACGAATGGCGAAGAGGGATATACAATAGCTAAATGATCGAGCATCAATACTGAGGTCAATTATACAGGGATATTTGGCTTTGGTAGACATATGCAACTGGAAATTCTTTGTGGTGGCAAAGCAGGGCTTTTAGAATTCCCAAAC
>NC_051413.1:21748587-21749011 GCF_015228065.2 Penaeus monodon
AACACACACACACACATTAGTCAGGTTTCTTTTCTCTTATATCATTATTATCTCCTGCCTCAGCCCACCAAATTCTTAAGAGAAACGGTGTTACACATTTCTAATAAACGCACAGCTCTTCTCTACATTCTTTTCTACGCCGCAATAACTCACTCACAAATATTTCCTCTTTTTCAATGAATCAGGGAGGAGGTAACGCCGGATATGACACACAGATGCCTTCCTGTGTCTGCCCTTCTTTACACATAAAAACACGCAGCCTCTTGTTCATTTCTCATCCCGAGTCACTGCACGTAAAGGCTCATTGGTTAGTGTCATCAATCTCCTCGCTTTAGAAGGAGGGAATGGGAGGAAAAAGGAGGAAAAGATGAATTTGGTGTATGGAGAACATGGTGTCAGAGCCCTGACTGTGGTCGCTTGTTCT
>NC_051413.1:21750493-21750673 GCF_015228065.2 Penaeus monodon
GAAAGAATTTCGGGACCAACATCGTTTAGCCTTAATACCTCTATATACCCTAAATACAAAATTTCAAAGTTTATTGGGATATCCGCAATTAGCCATATAAAAATGATCTCATTATATTCACAAAGTAAATTTCCTCATTCAGGACTCTCATCCAAACTACTTCGAAACTCTATACACATT
>NC_051413.1:21750777-21750913 GCF_015228065.2 Penaeus monodon
AATTCATAAGGCTTTAATCATTAGCGAGTAACGGTAATCGAAGGCCGGAATGGGGGGGGGGGGGCATCCAGCTTCCTCTCCCTTAGTCTTCATTAGGGAGGTTGATGTTGCCGTCACCGCAATATGGCAGAACATG
>NC_051413.1:21751307-21751763 GCF_015228065.2 Penaeus monodon
TTGAAGAGAGAGCTTTTCCTCGTCAACTATACAGACAAAGCTAGCATTACGAAGGCGCTCTCCTCCCACCCTTCAGTTGGTTTAATATAATACGGGGGAAGTTCCTGAGGATGGATGCCTTTGGAACGACGGCCGACGAGGGCTTCAAGTCCCGTCCTCTTCTTTCTTCGCTTGTGTTTCCTCCTCTTCGTCTTATCGTCTTTCCTGTCTGTTTGTTTTGTTGTTTTTTCGGTTTGTTTTTTATGTGTTTTTGTTGTTGTTGTTGTTTATTTTATTTATTTTTTCTTCTACTTTTTACGGTGTTTGTCATTTTTTGGGATTGGATTTGTTTCGTTTCTTTGAATTTTGTTTTGTTTTCGCGTCTGTATTTGTTTCATTTTCTGTTGTTTTATTTATTATTTGCATTTGTTTGTTTCCTCTTTTTTAATGTTTTTCTCTTCTATCGGTTATTTTCGA
>NC_051413.1:21752185-21752272 GCF_015228065.2 Penaeus monodon
CCGTCTGCTCCTAGGTCCACTTTTGTTTCGTTCATTGTTTGTTTTATGTTACTGTTGTTATTAGGCCTATCTACCTTTCGTATGTCA
>NC_051413.1:21752310-21752387 GCF_015228065.2 Penaeus monodon
CTCACTCTCCGCCCCTTCGTTGCTCACGTCAAAACCTCTTTACTGCTCCTTCACAGCTCCTTCTCCGGCGGTTTGTG
>NC_051413.1:21752427-21752518 GCF_015228065.2 Penaeus monodon
CATTTATTTCTTTACTCTTCCTTCCGCTCTTTCTTTTCACCTCCACTCTCCTTCCTTCTTGCTGTTCTTGTTCCTTTAATTTTCGATTGTC
>NC_051413.1:21752925-21753499 GCF_015228065.2 Penaeus monodon
GGTTTTCCCTCTCCTCTGCGTCTCTTCCCTACCCCTTTACCTCACTTCCCCCAGCAGCTCCGCCAGATTCACCGAAATGGTTGTAGGTAAATAAATACTCAGCAGACCAGCGCTATATAAGTGCGTGGAAAAAAAAACTGACAAGTTGAAATTGCCTTTTTATATCGCAAGTTTAGAAACCATTTGACTCTGAACGTCGTTTTCAAGTTGTGTTTTCGTTCATTTAGCATATGGTCACTTTTTTCTTTTTGTCTTTTTCTGACTATATTGTGTAAATACTAAAAGAAAAATGATAATATTAAATGAAACAAAACTTTATTGGCAGTGAAGATAATGCACGTTTCAAGGGGTACAGATTTTTAAAGTGAGAAACAAATTTTTCCTGTTTTTTTCATCTGGAAGGTAGCGACGTTGAGAACTGAGAGAAAAGTCATTAATCATTAATTACCAAAAACAAATTAGAAGTGAATGGGAGAAATATGCGTAAAAAATAAGAAAAAATCTCAGGGAGGAAGGGGGAAAGGCTGTTAAAGTTGATGCACGGATGTGGCCGCATAGGCTTTCCATAGCCAGT
>NC_051413.1:21754259-21754732 GCF_015228065.2 Penaeus monodon
GCGAATACAACAACTGACCGTAATTATGTGTGAATGGAGGTTCATTAGTAGCGGGAAATTACTATTAAGATAAACATAACATTTTGAAACTGTATTCTTATTCAGAGGAAGCTAAATATATTGATAGGCTAAGTCCCGATTAAGCGTAGAAATTTCGTCAGTCTGGAAAATACGTTAGTGATTAAGGATATTTTAGGATACATTTCCTTATAACTTTCTTCACATATTTCCAGAGAAACTCGTATCCTGAACTGAGGCATACTTTAAGCTTCACATTTTTTTACTGACAACGTTTCATGAATATATTCGAGAAGGAAAGGTATATAAATAAAATAATAAATTCTAACATTCAAAGACAATACGATATTTGAAATAATTTTGTCCTCTGTTTTGAAATGGAATTTTCTCGATAATTCAAATAACATTTTATAGATATCGATTTAGCAGTGGTACAAAATTTAACTCAAATAAAG
>NC_051413.1:21755215-21755411 GCF_015228065.2 Penaeus monodon
ATGGTTGCTAAAAGAGAGAGAAAAAAAATTGTAACGGATGAAAATGACGGTCACGCTAACGAATTTTTCCGCCTCATCAACTAACGATTCCACATTATGCCGTCGCGCGTCAACTTCCAGAGAGAAGAAGGGTTGATGTAGGCTTTTCTGTCGCTTAAACTCCTTTGTCATGAACGGAAATGAAAGAGGAAGCTTT
>NC_051413.1:21755880-21756153 GCF_015228065.2 Penaeus monodon
ATGGAAATGCTGTTCACACAACACAGATTTCTCCTTCCAATTCGCCACAGCGCACTTAGTATGCAACATCTACATTTGAAAAAGAATAACATTCACAACCAAAGATAAAAAAGCCATACAAACTTTTTCCTCCTTTTCCTTCCTCTGCTTCCACCTCGATCTACAATTCCTACACCGCGATGGAGGAAAGCAACCCGGACTCTCATTCCCACATGTTCTGAAATGATGAGGCGAAGAAATTCCGCATCCAGAGCCTACATCGTAAGCCTATAG
>NC_051413.1:21756570-21756971 GCF_015228065.2 Penaeus monodon
CCCTCCGCACCGCAAACCGCCCTGGGATTTTTGTTGGCGAAAAGGAGGCGGAAAGAAGGCAGTTGCATCCTGACGTTTATGGTGGGTGGTTCCTGCCTCGCTCTTTTCCCCTTGAATGTATTCTATTGAAAACATTTCCGATATTCCGTTGCATACGCATGTACGTCTTGCGTGTGTTGAAGATATTACCGCGCTTTATCTCTGGATCCTTTTATATTATTTTTTCTTTTTTTCTATCTTATTGCCCACCAAGGAGATATATTCCAGCGTGGAAATGGGTTATATTTATTATTTTGTTTGTGTTTGTATATGGCCAGATATCTCTTGCCCATACATACACACGTAACAGACACACAGGTGGAAACGTTTGTACCATTAGGTACACACCAACCAGGGAGTGC
>NC_051413.1:21757009-21757142 GCF_015228065.2 Penaeus monodon
ACTATCGCGCGATGTAGTCTAAAAGCTCTCTCTCGCTAACGTTTATAAAGGGCTTGCAGTTTCACTTTGTCAACTCACCTCTGCACCTAAACACAGGTATATACATACTCACACATACTAACACACGCGTACG
>NC_051413.1:21757296-21757571 GCF_015228065.2 Penaeus monodon
GCCCTACCCCCTCCCACACACATTACCTCATCATACATTACGAATGTGGCCGCTATCACAAAGACATCAGAGCGTAACGTGAATTTTCTCGTTTTACCTTGTCGTAAAAGCCCCGAAGAAAACCATTTCCTTGCTCCTCCTTAAATGAAAACCTGACGAGCGACTTAAAACGCTAACTACCCTAATTACAAGTGTTCTAGACGGCAGCGAGAAGGGGTGAGTGGTCAATGAAAAAGAATCTCGCAAACCATAAAGATACCGTTTGCTTGGGGGAA
>NC_051413.1:21757783-21758402 GCF_015228065.2 Penaeus monodon
CTCACATTCATTCCCAGAATCGCCCATCATTAAATCTTTTACCTTCGCAGTGAGCAGCGGTGTTCATAGCTATTATGAATGTAGGGAGAGAAGCCGTAGTCCCGGTTGCAGAGAGTTTGATGATCGCGCTGATGGTGTCGTTGGACTGGCATTTCCCTGGGATTAATGGCCGGTAAGCCGATAAGCCCGCTGGTCGTCGCCGCGGCTCCCACGTGTTATCGTCCAGGTTTTACACATGCAGAGGGAGAGAAAGGGTAATAGCGGGTATGTCGGTGTTCGGGCGCGGTAAGCCTTTTTATCGTAGCATTTCCCGGGAACTTTTTGAGGATTATTATTCCACTTAGGGCGTGAATGGTCGAATGGCATCCGTTTTATGAGCCATTCCGGCAATCGCATGGTCGAAACGCCACGAGCAAAAAGGACTCGGAGATAATGGGCCGAGATTATACCAAAAGGTTTTCTTATCAGTTGCATCGTTGCAGACAAGATCTGAATACGCGGGATATCGGCATCAAAAAATGTGATGGGAGTAATAGCGATAGTAGTAGTAGCGGAAGTAGCAGTGAAAGCAGTAACAAAAACGATGATTCGCTTTCTTCGCAATAGCCTCTTCATTTTT
>NC_051413.1:21760335-21760612 GCF_015228065.2 Penaeus monodon
GTTTCCCGTAAGCGGCCTTCCTTTACAGAATGGACTGCAGTATTAATTAAATGCACTTTGCTTGATCATTGTCATTGAACAATACAGCCATGGGGGTAATTGGAAACTGCTTCAAGAGAGATTTGAAAGGAGAAGAGCAGTCTGCAACTGTTGACTAAGGAGTATTTAATTGAATTTTAACGGTTTTCATAATCATAAAACGATGTTCTCAATAATTGGTTTCATCCACGTCTTTCCTTGACTTCACACTGCATGATATATTCCGCACATTGTGAGT
>NC_051413.1:21760825-21761236 GCF_015228065.2 Penaeus monodon
AAACAAACAATCTATGCAACCATTACTTTGGGAATTTACTCCCGATAAATAAGATAGGTATTGCTGTTCATAATTGTCTTTTGAATATAAGTTGTCGATGATTTGATCCTCAAGAACTGATAGAATACCCCCCCCCCCGCAAAAGAAAAGAAATAAAAGACAGATGAATCGAGAGACTGGCAATGACCTGAACAAAAATAGAAAATAATCCATTTAATCGTGTTTTGATATTTTCATTCAGATTTTATTTTCTGGGAAATGTTAACAAACGGGTGTGAAATGTTTTTGTTGAATATACATATGAATTATCTGCCAGTGAATTAATTGCTTTGACAGTTAATCAGGCAATAAGTCTTAAAAAATACTCAGTGTGTCAACAAACATCCAATTACAATGTTCATCTCTAGAACG
>NC_051413.1:21761336-21761973 GCF_015228065.2 Penaeus monodon
CTAGATAAAGGCGGTGAATGGGATTTTCGTCTCATACCGAAACCAGTCAGTAAAGAAACGAGTGCCACAATATTCATAAATAAGTGTTGAAATTCCTGGTTTACATAGTTAAGGATGGGCATGAAAGTGGCGGAATAGTACAGAGAATAAATACTACGTTTTGTTGTTGTTATTTTAAAGTCTTGTAATTAGATTGTAATTAACGTATGTAACGGATCTGACCACTTCGTCGAGCACCTGCAGATGCAAGAAGCATTCAGGGAGCTTTTGGATACGCAGCATTTCGGAAAAGACGAATTGCAATAGCCGGACGCTTAGATAATGTGTAAAATACCTTTGTCTTTTACCATGAGATGAGTCAGCCAAAAATCGTGATGCTTAAACTATCACAAAATTATATGATAAATATTATACTCTTTATATTGAGAGGCTTGTAATTGTGCAATATTTTGAATACTGCAAACAAGATTTTTTTTTTTTTTTAATAGAAATTTCAGTGTTTGGAGCTGGTTTATAACCACAAAAGTGCATGCTTACAAATGCTTCATCTGGCATACTAAAAGCATGACACATTTATACATACCAAGGCATATAACCACACAAACCTATAGATGAAATATATGTACACATATGCGCC
>NC_051413.1:21762169-21762565 GCF_015228065.2 Penaeus monodon
AGAGAGTGCATATGAACTACTTTTAAAGGAATAACGTTTCATGATACTAATATCAAAGATTTTACAGGAAAACATGGCAAAAGCCACGTTAAGGAATAACTGAAAGTGAGCTATTGCATAAACTATAGTTTTTTGTTATACCTTTCTTTCCTCATGCATCCATTGATTAAATTCCGATGTCAAGACCTTTTTTTTCCTAGTCTATGTAAGGAAAAGGCAGCATCACCGAAATGAATTGTCGGTTTTTTGAGAAACCGAACTAAAAGCAGTCCAGAAACCATTTACCTGTTTCCTCCACGTTCTCTAACCTTCTGCTTCCTCTAAGTTTCTCGCATTCTTCCTTCTTTCTTCCCTCCGCTGTTTTTTCATTTCCGCTCGACGTCTCTCCCGCGCCCG
>NC_051413.1:21762657-21762892 GCF_015228065.2 Penaeus monodon
TTCCGGCGATTCTTCTCCGTCCCCTTTCTCTCCAGAACAAGGCCTGCGCGTGTTTTCCGCTTCTCCGCACCCGCTGCGTGCGATTCCAATCTCTAATGCCCGCGGATGGGGTGCGAAAAAGAGGCCGTGGGCGGGACATCGAGAGACGCAATTATGAGTCAAATCCAAAGTCCTAGGTTAAAAGAAATCATCATTAAAAAAGAAGAAGAAAAAAAGAAGCAAGGCAGATATAATT
>NC_051413.1:21763009-21764041 GCF_015228065.2 Penaeus monodon
GGACAATAATAGTAATAACAAAAGAAATCAAGGCAGAGACGGTACAATTTCTGGAAAATGGAGGGACGCATTTTTAAGTCAAATAAAAAATCCCATTAAAAAGAAGGAAAAAAAAATGGTTCAGACACAGTCCAGGCCCGGCAAGTAAAAGGCACAGTATATTCCACGGAAAGTATTTAGGGAAATTTATTGATTTAACTATAGCATATTTCTCATAGAATCGTTCTTCTTTCTCCTAACTTCTTCATTTCTAATGATGAAAATAGTAAGAGGAACCTTTCTGTTTCTGACCGAAAAATATTTTGTCTGATTAGCTTTGCTTACCATAGCACGAAAAAAAGTTATTCTGGATAAATATAATTCTAGAATCATTCCTGCTGACCAGGAGGATGTGAAACTTCTAGATCTTGCCATAAGTCAAGGATAGCAATATTGTAAGTTCTGCAGATTATGTTTAAGTGTTGAACAATAATATAAAGAAGAGAATCAGGGTATAGGGGCAGGCTAAAAATAGGGGTATTTTATCAGGCATCAAAATCTTATTTGCTCAGAGCGACATCCCCTGCTATAACCTCGTTATAACCTCGCTCCCTGTCAGCACACTAGGTATAGGCTATACTTCTTACTATCTTTCCTGTCATTATATATTTCCCTATGACTGTGTATTTTCATGTCAGTTTCTGTTATCCTGTTATGGTGAATTTCCCTGCCATTGTATATTATCCTGTCATTGTGTTATTTTCCTGTTGTGTATTATCCTCCCAATGAGTGTATTTTCTGACTTTGTGTTTTTTCCTGTAAAAATTTTGCATTTCTGCATTTTCCCCATTCTTCAGTATTTTTCCCCATTCTTTAAGCTAAAATCACTTACTTCGCCGTACAACCCGGGAACTACGTCAGAGTGAATCAATAAGGAATGATTTTTGTGTAATGTGAATCTCCGTTTCTACTTACGATCTAAGAGGACATGAAATTCGCTAGGCCTGGAAAATTGATATGATTAGTAAACCTCTTATTCCATTTTTTTCTTTC
>NC_051413.1:21764206-21764594 GCF_015228065.2 Penaeus monodon
GTGAAACAGAATAAAAATTGAAAAAAACACTAGAAAAGAAGCATAAATCATCATTTGCTCAAGAAAGTACAGATTAATACTTTGATGATACCTATTCTTGCTTTTTCTTCAGACCAGTTTCTTCCTCACATGCTTTTTACAGAGCTGAGAAGGGAATGAGGCAACTTTGTCCATATTTTTCACGAGCTTGGAAAATCTATGTTCTCATTTAAGATTTCTCCATTGGGAAATTCCCGGGATAATCATCTTTAACAGGAAATTCTCAGCTATGAATAAAGAGTTAATTTTTAAAGGAAATTCATAAGAGAAATGGGGGTGAGGTAGAAGCAGAATGGCAGATGAATAAACTGGATACATGGAGAAGTATTTAGGTAGAGGACAGTTGATT
>NC_051413.1:21764690-21765344 GCF_015228065.2 Penaeus monodon
TTTATATGTGCGTCTGTCATTAACGTAGACCATAGCATTTATCGTACACCAATCATTTTCCCATGATAATCCTCCAAGGTCTAGAGAAATCATGATCGGTCAAACACAGCCTTGGGAGCCATTTTCTAGTTAAACGAATCTCAACTGATTCTCGTCATGTTATTTTATGCATCCCTGCACTCACGGCGAGGGGGTTTCACTGCATAGCAAACACTTTCACGTCTTGTAACACAGACATCCATTTCAGACCATTAAGACCTGGAGCATCTGGCTTGAACTCCACTTCCTCCTCCTACATTTGGCGTCTAAATCGATGTTAAATGGGGTAAGCACTCAACGAAAAAACTTGTAGTTGAAGATAAACCTTCATATTAGGCCATTTTATGTCGCTTCCACCCTCTCCTCCCCATCTGTTGCCAACCGTCTTCCAAGTGCCACAGTTGTCATGAAGACTATAACGCCATGGATATACACGGTACACAGCACTTCATGCACTTAAGAAACGGAGGCCCCTACATCAGACTATACCATTTGAGGGTAAAACTATTAACCACTTTTAACCCTAGATGGACTGAGAAGAATATATGGTCACTGAGCGAATATCAGTTACCAGCGGAAGAACCATGTGCAGTAATGTCTTATATATGTGCTTCT
>NC_051413.1:21765368-21765551 GCF_015228065.2 Penaeus monodon
AAAATATATAAACACCTTGCATTATTGTAAGAGGTTTCGCATGCAATTTAATATTATTTCGTAATACCAATTTAATTAATCTTTTCTGCTACTACCCCCCACCCCCAATTTGCAAAGTCCATGTCCGTTTGTCTGGACATACGGACATTTTCAGTTCCCTAGGCCAAGCTCCATAAACAAGGT
>NC_051413.1:21765925-21766094 GCF_015228065.2 Penaeus monodon
AAACAGAGAATAAAAACTAGTAAGCTTGACTATATCGTATAAAACCACATCTTTATTTCTCTATACAGTACATTAAGCAGTATATTCTAACTGAAACTAGTAAGATGACTTGCATTTTCAAGGATATTCATAAACAGACAGACTATTACCTGGGATAACATCTTAGCAC
>NC_051413.1:21766475-21766749 GCF_015228065.2 Penaeus monodon
GAATAGAATGCAAGGTCAACAAAAGTCATAGAATATTACATACCAGAAAAATAAGTCCATATTAAATCACGGCGTTTATAGACACAGAAGATAAAAATCGCCACGTGTTACCGCCGTTTCTCACTTGACACTCCAATCCTGAAGAGTAATGTATAAATCAAATAGTGACTGGGATTTGCTATGCACTTGTATTTAACCGATGTACTTAACTGATGTGGAGCTCTGGGTCTGATGCACGGGGGATCTTCAACAGTTATGTACAGTATTCGTCATT
>NC_051413.1:21767185-21767471 GCF_015228065.2 Penaeus monodon
TTTAGCCTAACGTCTGTGGTTTACAGTCATGCTCCATTTAACCATGTGAAGATATAGAACTGCTAACAAAATCAATAATAATGACTTACTAAAAAGGGGTACTAGATCTTATTTCCGCATGTGAATTTACAGAATAATTAAAAAAAATACTTTCCTAAACGCTTTGATGATAAGTATATTTTTTATTTACAATTGATTTTCATTTTACTCATTTCAACGGAGGATTTTGTTTCCTTGTGAAAGACTCGCAGTCCACACAACGCAAAGACTTATCACATTGCAGTCT
>NC_051413.1:21768489-21768874 GCF_015228065.2 Penaeus monodon
TAGCTTACATCTCTTCATGAGCGCCTGCACCGTTGGGAAGGAGGTTCCTGTGTATGTCAAACACTTTTATGCCTTGAACACAGGCATCCACTTCAGTTCATTTGAAACAGATTCTTTGCATCAACAGACGCTGTTTCATATATCAACGGTGTTTCGGGACACATCCCTTGCATTCTGCCTGATAAAACATGCTATCAAAAATTTTATGTTGGAAAATCAATAGTCAGAAACATAGGCCAATTTTAATTTCCAAGTGAAGCACATCGTTTCAAGAAGGTTGACATAAATCTTAGATTAGTAAGTAAGTGCTTTGTTGTTTAGTAATATATCACAAGAAAATGTAGAAATAAGAATGAATGTCGAATATTCTTCATTTAACCGGTAT
>NC_051413.1:21768969-21769293 GCF_015228065.2 Penaeus monodon
CACAAGTTAAAGCGTTCTTTCTACATGAAAAGGTATTATAATCATCACGCCATGTAGAGCAAGATAATTAAAATGACTCCTCAAAGATCTTTTTACATATCTTGAGACAACTTGAGACAACGTAATCCAAATGTGTTGCATAACGAAGCTGCGCGTTTTATGGTCTGGAGATTCTGAATACTCGACCCTCGGTGCCTGACGAAGATTCATGCGATTCGTCTCGTATTGTTAGTGTTGGGAGGATGTAATGACTACGGACGCTCATTAAACCACTGCTGCCGGTGATAATTACTTGCATCATCCACTGGAACGCTGACCGAGCAA
>NC_051413.1:21769953-21770025 GCF_015228065.2 Penaeus monodon
CAAAAAAATAATTAATTTTATCACTAATTGCCAGCTTGGCTGACAGAGTAATCGAATGATTGATTGAGACTG
>NC_051413.1:21772238-21772563 GCF_015228065.2 Penaeus monodon
AAGAGAGAGAGAAAGGGTACGATATATCTCTGTATTTCTATTTTCATCTCTGATTCATCTATCTGTCTGTCTACATCTACACCTGTATTCATACGTATCTTTCAATCTATTAATATATTTGTCTGTATAACTGTGCAGTATATGTAGACACATACATTTTTTTTTCAGACCCTTACCTAACTATATGCTAATTTCTCGTATGTAATGTTTGCATTGTATAAACAATTTTTCTTTTTATTACTACAGTGATGCATGGAGCCAATTTCGTGAGAGAAAACCGCTCTGTGTTTTTTGACTTGGGAATGAAAAACAGATAAATGGATTG
>NC_051413.1:21773363-21773520 GCF_015228065.2 Penaeus monodon
AGAGCAAACATGTCTTCACAGCTCCTCGTGATCTTCGCATATCCGTTGAATGCTTTGGTTATCACTCTCTTTCATCACACGATTATCTGCCTCCCACGTTGCTCTTCCTTTTTGTGATTTTAATAGCTGGTATTTCTTCTTTCATCGGTACCTTTTC
>NC_051413.1:21773741-21773960 GCF_015228065.2 Penaeus monodon
TCCTGATCTTATCACGGATCTTAATTACGCCTGTTTCCTCCTTATCGTCTCATTTCTTAAACTTTCTCTTTGTGTGAATCTCATTTGTAATCTCCCTTTATCCTCCTCTCGGTTCGCTCCTTCATCTCCATTTCCTATTCTCTCGGAGCCGATTCTCAATTCCTTTTACAATTGCCGGCCTGCGTGCATTTAACAGGCTGAAGTACGGAATTCATCGTA
>NC_051413.1:21780361-21780879 GCF_015228065.2 Penaeus monodon
GTCGTAAATGTTCGTTTTTTCTTTATATTGCAAGGTACCCACATATTTTACTGTTGAACTAAGAAGGAGCGAGTCATAAACCTGTTAAAAGCACGATATAACACGATGCCAAACACGCACGTGTTACCATGAAAGAAAATTAACTGTTGAAAAAAAACTGTTATTTTCTGGCATTATTTTAGCTCTACATTCATGTTTATGACCTGAGGTCTTAGTATGTCTTACTCCTAACATAATTAAAGCATTCGTATGTGTTTTATTTTTAGTGCTAAAACACTGCATATCCACTAAAAACAATATAAGAAACACCCCCTGACGAACTCGTATAGTAGTTTTTATCAGTGTTCATGTTATGAATTCGTCAGGGTGTGTTTCTTTTATAAAGTGTTCAGTGGCTTATACAGTAATACATGCACGAAAAATAAGACACATTATAATGTTTTAATTATGTTAGGAATAAGACATACTAAGACCTTAATCCTCTTCCTCTTACAAATTATGTGTGTATTCACTTTCCT
>NC_051413.1:21781654-21782505 GCF_015228065.2 Penaeus monodon
AAAGTGATGTGGATTGAAAGGTTTATCATTGATAGTCATGTAAATTTTTTTGGTTTGGGGTTAATGTGCCTTTAAAAAACACACATTAATACTATGAAAAAATTAAAGCCCAAAAATTTTTAATACCTTTTTCTAAAAAAGAGGGGAACAAGTTTTAAAAGCCGTTTTACTTTTTAAACATAAAAACCATAGGGTATTAATTTTTTTTTATTGAAATCCATTTCATTCAATCTTGTATCAATAAAATTTTTAGTATTAATTTATGAAAATTTTGGGTGAATTTAGAGTGCAAACTAAAAGTGTGAGTTTCTAATTGTCTGACTTTTGCTCAGTCATGAAATGGGGGATACCTTGATACATTATTTATTTCCTGAATGTTCAGGTCACTCATTTTGCTTTGCTTTTAAGCTCATGGACGGTCAAATATGTTTGCATGTCATGTGACTAAAGAAAAATAATTACATGATATATATATACTTTAACATATATCTTTTTGTACAATTTCAAGACATTTTAAGGAGGGAAGTTAGGTCTGTCTTACATCACAGAATCGAAGCAATATTACTACTTCTTAGACGTTGATTATATCCTCCCCCGCTTCCACGACAACAAACTATGTACATTCACCCAATACCCCGAAATCCTGGATCCACCACCAAATATTAGCGAGCGATGAAAGCGTTTTGAGCATTTTGCATCAAAATTCCTTCAGCTCTTCTATATCTTCACTCGAAAAATATGCAATTTTGCTCAATAAATTTGGCATGTGATAATAGGTATAAATTGCAGTTCAAACAAAGAGAGATAGAGGGATAGGCAGATAGAGATAGATAGACAGATATATAGATGAT
>NC_051413.1:21782642-21783155 GCF_015228065.2 Penaeus monodon
GCGAAAGCGGAGGAGAAGAGGGGAGAGAAGGAAAAAATCAGATCATAACATATCGACACTACTTCATTTCATCTACGAATTCTACCTTGGTTCCTTGTTTGACCACACCTACCAGCCTTTCACACTTCACACTCTTCCGTTCGGTCAGACTCCACCATTTTGTCATGTACCAGGATTCGACCGTAGTCAGCCACACTTTTACACTCCACCACCCAGCATGCAATAAACTTTCGTGTTCATCTATACTAGCACACACTACCATTTTATATCCCTTCTAGTTGCTACTCTATCACACTCAAGCATTCTACAGTACTTCACCTTTCAAACGACACTGCAGCATTTTAATACATTCTATCATCTCATACTTCATCACACTTTATCACTTTATCCACCTCATCCTTCCACACTTGGCCAGTTAACCGCAACTCACTACCGAATCATTCACATCCTGCTGCTCTACCAAGCTTCCCCACTCTACAACATTTTAGCATTCTACAACATTTCATTACCCTT
>NC_051413.1:21783222-21783306 GCF_015228065.2 Penaeus monodon
GTAGCGATGGCGCGTGTCAATAATTACGGTCTAGGACTCTTTTGAGGCTATGCAGCAGTGTATGTGACTACCCTTATCGTGAAC
>NC_051413.1:21783474-21783585 GCF_015228065.2 Penaeus monodon
CCTCGCCATAGTGTAAGGTTGGAATTCTCTCCCTTGATTGCCTAACACTGACGTTCTTCCTCCTATTGGTTAGTTCCTTGGCGAGGGATGACCTAGGTGCTGATTCCCATC
>NC_051413.1:21783641-21784133 GCF_015228065.2 Penaeus monodon
AGTTAATGGATGAAATTTAGGAGTACAATAAAGGCAACGGAAGGGTGAGTCACAAATACCTGTTCCTGCGCCCTAAATTATTATTATCATCATTTCATAATTGTTGTTGCACTGTTCAAGGAGTCCATACAAGACTTTTAACCGACCCTTGTATATTTTGTTTGTAGCGTCTCTGTGTACCGTGCTTTGGAGACAGAGGCAAAAAGGGCAGCAAAAAGGTCAGCCTAGTCTCAGCATAGTCAGGTACATTAGCTGTTGTTTAAGGCTAAAATAGGATCAAACACTGCCTCAAATAAGCGCTGCAGATACCTTAGCCACAAAACCCTCTTATTATATTTGTAGTTTAGGGGCTGAGATTGAATCTTTCTGGCCTGCAGCCGAATTAAATAAGTTGGACCACGAACCAAATCTGGAGAACGACCTCAGCTTTCCAACCCGCCCCTCCAAGGCTGTAAATATCAGGCAAGTTAGTAAATAATTTGTCAGGTCCTT
>NC_051413.1:21784336-21784467 GCF_015228065.2 Penaeus monodon
TGACGCAATTAAACGATCTGTATGAATAATGTAATGCATTATGTACGGTGGTTGGCTTTTAATGTTATTTAAAGGTCCTCGTGAGTGCCTTTTTCCTTCCTTTTTAAATTATTTTTGTTCATTCCCCGATC
>NC_051413.1:21785169-21785406 GCF_015228065.2 Penaeus monodon
TTCCCTCAACACTACATCTCTATCTACCTTTGTATCGCCCTCCTTCTTCTCCGCCCCCCTCTTAATCCTCTCCTATCCCTCCCTATTTCATTTCTTACTTCCTGAAGCAGAAATACCAAGGCATCAGCAGTCATCCGTAACTTTTTTGACAAAGTGTTACGGAATTAGCTTGACATTGGGACCTTTAGTGATGTAGTCTAAAGGGAAACTATGTTTAGATTTGTACGAATACTGTCT
>NC_051413.1:21786917-21787042 GCF_015228065.2 Penaeus monodon
CGTCTGTAACACACATGCTCATGCATTATACAATCGGTTCGATTATATAATGTAATGCATTGTCGGCAGTTCGGATTACACAT
Source organism: Penaeus monodon (assembly GCF_015228065.2). NCBI lineage: Eukaryota > Metazoa > Arthropoda > Malacostraca > Decapoda > Penaeidae > Penaeus > Penaeus monodon. Next base: position 21,787,001 of record NC_051413.1, read on the forward strand.
ACGTTATGAATGCCGATAGGTGATTTTCTCTCTACTCCATTT
>NC_051413.1:21788288-21788519 GCF_015228065.2 Penaeus monodon
CCCCCTCGCTTCCACCCCCCGCACCTATCTCTCCTTCACTTATCACTCCTCGGCAGCGAAGGCAAGGGAAGACGCGTCGTAGGAGCGAGATCCTCCGTCCGAGCGTGAAAGGCCTCGGGACCAGCCGGGAATCCTGGGAAAGCTCGCTATTCTGGGAGGATTTATTGAGCCGCCGCCACGGACATTTTCCCCGGGAGTTAGCGCCGGAGGAAGCACATCCCTCGGCGCGGA
>NC_051413.1:21788934-21789005 GCF_015228065.2 Penaeus monodon
GGAGAGATTTCTGTTGAGATACGCATTTTACTACTGCCATAGATTGTGTTTTTTATGGCTATCCTGTAGTC
>NC_051413.1:21789099-21789910 GCF_015228065.2 Penaeus monodon
AGTTAATAACCTTCAGATATCGCCATACTAAGATAATCGTATATTCTTGAATTTGTGGAATAGGTGTTGCCAAAAAGCGTAGAAAAAAGTATAGTGCGACAAGTGAGCAGAGAGCGTGGCTTGGGAATCGGCAACGGGTTGGGGGAAGGGAAGGGGGGGTGAATAAAAGGCGAAAGAGAGATAGAAAGTGCTATTCGGGAAGCAGAAATAGAAAGTGCTCTTCCCCCGATGTTCTATAGTCTGTTAATTTCGAACAGAGACTGTTGGATATACTGAGCTAAGTAAGGCTCCATTACGGCTGGCGTAATAACTTGCAAAGAATAATCACTTCAAATCTCAGTGACCTGCAAAATATACACGTTCCCTGGTTTTCTTTTAGTGTCTTCCCATCCATAAAAGCACCTCAATTCGTGCCTTGATTATTCAGTACGTTATTCAAGCCTACATTTACCGTGCTCTACAGCAGGCGTGTCTACTTTCATGAAACAAATATGCGAACTCGTTCTTTCACTCACTTTAATACTTAGCAATTCTGGTACTTGTACCTTATCAGTTTCCGCGTGTTTTGAAGAATCATGATAATGTTTAATTGGCAAAGACTGTAGTTTAATATCCTACACGTAATACACTACTGGGTATATTCACTATGTCAGACGTGAGTGGTAAACAGGAAGTTATGACTTGGGTACTGGAGTTGCCTCAGATACTCAAGAACTTGGGTGAAGTCAGATACCTAAGGGACCGACCTCCTTAATCCTCTCCCTCCTGCAAATCACGTGTGCATCCAGTTTCCCTTTGTCTGTTTGTCTGT
>NC_051413.1:21790124-21790972 GCF_015228065.2 Penaeus monodon
TCCGCAGTATATGAAAGAAAGGAAGATGAGGCAAGGAGATTACATCTGGCGTGTAGGTCTTAAGTTCCTTGATATAGACCCGTAATGTGGTTCCAGGTAATGGGAATCGGCCCGTGATTAAAAAAGGGCTTTATGGAAGGGATGATATAGTAGACCCCTATGACTGATGGTAATGAAAATGTCTGACAGCATATGCCCGTGGCTGTGTATATGAGTACGGTAAAAAGGTGGAAGAGACGTGTGTTAAGCCTACTTATATGTGTGAAAATTGTTAGGCGTTCTTTCAAGGTTTAGACGCCATGTTTTATATAAGATGGAACTACATTCAATAATTTGTTAGAATATTTATGTCATAGGTGATTGTTAATTGTTATTGATTTTCAAACGTTACAACATCAAAACATATTTTGGTTTCTTAATAATTTTATTGACACTCTGTTCATGCAGCAAAACGAAACCAAATCCAGGAATTCTTCGTTTTAACTTTTATAAGGATTGAAAGGGAAAATGCCCACACACACACAACGTTGTTTTTTTTCTTTCTTTTTTAAAAGTAAAATATGTTATTAAAACGAAACACTTTCCTTCATGAGAAAGAGCTTCTGTAATCCTTTACTTCTTTATTCTGCTTCGTCTCTCATACGATGTGGAGTTGAAATATACGTAGGTGTGTATATTTTTAGTATTAGTATTATGAACGAAAACGTCTTAAAAGAACATACAGGAAATATCTTAAAAGGGTCCTCTCTCATGCAGGTAAAGCTCTTATTAAAACATACAAGCACCAAAGGACATCATTCCCTTTGACAACACATCTTAAGCTAATGTGTCATGATATGGTTGAAAAA
>NC_051413.1:21791309-21791392 GCF_015228065.2 Penaeus monodon
ATATACAATCATACCTGCACGCAGATTTTAAACACGAGAGCAGAGAGACAAGACTATAGATACAGATGCATAGCTTGTCACGC
>NC_051413.1:21791616-21791814 GCF_015228065.2 Penaeus monodon
CTCCATATTTGTAATTGCATGCAACGAAGCTTATTAAGGCTATATATGCTTTCTTTTCAGATAGCACAGACTTCTTCTTTGGCTCAATAACGAGACCAGTTCTTTTGACTTCTTCCTTTTTATTAATCATCCGGGAATAGCATCAACATTTATCAAAAAATTAAAATGAATAAAAATTCACAGTTACCTCTTTTTTAC
>NC_051413.1:21792062-21792277 GCF_015228065.2 Penaeus monodon
GGAGCAATGCCTATGACCACGTGATTTCTAAGGAAAAAGCGGCACCGCAGAGATCGTGCACAATCTCCACAAAGAGCTTAAAGAAACAGATCTTGGTTTTCCATAAAAAACTGCCAAAGACTTGCTGAAGACACAGACTTTAGTGACAATGTGATAAGTCTGTTACCTGCGTAAGTGAAAGTGTAAGAAAAGGGGAATATGAATGAAAGTGTTGA
>NC_051413.1:21792384-21792985 GCF_015228065.2 Penaeus monodon
AGCTTTCTCTGCCTAATCTCAGGATACAGGTGCCATGCTGATACGATACTGGCGTCTAGAAGTGGGTTCCAATCTCAGGTATTTATATAATAGTGTGCCCTCTAAGTCTAAGAGAGTATGTGAAACAGCCACAGAAAATTGTAGTCTCGTAAGCCTAACTTCAAACATTGTATGTGTCCAAACTATCCTCTCAGTAAAATCCGTAGCCAGTTCCCTGTTAGAAAAATCCCCTTTTGATTAATGAACAACTAGTGTGCAATTTCGTGTGAGTGCGATCTTCCCCTTGACGTACAGCCGGAAAAAGAATATTAAAATCCTAAAATTACGCTAGGATATAAAAAAGAATGCAATAAAAACTCCAAACCAAATAATCTACCTGGTGAATCTTTATTAAACAAAATGAAAAATACCCTCTGCCGAAATGCTGAAATATAAATACAAATTACTAATAACAGTGATATAGAAATACAGATAGCTAGTGTCGAATGAATAATCAGTAGAAAGCATAGAAATAAAAATAAAAGGCAAACAAAATATGAGGCACTAAATATGATTAAGACGCAAACAAATAAAATACAAAAAGTAATGCTTTAGTAAAATG
>NC_051413.1:21793121-21793297 GCF_015228065.2 Penaeus monodon
TGTAAGTTCACGCCCAATTCTTAGCAAAATAACAACGCAAGGAGAAAAATATTGAAAACATGAAATTATGTAAAAATCGGGAAAAGATATAGGACGGTGTGAACTTTGTTGACAATTACGAACTAGAGAGTTAAGGCACAGTTTGTGGGTCAGTTGTAGATATTAGTTTAGTGCTT
>NC_051413.1:21793368-21793977 GCF_015228065.2 Penaeus monodon
GTGTGTATCATACATCGTTACTTTTACCATGGTTTAGATTTTCGTATGTTTATATTTTTTTCCTTATGATACAATGAATTAAAATGAGAATGTTTCGTATCCGCGATGAGGTGCAGGTGGGTACAGCCAGATGTAGACGAGAATGAGACATACCCAGACCGCTGGTGTCGCCTTAATCAAGCAGCACAGGTGTTTAAGTGAGTAGCCGCCGTGAGTTACCCTCTAGCAATTGTCGCTATGCCTAATACGACAAAGGAAAGCTTGATATCCGATCATTTCAGTCATCATAGACAAATTCTGGATTTTATTAGCAGAATAGTCGTATTGTATGTGCTACGAATGTTTGATTATGACTTTAATTTCCAGAGGCTATATAGTGCTGAAAAAATAGAATTTGGCACGCAGTGCAGTAATAAAATGGCATTAACTATAAGTTGGCAAACGATGTTCAAAAGGCTGTCGACCCCTAGTGTATTAGGTCTACAAGCTCTGATAATCTAACAAAGCTTAGGTTAGTCATATAGAGATAACGTTTTCTGCGATCACTCATCGTGCTCTTTATTCTTTCAGTTAGATTAGAGGGTAGACAATTATAGTTATTACTCTTGG
>NC_051413.1:21797185-21797566 GCF_015228065.2 Penaeus monodon
ACGGACATGCAAAGCCTTTTTTCATCCGACGTCATCAGGATCCTCATTTCCTCCCTAAATGCCCATGAGATAAACTGGCGCAACATGAGGGACGCAATACCACAGCCTTTAATGTTCACTCCCACAGAAGCTTACTACTTTTTTTCATTTGTTAATTTGTTTATGAAATGGAACTATTCCAAGCTCTCTCTAGTCCTCAAATGATGTAAAGTGGTTACGCATTTTGTACGTATTCGTAAGCAAAGATATTAGAGAGACTATTAAAATGTGTAGTGTCTCTATCTAAATTTCTTTTTGTTTCGTATGGAAGTTGGATAATGTGAATGCATTTGGCACAATGCCCTATTGACCTTACATCAATGACTTTACGAATGGGCCAAC
>NC_051413.1:21797592-21797766 GCF_015228065.2 Penaeus monodon
GTTAAAAGTTTGAAACATTAAAGTCAGCTAGTGGTAATGGATTTTGAATGTGTTTTTGTTAGGAAATGACTGACAAATTTTCACGACAATCAAATGCAATTACAAAGTCGTATGTTCATAGAACGCACATCAGATTAGATGCTGATTCTATACTAATTAATCAATCTATTAATG
>NC_051413.1:21798116-21798700 GCF_015228065.2 Penaeus monodon
TAATGTGGTTTTGAATCAGACTATACTTCTCACCTAAAGACAACACCAAAATAGCCTCGAGAATATATATATGTTTGTATATACAGTACACTAACTTTCGTATTGCTCTTGTGAACTAGATTCCAGGATTTATAAAATAATAAGTGAACACAAAACGTGATGTTAGGTATACTAGGAACTCTTACATTAGTGCTAAATGGAGATAAATAAGGTTATTGGTACTAAATATGTCTATAAATCAGATAGTCATTAAAAAGTGCCTGATTTTATGGCTTGTCTAACCTCACTGTAGTATGGGGCACTTTCTCTTATATAACACAGGCTCCCCGCCGCCCTCCATCCCCTGGTTAATTAATTGCACTCTTCCACTCTTCTAAATTTTCTTCCTGTATCCATTTCGGTTTAGAGTCTAGTGGGAAGTTTTAGACTGACCTGAACTTCGCAACTTATTCCTTTTATTGGATAGATATTCATTCCATCTTATATAGACGAATATATATACCGGTAATGTACCCTGCTTTACGCGTTAGTGAATTACAGCATACGAGTATCCGAAATCCACACTCGACTCGTTCTACTTCAAC
>NC_051413.1:21798722-21798908 GCF_015228065.2 Penaeus monodon
GATCCCATTTTCAACGAGAATCATCCTTGTCACGGTACGATGGGTCTTGATTAAACGTGGAAAACAACTACTTTGCTCTAAAAAACGCCGCATTTCCAGACAAACAGATTGACAATCCGGAAAAAGGAGAAGGAGTTATGCTGATGAGAATGTAATTTGCAAGGGAAGGACGTAAGCTGTCGTTCA
>NC_051413.1:21798940-21799215 GCF_015228065.2 Penaeus monodon
GCTATACCATAACCTGTTGGCATTCATTACTTATAATGGCCTCTGTTTACGTTAAAATCCTTCCGCCCTAATGTTATTTCCATTGAATGTGTACGAGGGAATAAAGAGGTCTTATGGAAAGAAGTTGTAATTACGATTGCATGAGATAAGATAATAAATTCTTATACAATCTAGATCAGGAAATGAGTACTTATGATAAGCGGGTATTACGTGATATAGACCAGAGAAACCGCTGTTCAACATGAATATAGAAATTAATATACAAGAAAGCGCGT
>NC_051413.1:21799525-21799857 GCF_015228065.2 Penaeus monodon
ATCACTAAATATAAAAGATAATTATATGTAAAACCGAGAAACATGCACTATGAGGTAAGTACCATAATCGACACGGATGGCAAAACAGATGGTAGCCTTAAAGGGCTGGAAACCCACACTAACAAACCCTAATGCAATGACATCAAAGTGTACTCGTACACTTTAACTGTTACCCAAACTCGGTCTGAAGTGTGTGCGGGATAACAATGATCGTTTTCTAGGCTGCCTTTCTCTCCTAAAGCAGGTTTGTTGGACACTTTCTTGTATGTAGGGCTCTGTTTTACCGCAATGAGTGGGAGCATTAGGTGGAAATAAAGAAGGGGAGTAGGAAG
>NC_051413.1:21800169-21800739 GCF_015228065.2 Penaeus monodon
AATGCTATGCCTGCATCTATATATTTATGCATGCATATATTAATATCGCACTACATATGCTATGTATATTTACCTATCACTCTTTAATTGATTGCCAGTTTTTTTATTTAAGTTCCTATCTTTTTTTTGTGGACGTGTCTACGTCCTTGACAGCGAATGTCCTCTTTACCCCGTAGGCAAAGCAGGAGAAGAAGGCCGAATGACCCTCGGGAATTTAGCAAAGCGTGCAAACGTATAAACCTTCACATCAGGCGAAACGGCGCTTTTGTGTGCAAGCGGCCGGCGAGACGTTAAAGCAACGGGCAAAACCTCTTGACGTCACTTGCGGGTTTGTTACTTAATGTTACTGCAGGCCGTGGCTGGTGGGACGACTCTTAGCAACAAAGGCTATATGCAAATAGGCAGCGGAGCTCTCGTATAATGTTTCCTTCACTTGCATTCGCAGAGAAAAAGAGGAAATATATTCATATCGTGATTTCGGAGACGGGGTTTTGTGTCTGCCTTGCGTGACGGTTTCTAAGAAGATAAATAAAAATGAGTGTTTGGTCTTTAGATATGTGCACCTCTGGT
>NC_051413.1:21800777-21800967 GCF_015228065.2 Penaeus monodon
ACCTACTGATAATTGGGAGTGAACATTTTATAACGACGTACCTTTTCAACACAGATTGAGGAATAGATAAAATAGCTGGGATGTTTTTTGTCGGATTATGCTCATGCAGTTATACATATTGCTTTAACATTTAATCAAAATTTCCTTGCTTGTACATGTATATATGTATGTGACTTTGTGTGCATGTGTG
>NC_051413.1:21801719-21801824 GCF_015228065.2 Penaeus monodon
ACACACAATGAACAATGAGCGTTTTCTAGGCTGACTTTTTTCTCCTAAAGCAGGTTTGTTAGACACATTCTTATATGCAGAGCTCTTTTTTCCGCAATGAATGGG
>NC_051413.1:21802395-21802978 GCF_015228065.2 Penaeus monodon
GCCAGACAAGAAATTCAGCCATAAATACAAGGATGAAAAGGTATTTCGAAGGACCCTGTATGAGTCAAGATTGCGTCTCTGTCTTGTTAGCATTATATACACTCCTTTGTGCGCCCGTCTGGCACTCGCCCAGCGGCTGACGGGGCGGAAACGTGGCGATGAGAAGCAAGCTGTGGTGCCAACCAAGGGAGGTGACAGTGCCATTGGTGAATATAGTGCCATGTGGAATAGAGTGATTTGCATGAATATAGTGTCCCGCGTGATTGTAGTGATGCGAATACAGTGCTATGAGTCGATAGAGTCTATAGATATTATATCAGGAATACAGGGTGGATACAGTGCCATGCGTGAATAAAGTGCCAATACGGTGTCATAGGTGCAGTGTCACAGACAAGGTATGTTATTGTTGTATGACTGTGATCTTCAGTAGAGATTAGATATTAAGTTACTGTTTTACTGAAAAGCAATTGAAATAGAAATTATGCTGGGATGTGATTTTAGGCTCTGTTAGTTGACTTCTGCACACTGTATTGCAGCTATGCGTGCATTGTAGTATGATCTTGAAGTTATCAACAACAATAGA
>NC_051413.1:21805035-21805587 GCF_015228065.2 Penaeus monodon
TTTGCTTGTGATGGCTCATTCCCCAAAACCGATGAAACTGAGATCCGTGCTCTAGTGAGGAAGGAAACATCAAGGAAGTATAACCTATCTTGCAGGTCCGCCTTTCTCTTGTCAAACCAAAGGGCAGAAACGAAGTCCCGTTTAGTTCTTCACGAAAGGACCTGGCCAGTGTTCTGCATTTTTTCTCGAATTTCTGCAACCTGAGTTTACTGATTGCTTTGCCTCTTTTGTGTAATATTTCCACATTTCGTGGTTTTATCCTCAGTATGATTTTGGGGTTAGCTTTTAATCCGATTTTGCCCCTATTATACTTACCTAGGCACCCTATGCTTTGTCTATATTGTATATAAATATTAATGCTTTAACTAGCTTTGAATACAGATATTAACAATTAAAATCAAATTAAATCTATCTCTGGTAAACGCCAACACTGAAGTTCAATGTTGGCCTCTGCCTGTTCCGATGCCTTCCTTTTGATGGTCCAGTTGCGGGCATGGAGGGCAAAGATCCGCATTAGGGATCGAATGATCCAAAGCAAACGCAGTCAAAGGC
>NC_051413.1:21806650-21808769 GCF_015228065.2 Penaeus monodon
TAACAAGGCAATATTCTCGTATTGCCGATAAAAAAGAAACGGCAGAAAACCAGTAATAAAGAAATTTGCCGTAATTTGAGGATACAAGATATATATTAAAACACCCTACACCCTCCTCTGAATGCAAAAAGCTAGTTTCCACTCCCAAGACGGGGGTAACATAGAACCCAAATGGACACAATATTCAGTATAGTATGAAAAAGAAATCTCTGGTTAAAATTGTCTTGTACGTGAATCAGTACTTTAAAGAGAATTGGCTGCAGAAAAGAATAGTTTATGAGTTAAGATAACTATGAACTAGAAAGGCCGTGAACAAAATATTCATAAATCCTGAACATAACTCGATTCAAATAATATATCATAACGTTCTGGAGACAAAATTGAAAATCCACGGGTGTTTAAGTCCTAGAGTTTGAAATTCTACGGTTGTGAAGTAAGAAGAAAACCGTAGAACGCGGACTAGGCCATTTAATGAGGAAGAAAACAGAATTACGTCTCTACTTCGTTTAACAAGAAAAGGGCGGATCAGCAAGATAGTTTATGCTTCTCTTTAAATAATTTCCTTTTTCTCTAGAGTCATGTTATGGAAACCGTAAATTGTACCTGCGTTTGTTATCATAAATTAAGAGTCAGATAAGTATATCAAGGTTAGCATGAAAAAAATTATATATCTGTACATACTGATAGAATTTTACATCAGGAGTAAACTTTGTACGTAGAAGCTTTTTTGAGGTTTAGTCACTTTTACTTGAATCTTCTTAAATAAATATATTCTTAACGACAGCGGACTATGGACTACTTTAACTTTATAATAAAAAAAGACCAAAACTTCTTGATCTTGGCTCCCTTCCACAGACCTAAGTTTGAACTTTTGTTTTATCATCATACCCTTAAAGCTGTAAATGATGTTATATCACTGAACAATTTGAGTAAGAAAGCTATTTGCAAACAGTGCCAATATGAATCAATCTCTTAATTAATGAACCATATGTAACCATGACATACATCAGCTTGCTTTGGCAGCAAGAAAATCAAGTGGAACAGTTCCATCGAAATGTCCACTACTGTCTAACTTCCGATAACTTTACGATCTTGGCCCTAGAAATGTCACGGTAGGTTGCCTTTACGTCAGACCGAGGTAGTTAAATCTGGCAAGTAGACTCCGTAGACTTTAGTCGTCGACGCTGATTGGTTAGAAAACCACTTCGGGACGGCTGCCACATGCCAAGGAGGTGTAGCTGATTCCACGCTCTCCTTGTTTTATATTCCTTGATCCTGTTCAACTTTTCAGAGTTAATGAGAGTGTCCTAGTTTACTGGGAAACTGTTTATTAACTGTGTTTTAAAATAAAACTTAATTCCGATCATGGATTAGGACACTAAAGGAAATATTGGTACGATTTTGACAAAAAGACTATACGTTTTATCTAATCAGATAATTTGCTTGCAAGTCATAGATGATATGAAAATAACAGGAGAATTCAAATATAAACCAAGTATATGCGAAAATATAGTCATAATTGTCTTTTGTTGCTGGTATGATATGATGCCTTCACTTCCATTCGCATTCCTTAAATAAGGACATAGAAATAGGCAGACACAGACTAATTGCCTTTGCATATAATTAATATAAATCCAAAGTATGACGGCTTAGTTTCAATCACGAAAAATCATGTTTACAATTTGAACGGTAAATATCTACGTACTTTGACATAGGTAAACAATGACATAGAGTTCTGTATGTATGCATAGACCCTTATATACATACGCATATACCCTCTTTATCTCTCTGCCACCCCCCCACCCCCAAATTTTTCTCTGTATTTCCCGTGTATACGCATGAGAAAGAAAGTTTTTAAGGGAACACACATTCAGTATATAGCACTTTCTCTTATATCTCTACACATTCCAGTTAATCATAAGTCTGACTTCTTGTGATCTCCATTAGTGCTTCCTTCATAACAGTCAACCATAAAATCAAAATGAAAGGAAGATGCGAAATCTGCAAATTGATAGCTTAAATATGCAAAGTGTTCAGCCCATGTATTACACGGCTAGACGGTCTGGCGCATAAATTATTAGTTCACAGTGAGCAGGGTGACGGGAACACACCATGTCCT
>NC_051413.1:21810851-21811698 GCF_015228065.2 Penaeus monodon
TTTATTTGAATTGATTTTTCTCTCTTCTTATGTTTTAGAAGACTAGAGGTTCACTCGGCCTTATTCGAGGAAAAAAATATTAAAATGAAAAAAGAAAAGAAAATAACGTGAAGGGCTTCCTACGTTATTGCTGCTATAAATTTTCTTTACATCTTTTATCTTTGAAATTTACATGGTGATTTGCTATTACGTTTTAGGTCAAGGGAAGGGCCGCTCTCTTCCTCCTGTCATATTTCAGGCAGTAATTCATAATCCGTGCATAAAGTTCTTCCTATTTGTAGAAAATTTTATTCCAAATCTAAGTCCCATTCGAAATAAATCAGTGGGAATAAATAAGACAAAAATCCATTTACAGTTTATCAACGAAAATTATTCATAAATCTTCACAGGAACCCTCTCGCAGGATCTCACCCCCCCCCCCCTTTATCCAAAACCCATTAACTCATCCCCTAGCCCCGCCCCCTCCCCCAAACTCCATTAACTCCTCCCCAGCCCCGTCCCCCGTCGCCAAACCCTCTTATTCCCACCCTCTCAAACTCCTCCCCCTTCACTAAACCCCTCCCCCTCAGACGAAACTCCGGAAACCCTCAAGCTGGTAAAGTTAAGGCGGAAGAGTTCGATTTAGTAGGCTGTAAAACGAAGCGAAAGAACCACAAAGGCCCCGCATTTACAGCACTTCAGCGGCCGTAAAATGTTATAAGATAATACGCCCCGGTATAAATAGCTGACTCGTCATCGAGATTCGTGAAATAGCGAAAATACCTTGAGAGAGTTTCGGCTTAATGAACGCGTCTCCAGTTGCGGTGGAAGGTGTGTTAAGAACACTCGTAAAAAATGAAATGCAAAT
>NC_051413.1:21813583-21813919 GCF_015228065.2 Penaeus monodon
CTGGGGAACAGTGTTTTATACACATTCTAACGTGCTTCAGTGAGGCCTTAAATTACACAATACTACCTAATCCATATGATGCTGTGCTGCCCTTCCCGAGACCGATACTAGAATATTTCCTGTACCCCGTTTTAAGATCTGAGCCAGAATGATATGTGGACAAGGGTTAAAACTACGCGACGATACAGGCTAAAATACTCTGTCTTCCATAAAAGCGATGCAAAAATATGAAAGTTCGGAGGCATCTTCTCGTTTGTTAGAAGGGAGTATTCCAGCAACCCAATATAGAGGAGCTGCCTTTACGGTTTGCTTTCATTTTATAGTGTCATATCGTTT
>NC_051413.1:21814112-21815499 GCF_015228065.2 Penaeus monodon
CCTTCCTCCTGTTAATACATACCTTTATAACTATTTTTCTTTATGAATGCTGGGGTTATCTACATATTTCATTGGATTTGGTTTCGAATACTATATTCCCAATAACCCTTTCGTGTTCATTTTGATCCCAGCACGCCTGTCCATATACGTTCTATATTCCTTATCGAGTAACAGTTGTTCACTACATAAAATGAGGAAACCATCCCAGTCTATATCGTCAGTAATATAAACCATTATAGACAACGAAACGCGGCCCTGAAATACCCTCTATGCAGTATTTAAAACTTAAAACAAGTTGACCGGGTTAAACATCGATTACCAATACTCCTATGTGTATAAACTTCGTACAGTCATCAATATAAGTCTTGCGTGTTCTTCATCCCTTTTCTGTCAATAAACCTTTATTACTGAATTCCTCTTCGTGTCAACCTGACTATCGATCAGACATTCCTAAAAGATTACACTCACTGCTTTACAAAGAATTTTGAGCATAAACTATTACCATCTAATTTGCTATAAAGGGAGGTTATAGTCTTTTTAAGTGGTTTAATAGACTGAAAGATTATGTGTACTTTCTTATAATATGTCCATGCGTGATCACTTTGACTGTTACATTAGAAGTCCATACGAATTACATTTAAATTGATAATATTCAGGAATATTTTCTAACAGACACATTGATCGCCTAAATGAAGTTTAACTAACGTATCACTCATGTGTGTCTAGGGAAAAATAATTATGCAAAGTGGAAATTCATATACAAAGACTATTTCTGTACTGAGACGTAAATAACTCTGCTCCAAGTTCCATTCGCCCTTCTGAAGCGATATTTGCTTTTAAAGTTTTCAACTTACACCAGAATAGCAAGTCTGCAAATATAGCTTCGATATAGTTAATAAAGTCACAGACAAAAATACCTTGCGAATATTTTAATCTATCTTACGTCCTATATTGATAGTCATTCAGCTCTAATATCAAATTAAAACAACCCGACTTAAAAATAATGCAACATATCGATCACCTATGCAACATTATTACGCAATCTCCCCTGTGTTATCACAGACCCTCCTCTCTGCCACCGCTGGTCACCCACACACTCTTCTATTTGTCAAGATAGTTATGTTTACCCTCGGCAAACATCCCCGAAGCATATACCTCTCTGATGTGCTGATCGCATCAGGTTCTCAAGTTACTGTGTGTTTGTGTCTAGTCAACATACATCAACCAGGTCGGAGAAAGGATCCCTGGTTTACTTGATACATACATGGAACCCAGCTGGCCATACTGCATAGCCCCCGTGCGAGGTAAATATACATACACAAGCACGAGCACTACGACAGAAAATGCACAGAAAAAATGGAGTTATGTTGTGTCTTCATAAATACAC
>NC_051413.1:21815729-21816131 GCF_015228065.2 Penaeus monodon
ATTACTTTATCTACCATATTTTCAAAGTTCTTTCATAAAACATTTTAGCTATCATATCTACTAAATCAGGATCACTTTTATTGTAGAGTCTGCAGCTAAATACATGCTAATTGTAGAATCATCGTTCTTTTCATAAATATACTGTGTGAAAACTCCATGTTTCTTAGACCATCACTTATATTCATAGACAGAAATTATGCTTAGTAACATTAACTAGATTGTGGTCAACCTTTCCCTTTCTCACTATCAGACTGAACTAAAGATTTCGCCATTTTAAAGAATGAAGGAGAAGACTGATAGAAAAATATTTTTAGAATTGATTACTCTATAGAGCATTTTGAACTCTATTTGCCGCAATGTCAATCAGTAAGTATTGAATCGTTTTACCTAATTTGTTATACT
>NC_051413.1:21817874-21817988 GCF_015228065.2 Penaeus monodon
TTATTACGGTTCAAGTTATTTATATACGGTTGCAAAGCACACTTAGAAAATTTGAGAATCCCCTCTGGCGGATAGTGAGTGCCCCCTTGACGAAGTCCAGAGTGGTTACTAGAT
>NC_051413.1:21818236-21818579 GCF_015228065.2 Penaeus monodon
TCACAGTTACAGAACTGTGGTTTATTATATTGATAAGGGTAATGATAGGAATAAGAATTTTAAAAAATAAGAAAAAAAAAGTTCAATAAATATATAAAATGAAAGAGAGAAAAATGGTTTTCTCTCTCTCACGCGAACCACGAAAGGTGGTAGTGACTACCATAAAACGCACTATAAAAGGAAATTCAGTTCCCTCTTTCCCGCGATGCCGACTCCCAGCATCCACATCTCCGGCGCCAGACACTCTCGCATCATGCAGCCGGCAGAGGAAGGAAGGAAGCAGGGGATACGGAGGTCGATGGACTTTCGGGAAATGCCGTGCAAAGGATTGTGGAATCTTGTT
>NC_051413.1:21818626-21818690 GCF_015228065.2 Penaeus monodon
TGGTTTATTAGTGACGACGAGGTGGCAGTGTCTGGGGACTATCCGAAATTGTTGAAACGTTGTT
>NC_051413.1:21819252-21819414 GCF_015228065.2 Penaeus monodon
GAGAAGCGCCATGCATAAGCAGCTCTGATCATGCTATTCCAACGTTCCAAAGTCAGACCCTTTCTCCCTCGCCGAGAAAAAGCAAACAGCCAGAAGCGACAAGCTCATCTAGCAGTATTGGCCAATGTGGTTTTCGATCCTCACAGTCTGGCTTCTTGCAAA
>NC_051413.1:21820101-21820375 GCF_015228065.2 Penaeus monodon
AAAAGAACAATAGCAGATACATAATAAAAAAAACAAGAAAGTAAGAGTAAGAGCAATCAAGCAAAAGAGGAAATGCACTCAGTGTTGCAAGATAACATTCCATTCCGAAAGTAAGCAACTACAGCAGCCAAGAAACGGCCGTCTCCTTGCGAGCCAGAAGAGAAGAAAATTGCATTTGTGATTCCAATACGGTTCTGCTTGAATTTTTTGCGGCTACGAAAGCACAGTGGGGGAAGTTGCAAATGTAATACTCTATAGTAGTAGCGAGAACAGA
>NC_051413.1:21821259-21821539 GCF_015228065.2 Penaeus monodon
ACAATTTGTGTGGTACAGTATGCTTTTCATTGCATTAGATGTGCTGCTTCTAACTTTTCGCCCACAATACACTCGGCACACATGAATATGTCTGCATTCATCTGCAAGTCGATGCTTGGTAATGGACAAATTCCAATGTTGCGATATCGTGTTACGAGCTCTTGAAGCTATGCCAGTTAGTGCGTGGTTACATAAGGCTTGCCTTTCTTTGGATTCTCGTATTGGAGAATGAAACATTTCCTTTTCGATTATCGTATTCGTAGTGGTTTTTCAATTCAGT
>NC_051413.1:21821611-21821709 GCF_015228065.2 Penaeus monodon
AGAGAAATTTACACTACTGGACCAACAGTAACAACTGCTAATCTTAGCAACATTGTTTTTAATTCTGCTATCGGGTGAGAATCAGCGACACACGTAAT
>NC_051413.1:21821810-21822067 GCF_015228065.2 Penaeus monodon
CGTGCATGTACACATAAATAAGCTGGGACGCGCACGCACACATAACTAGATTATGGGTCAGATTTTAAACTTGTCGCTCCTACGTCACTGAAATGTGTATATTGCTGTCAAGGGAGAGTTCAATTTTTTTTAACACGACAGGCCCTAAATCTTGAGCCAAAAATACAAAAAAAAAAATGTATTTTCTCATTTTTTCACTACTTCATTCACCTCGACTTTAATACGTTAATTTTGAAACGGTATGATGTAATGGAGGT
>NC_051413.1:21825146-21825422 GCF_015228065.2 Penaeus monodon
GGAAACATCATAAAAATATAAACAAAAATGAGTGTTTTATGATATTGCTAATATTAAATAAATTACAAACCTCCATTACATCATACCTTTTCAAAATTAACGTATTAAAGTCGAGGTGAATGAAGTAGTGAAAAAATAAGGAAAGACATTTTTTTAGTATTTTTGGCTCAAGATTTAGGGCCTGTCGTGTTAAAAAGAATTGAACTCTCCCTTGACAGCAATATACACATTTCAGTGACGTAAGAGCGACAAGTTTAAAATCTGACCCATAATCTA
>NC_051413.1:21825747-21826001 GCF_015228065.2 Penaeus monodon
CTTACAGCATTCTCCGACACCTCAGACACTCTGTTCTCGCTACTACTATAGAGTATTACATTTGCAACTTCCCCCACTGTGCTTTCGTAGCCGCAAAAAATTCAAGCAGAACCGTATTGGAATCACAAATGCAATTTTCTTCTCTTCTGGCTCGCAAGGAGACGGCCGTTTCTTGGCTGCTGTAGTTGCTTACTTTGGGAATGGAATGTTATCTTGCAACACTGAGTGCATTTCCTCTTTTGCTTGATTGCTCT
>NC_051413.1:21827005-21827256 GCF_015228065.2 Penaeus monodon
TGAAATTTTGTTGACTGATCTTTGTTCTGATGGAAAACAAATATGTACAATATGTAAACAAAGCTTTATAACACATATAGGCATACTAGAAGTAAAAATATATTATTTTCCTTTCCTTTATCATTATTATTATTTTTCTAGGTCAATAGCTTCCTTACCCCGATATGATCGAGTTCATAGCCATTTGTATGTCACTTGTTCATTGATTCTCCATATCTATATTCCATTCTAGAGATCCACCTCCGTCTCGA
>NC_051413.1:21827916-21828281 GCF_015228065.2 Penaeus monodon
CCGAAAATACAAGTGTTGTAGAATTAATTAAAATTAAGAAGATATTAACGAACACTTTCTGAAGTGTTTTAGAGATTAATGAAATAAAATGTACGCGTGTTTTTCGCCCCAATTAAAGAAGAGGTTCCAGAACCGTATCATCATTCATATTCATGTATTGTTAGTATAGACAGGAAATGCAGATACTTACCGTCGTTCTGCTAAAATCATCGTTAAGTAATGATACCATTCCTTTATTAAATGATTTTTGGTAGTGGAAGAAAAGTGTTATATCGAATTGTATAATTTTCTGTAGATGTTTATTCTGTTTTCTTTTCTGCTTCGTTTTTTTGTATCTACAAGATTATACAACTCATAACAAACAA
>NC_051413.1:21828849-21829147 GCF_015228065.2 Penaeus monodon
CGCTGAAAAAAATCCGATTTTGATGGTCAGATAACTGGTAAACCTTGGAATGGTTCAGATTGCTGCGCAAAAGTTGAGAGACAGACAGAGAGAGATGAAAAAGGATAAATATTATCCATGGGTTTGATGCTATAAAGGTTGAAATTGAAATCTTGTTTTGAAGAGTCGGATCTTGTTAAAGATGTATAAAGAACACATTTCTTTCTGGGGTTTCCCTTTTTCATATACATAGGTTTCGTCAAAAGAAAATAAGGAGAAAATATAAACATTTGATAAATGCTTATTGAGTTTAGTTATC
>NC_051413.1:21829865-21830481 GCF_015228065.2 Penaeus monodon
AACCGCTCCTATAAGCACGAGAACAGAAACAGACTTACAATAAAGACATAATAGAGAAGAATATTGCATGACAGCATTCACATAAAAAATAACTGAACCATGCTTTCGCAAAGGCATATGCAACTCTGTGTGTGTGTGATTGCTCAACGAAATTTGCTTACGTTCAGTGCACAGCTTTATTGTGCAAATGCAATCGGCCATGAAGGTTCAATTTGCAATGTGAGCAACCTATCATGGCCAAAACCAAAGGGCGTTGTTGGCTATGCCTTTGTCTATTTTTATTTCCTAGCTAACTATCGCGAAAAATAAATCATTCTAAATTCAAACATGAAGTTGTTATGTTTTTTTACAGAAACATGTCAACGTTCTGGGGAAAAATCGGTATGAGAATATCATCAAGTAATTAAGTTAGAATCAATAGTTATTTTAAGTTCCTTTGGGATATGATCCAATTTAAAGTTTAAATTTGTTTTTATAACATTATGCATAGACTGGGTCTCAGGTTTATGATTTTTATGATTACAAACGTTCGATAATATGTAATACTAATATACATAAAAAATTCCTAATTGTAATGACTAGTTTCTCATAATACAAAGAAGTGAAGGCATATCTG
>NC_051413.1:21832237-21832341 GCF_015228065.2 Penaeus monodon
TTTCTTGAAACCTAAGGTCTACAGAAAAGGGCCCAGAAGGAAGTTTGGTCATGAGTCATCACCCGATCTCTAAGAGTGATTATTCGGTGCATAGAGTACCACTC
>NC_051413.1:21833108-21833350 GCF_015228065.2 Penaeus monodon
GAGTAAAAAAGAAAAAAAAAAGTTGATGAGAATGCACCGAAAGTGCTTAGTTACTTTTTCCAACATATAGGACTTTTATTCCCCTTTCTCTTTACCCCATTATTAAGAGACGCGTGTGCATGAATAGGGAAGCCCCTTAGAGATTGTTCTTTTGTCCCAGTATAAAGAAATGGGACTTTTATGACCGAGATTTCCATTTCAAGCTTTACAGGCATCAAACACATTGTTAATAGTCATTTGTG
>NC_051413.1:21833399-21833517 GCF_015228065.2 Penaeus monodon
GCAAAATCTGAACCACACATAAGATTGTTAGTCATATGACATACCATAATGGATCTTATACAGACACCGTTTCAAGAAAATTTCAAACGTATTCGTGTTATTATGGGTATGCAAAGTT
>NC_051413.1:21833804-21834090 GCF_015228065.2 Penaeus monodon
TGTGTGTTTGTATAATGACGCTAGCCATGTATTTTTCCGAATATTGTATCTCCTTCCAGGAGTCTGGTTATAAATCTACGGCTGTCCATCACCCTTTTCATTAAACAGCGCCTACAAGTAATATTTTCGATTTTATCCAGTTACGGGAGAGAGATATGATGTCTGCCAGGTGCTGATAAAATTGGAAAGCTTTCAAAAACATGCAGTGAAACTTAGACATTCAAGGAGCTGGACCTTCACGAGGAAACGCGAAACCATTTTGATTCATAATAGTTCGTGTTGATGA
>NC_051413.1:21834365-21835221 GCF_015228065.2 Penaeus monodon
TTAACAGGTAAGAACGACGTAACTATTTCTCCGATTGGGAAAAGCATGAGAAGTGTCAGTTAGCTGTTTAAGTTACTCACAACTCAAAAAAATTCATTGCTTGAATTTAAAAGATACGAGTAGATACGATTTAGGCTGTTACACATTGCGTTTCCCTGTATGATCGATTGTGTTACTTTCTTTGGTGTTAGTGCTATTCATTAGAAACCAGCTGGAATAATCTTAATACTTATGTTTACTTACTGAATTATTTATCTATTTCAACTTAGTACCTCAGAGCTAAGATCATTATTATATGTAGCACTGGCTTGGCTAATTACTGGCGTACTATTAAACAAGATAAGGATGTGGAATCTGGAAGCAATTAACAGCAATTTTACTTTAATTACTTAACTATTCCTCACTGCCAAACATTTTTGATTCATTTCTGTTAGTGCGAGAGTTATTGTATGCTTTCTCGCAATAAATCTGATTTGATTTGCACTAGGTATTGATGGCACTTGAAGCTATGTTCTGTGAAGATAGATCGGTTGTGACTCTTGTCATTGTCAGAAGAAATAACTATTCGCAAATAACAAAACGAAAACAACTGTTGATGTATATATGTGAAATACTTCATTTACATATTGAAATTGTCCATTTTTCACCAGAATCGTTTTTCGTTTTTATTTACGAGAGGATCCACTCGTGAAGTTTCTCTATTCGTTGTTGATTAACTATGTACTACTGTAACATAAATACTGTCCTCTTGGCAGGGGCGTGCAATATATAATACACCTCTGCCACTTTGTGTCCTGCCGTGGGTGCACATTCGGACTGTAAATTACATATGAAAAATTACAAGCACACAGGCAAA
>NC_051413.1:21838699-21838766 GCF_015228065.2 Penaeus monodon
AAGAATAAAGCCAAGGTACACGGTATATTTACAAAAACAACATTTCGTAGTCTCAAATCAGAAAAAT
>NC_051413.1:21842661-21843039 GCF_015228065.2 Penaeus monodon
TTTTTTCATAAATGACTGAGCATGGAAAGATTATGCATGAAGATGAAGATGATGACGGTGCACTGAGATGGACTTTCATTTACAGAGCTGAAAAACAAAAGAAACAAAGGCTCTCTCATTCTGTCTTTTTATTCCCATCTACTTATCTGTAGATTTTTTTTTCTATCTATCTCTGTCGCGTCTCCTTCTCTGTCTGTCATGATCAACCATCTTTCTAAAGCAAGTGTTGCTAGTGACGTAGTGACTGTAGTCATCGCAGTTTTATTGACAAATTATCATTTATGATTGACATTCTTGTAAATGAGATCGCCGGTTGGTAACGTGTTCTGAACACCGATGTTTTGACCATTTATCAATTTATTGATTTAGCCTATGCGC
>NC_051413.1:21843980-21844140 GCF_015228065.2 Penaeus monodon
AATTTGGACAATAACTATTTAAAGTTAACCTCATATATAATTAGATATCTCAATCACTCAAGTTGCATCATAATGAAGAACATATCTTCATGTAATTTCATCCTCAACAACCGCAACAATATTAGCCATGCATGAACCTTGCAATGTCTCCTGTGACATT
>NC_051413.1:21845583-21845651 GCF_015228065.2 Penaeus monodon
TGAATTGCTTTTAAAGCTCCCTTTAATTATCATGCTGTTCATGATGGTTTCTGAGAGTACTGAAGAGA
>NC_051413.1:21849275-21849509 GCF_015228065.2 Penaeus monodon
ATAGTACAACCAATAATTTTTTTGATTTTCATTCGTACTAGAAAAGTAAATAAGCACACTACACTTGGAGCGAATTTGCAAATGCTCTTCTTGCTGGGCAAAAGTAGACACATGATTTAAATAATTTTCCAAGTCATTACTATGTTCCAATTTAACTATGAATTTCCCTGCAGGCACAACAAATATGTAAATGAAAGAAATATTATCATTCAATTTTGTAACTACGTATGTATT
>NC_051413.1:21850468-21850671 GCF_015228065.2 Penaeus monodon
TTACCCTTATGCTCCAAGTTTAATTCATGTTATGCATAAGGCATTAACCTTCAACCCCCGGTACTCTGCTAATAGAACCTCTTCATTTTTCTTCTGCACCAAACAAGGCAACGGGACTGTCCGTAACACTAGACATCGTATCTTACTTTGTGTTAAGATTAAAATTCCTGGAACTTTGAATAATTTTCCTTCATCATACTGCA
>NC_051413.1:21850909-21851007 GCF_015228065.2 Penaeus monodon
TTCTTTCTTCCTTTCCCTAGACTTTCTCTACACTCATCGCAGTGCAGTAATGTTTTTAAAATAATGATTTCATTAAGGGAAAACATACGCCAAAACCT
>NC_051413.1:21851027-21851443 GCF_015228065.2 Penaeus monodon
CTGAACTACGACGGTCTTCAATAATGGCATAGATAGAGAATCGCTTTTTGAAATCGCGTCTTATTATCTAAAATTCCTTTGAATTATGTGACTGAACCTTCCTACAAATATCGCTTGGGTAGGAGACAAAGCAATATACGAAAAGAAAAAAAGAGGCGAATGGGGAAAGAAAAAGATATATATCTATTTACCTAGAATTTCCACTCCTTATGCTAAATCCCTGCTTGTTTGTCTCCGTGTCAGTCTATACCAATGCGTCAGGGATAGTTCTCGTTTAGAGAATTTGAACTTCCTCTAGTTTCAGTGGAAAGAAATAAAGGTAACATAAATGAAAATGCTGCGACAGAGCTCATTCCTTCACTCTTTTGTCAGAGGAAATTTTCCTCGCTTGCACTTCCCTCTGGTTTTCCTCTGTA
>NC_051413.1:21851954-21852194 GCF_015228065.2 Penaeus monodon
ATTATTTCGAATTCTATTTTTTACGTAATTAATGGACAAACGTTCTTATCAGTTCGTACATGACAGACATGTATTGAATAAAGTGTTCTCATCCCCACAAAATTTAGATCTGCATAGTTAACAGAAATTATAAGCAGTTTGGGTGCGATTACCAATGTAATCGTACCTGAGGGTGCAGTTAGTCAGCACGTTTAGCAATTAATGTAGTTAAAAAGGTCACCCTACTTTGTGTATTTATAG
>NC_051413.1:21853293-21854572 GCF_015228065.2 Penaeus monodon
TCCAGGTTTAATTAAATAGTTCCTTCCAGAATGCCTGTGCCTTTTATACCATTTCTCTGTCAGGCTACCCCCAGGCCTCCTCTTATGACGCTAAATTGCCTTTATTACTCTCCTTGAACGGAAGCAGGTCCTAGATTTTCCTACGGTTGTTATAGGATTCCTCAGATCCCCTTTTTGTGATCAACTACTGCTATAGCTCCTCCCTGTGCGATTTCGGGCTTCTTCAGATCTTCATGTGACCTGGGTTGCCGCAGATTGACCTGGTTTCCTTGTTTGAGGGTGGCTTTCATTATTATAACGTTTGTTTTCTGGTTCCTACAGTTAGTCTCAGTTTCGTAATGGAATGGCTGTATTTACTATGATTTTTCATAGCTACTATAATTTAATATTTTTTTTCTGGAAAGAAAGGGTTTTATTAAGAGTGACTATAAAAAATGTGTTATTGGAACCAAAACATCCATTTACTTACTGCCTACGTCGATGCTTGTGGGGAGCAACTAATCAAGAAAACCGAGGAATGTTATTTCGTTATTACCCTTGTATAGGGACATACTGGTATTTCATTTATCTATGCGGGTACCCAGAGTACAGAATCCCCTCCATAATTAAGATTCTTTCCTAATTCCTCTTCATTGAAAATTCGTCCTATTGGATTTGTAATTCCTTACTGAAATTTCTCAAACACTTGCTCAAGAATCATTACTTTAAACACCTATACACTAGCTCCTGAACACTCGTCGATTGACGACCATTAAGGCAGTTGTCCAATATGATAATATAATTAATTAGTCATCATAATTGGGTAACAACAAAACAGGAGGGAGAGGAAAAGGGTCTACGTAGCATAATCTAAAACTGAAACTATCCATAATCCTAAATCAGAAATTACCTATAACATACCCCTGAGTATAATATAAGCCCTGTTACACTCAAAGAGCTCAGTGCCAGTTCTCCATGGTGGTTTTGCTCGCACATGAACTGATCTCTAAAAGTTTCCCCAAGCAAAACATATGATCGACGCTTGTTATTGTTGTACCTCCTTCGCCAATAATGTAAGTGCAAAAAACGAAATAAAAACGGAAAGAGACTCGACTCGCCTCAAACTTTCACTCGGTTTATTTCAGGGAGTAATTCCAGTTATTTTGTCTCCTTTATCTTCGTATACCATCTTTCACTCATTTCCTCGTTTGAGAGATTCGTATTGATAATGCTGCATTAACTACCCAGCGTCATTTTTAAACGTGATTATTTAATTAGTTTTGTTATTTTCTACATTTCA
>NC_051413.1:21855865-21856414 GCF_015228065.2 Penaeus monodon
AGCTTTTATTGCTGCTCTTACTTCATCCAACATAATTGTAGGTCCTGACAAAGTATCTTCAAAGTGGGGTATACCTCCTCTATTATCATTATATAACATTCTATTCTTTATTTCCTCTATTTCAGCCAAGATGTTGCCATCCTTATCTTTAATGATACTGTTCCTAGAGATCCCCTTCTTGCCTCCCAATTCCTAGATCTTATTATATATTCTTGGTGAATTATCTTTGTCCAGATCTTCATCTTCAACACATTTTTGTACAAGCTATTCTTCTTTTCTTTCTTTACACTTTCTCTTGAATTTATGATCTAACTCTTAGTATCTCGCCGTGTTTAATTACCATCTTCTCTCATCCATCAAATTAAGTATTTCTTGTGTCATCCTTCTTATGATTCTTGCTTTTTCAGGTAATACTTTCTCAGCTAATTCAACTAGTGCTGACTGTAAATTCTTCCATCCATGTTCCACCTCTACACCTTCTGATACATCCTCACTTTGAACTTGGTATCTGTTTTTCACTTCAATTAGATATTTGTGCCTCACCAAGAT
>NC_051413.1:21860586-21860724 GCF_015228065.2 Penaeus monodon
TTCACAACAGTATTGAGATTCACTGATTTTGCTTGGATTTTCACCATCAATACTTTATTAAAAATAGACAGTGCAGTGCTCCCATTAACGACGTTCCTTATTTTTCCATTTGTTTTACTATTCACGATTATACTTACT
>NC_051413.1:21861178-21861659 GCF_015228065.2 Penaeus monodon
CCCTCATATACACACACGCACTGTACCTCCTACTTCTCCCTCATATTATATATGCGTATATTCTGAAAGTCAAAGGAAGGAGCTCGCGAAGGGTAAGCCACAGCCGGCAAGTCCCTAGGTTGGTAGCAAAGGGACCGAGACTGAAGAGAACGCTGGGCTATAGATATCTGTTTCGATTTTAGGTGCCATTCCTGTGCTAGATCAGCCTGCCATTCTGGCATGTTACAGTTTGACAGCGAAGGAGAATTTACAGCTTCAAGTTGACTTCAGTGGTCGCCAGGAAGGGTGACGAGAGCGGATGAGAAACAAGCAAGTGACAGACGTGGAAAGAGCTTGCTGTCGCACCCGGAGACGAACAGATGTGCAGAAACAGGCAAAGGCAGCCATATACATATATGCACAAACGCTTATCCTTAAACACGGGCACATGCTGTTGCACCGACACGTGTATACTTTACATCTCTCTCGCTCTCTCGCTATT
>NC_051413.1:21861858-21862340 GCF_015228065.2 Penaeus monodon
AATAGCGAGAGAGCGAGAGAGATGTAAAGTATACACGTGTCGGTGCAACAGCATGTGCCCGTGTTTAAGGATAAGCGTTTGTGCATATATGTATATGGCTGCCTTTGCCTGTTTCTGCACATCTGTTCGTCTCCGGGTGCGACAGCAAGCTCTTTCCACGTCTGTCACTTGCTTGTTTCTCATCCGCTCTCGTCACCCTTCCTGGCGACCACTGAAGTCAACTTGAAGCTGTAAATTCTCCTTCGCTGTCAAACTGTAACATGCCAGAATGGCAGGCTGATCTAGCACAGGAGTGGCACCTAAAATCGAAACAGATATCTATAGCCCAGCGTTTTTCTTCAGTTTCGGTCCCTTTGCTACCAACCTAGGGACTTGCCGGCTGTGGCTTACCCTTCGCGAGCTCCTTCCTTTGACTTTCAGAATATACGCATATATAATATGAGGGAGAAGTAGGAGGTACAGTGCGTGTGTGTATATGAGGG
>NC_051413.1:21862786-21862924 GCF_015228065.2 Penaeus monodon
AGTAAGTATAATCGTGAATAGTAAAACAAATGGAAAAATAAGGAACGTCGTTAATGGGAGCACTGCACTGTCTATTTTTAATAAAGTATTGATGGTGAAAATCCAAGCAAAATCAGTGAATCTCAATACTGTTGTGAA
>NC_051413.1:21863320-21863387 GCF_015228065.2 Penaeus monodon
AGCAGTGATGAAAGATAAGTTAAAGAATGTATAGAAAAAGAAATGTAGAATAAAGAAGGAATGGAAA
>NC_051413.1:21867118-21867710 GCF_015228065.2 Penaeus monodon
ATCTTGGTGAGGCACAAATATCTAATTGAAGTGAAAAAAAAAGATACCAAGTTCAAAGTGAGGATGTATCAGAAGGTGTAGAGGTGGGAACATGGATGGAAGAATTTACAGTCAGCACTAGTTGAATTAGCTGAGAAAGTATTACCTGAAAAAGCAAAAATCATAAAAAAGGATGACACAAGAAATACTTAATTTGATGGATGAGAGAAGA
Organism: Penaeus monodon; assembly: GCF_015228065.2. Lineage (NCBI taxonomy): Eukaryota > Metazoa > Arthropoda > Malacostraca > Decapoda > Penaeidae > Penaeus > Penaeus monodon. The sequence goes on from NC_051413.1 coordinate 21,867,330, forward strand.
TGGTAATTAAACACGGCGAGATACTAAGAGTTAGATCATAAATTCAAGAGAAAGTGTAAAGAAAGAAAAGAAGAATAGCTTGTACAAAAATGTTTTTGAAGATGAAGATCTGGAACAAAGCTAATTCACCAAGAATATATAATAAGATCTAGGAATTGGGAGGCAAGAAGGGGATCTCTAGGAACAGTATCATTAAAGATAAGGATGGCAACATCTTGGCTGAAATAGAGGAAATAAAGAATAGAATGTTATTATAATGATAAAAGAGGAGGTATACCCCCCTTTGAAGATACTTTTCAGGACCTCAATTATGTTGGATGAAGTAAGAGCAGCAATAAAAGCTATGAAAAAAGGAAAGGGCAGAAGGAGTTTGAATTTGGA
>NC_051413.1:21868349-21868920 GCF_015228065.2 Penaeus monodon
ATTTTAAAATTTTTGCTTCGATTCTGTGATGTAGAAGAAGACCTAACTTCTCCTTAAAATGTCTTGAAATTTTTACAAAAACATAATATATGTTAAAAGTAAATATATAATCATGTAATTATTTTCTTTTTAGTCACTTTGACAATGCAAACATATTTGACGTCCATCCTTAAAAACAAAGCAAAATGAGTGACCTGAACATTCAGAAATAAATAATGTTCAAGGAAATCCCCATTTCATGACTGAGCAAAAGTCAGACAATTAGAAACTCACACTTTTAGTTTGCACTCTAAATTCACCCCTAAAGTTCATCAATTAATACTGAAATATTATCTGATACATAGGATCTGAATGCAATGGATTTCAATAAACAAATGTATATATCCTATGGCTTTTATGTTAATAACATAGTAATAACGTGCGTTTAACTTGATTCCCTCTCTCTTTAGAGAACGTGTATTAATAATTTTGGCTTTAATATTTCATAGTACTTAATGTGTCGTTTATAAAGTGCCACATTAAGCCACACACTACAAAATTTACATGACTATCAATGCATATAACCTTTCAC
>NC_051413.1:21869731-21870186 GCF_015228065.2 Penaeus monodon
GAGGAAGAGGATTAAGGTCTTAGTATGTCTTATTCCCTTAATTAAATTATTTAACCCTGAACACTTTATAAAAGAAACACACCCTGACGAATTCATAACATGAACACTGATAAAAACTACTATACGAGTTCGTCAGGGGGTGTTTCTTATATCTAGTTTTCAGTGGCATATGCAGTAGTTCATGCACTAAAAATAAGACCTAAGAATGTTTTAAATTATGTAGAGAAAGACATACAAAGGGACTCAGGTAAAAACATGAATGTAGAGCTAAAATAATGCCAGAAAATAACAGTTTTTTTTCAACAGTTAATTTTCTTTCATGGTAACACGTGCGTGTTTGGCATCGTGTTATATCGTGCTTTTAACAGGTTTATGACTCGCTCCTTAGTTCAACAGTAAAATATGTGGGTACCTTGCAATATAAAGAAAAACAGACACATTTACGTACATATGTG
>NC_051413.1:21882580-21882853 GCF_015228065.2 Penaeus monodon
AAAATAGCTCCAAGCAAAATGTGAAAATTACGATGAAATTTGTCTTCCCTGTTAAAAGCAGCAGGCCGGGAATTGTAAAAGGAATTTAGAATCGGCTCCGAGAGAATAGGAAATGGAGATGAAGGAGCGAACCGAAGGAGGATAAAAGGGGGTTACAAAGAATTCACACAAAGAGAAAGTTTAGAAATGAGACGATAAGGAGGAAACGGCGTAATTAAGTCCGTGATAAGATAGGAAGACAGAGAGAGAAAAAGAGGAAGGGGGGGGGGGGGA
>NC_051413.1:21882995-21883262 GCF_015228065.2 Penaeus monodon
CTGACAAAACCGAGGGGCAGACAGGTAAAGAACAGAGAAAAGGTACCCATGAAAAAGAAATCCATATTAAAATCAAAAAAAAGGAAGAGCAACGTGGGGGCAGATAATCTTGGGTGAAAAAGAGTGATAACCAAAGCATTCAACGGGGGATGCGAAGAAAAACGAGGGGCTGTGAAGACATGTTTGCTCTCCCGGTGTGCCAGTCATGACGTTTATTTTTAGTAGCATTATCAAAAATTTCAAGTATGAATGTGTTAAAGTTTGGTA
>NC_051413.1:21884035-21884396 GCF_015228065.2 Penaeus monodon
TATGCCAAGAATAACCCCTGTATTTATGAAAATTTATACAGAATTTCCCCCCTTTTATAAACAATCATTATTGTTTTTCATTCCCAATCAAAAAACAAGAGCGTTTTCTCTCACGAAATTGGTCCTGCACACTGTGTAATAAAAAGAAAAATTGTTTTATACAATGCAAACATACATACGGAAATTGCATATAGTTAGGAAAGGGTTTAAAAAAAAAATGTAGTGTCTACATTCGCACAGTTTAACAAAAAAATTATTAAAAGTTGAAAGTAGTATGAATACAGGTGTAGATGTAGACAGACGATAGATGAATCAGAGAGAAAATAGAGATAAGAGAATATCGTACCCTTTCTCTCTTCTT
>NC_051413.1:21887008-21887239 GCF_015228065.2 Penaeus monodon
ATTCTTACCTTTTTTTCTTAGTTCCTTCCCCATAACTACTATAACTCCATGAATTTTTAAACCCCTTTTTTTTTTCAGTATGATCTGTTCTTGGTTCACAACAGTATTGAATTCACTGATTTTGCTTGGGATTTTCACCATAAATCTTTATTAAAAATAGACAGTGCAGTGCTCCCATTAACGACGTTCCTAATTTTTCCATTTGTTTTACTATTCACGATTATACTTACT
>NC_051413.1:21887813-21888203 GCF_015228065.2 Penaeus monodon
TGTACCTCCTACTTCTCCCTCATATTATATATGCGTATATTCTGAAAGTCAAAGGAAGGAGCTCGCGAGGGGTAAGCCACAGCCGGCAAGTCCCTAGGTTGGTAGCAAAGGGACCGAGACTGAAGAGAACGCTGGGCTATAGATATCTGTTTCGATTTTAGGTGCCATTCCTGTGCTAGATCAGCCTGCCATTTCGGCATTGTTGCCCAGTTTGACCAGGCGAAGTAAAGAAAATTTACAGCAAGTTCAAGTTACTTAACCAAGGGTTTTCCCACGAAGGTAATTTACACCCCCGGATAAACCGCAATAATAAAATTTTTAAAAAATATAAAAAAAATATTTTATATATAAAGTATTTAAAAAAATGTTAAATTATACTTTAATTTTCTT
>NC_051413.1:21889721-21889845 GCF_015228065.2 Penaeus monodon
TATTTGCAAGGTTGTTTTAGATTTTAAGCTTCAGTGCGTTTGATGTTTTCGTAAAAAAAAAAAAAATCGTTTCGTTTGTTAGTTATCCAGTGTCGGAAAACTATTTGTGCAATGATGGAAGCAA
>NC_051413.1:21890823-21890910 GCF_015228065.2 Penaeus monodon
CGAAGGCAGCTTAACCCTCTCAAATTTGCTGATAGCACCTACTAATATCGAACTGCCTGAACAACAACAACAAAACCAAAAAGACAA
>NC_051413.1:21890983-21891261 GCF_015228065.2 Penaeus monodon
TTAACGTAGACTAGCTTTAAGCTTTGGACTGACGATAGATGCTGACATGACAACGAACCATGAACCGGACAAATATACAAATGAAGAAATTCACATTAAAACATTGCGTTACAGCAGTGATGCAAATACATTTAGGGCAATAAATATATCCAAGCAAAAATATGTCGAAAGAAGTAATACAAATGTCAAACAGGCTTGGCTATTTTTTTACGAACTGTTCTTTAGGAATGAAAAAAGATAAAGTGAGAAGAGAGAGACCCATAGACAGACAGAGAAAT
>NC_051413.1:21891327-21891525 GCF_015228065.2 Penaeus monodon
AATGCAACTTGGCAGAGTGCAACAGTTATAAAAGGGCAGAATATTATACTTTTCGTCTTGGCTCTCCGCAACTAAACCATTTTAACTTCGACACCCGTGGGAATTCTGTTCGCTCAGATGATGTTTGCTTCATTTTTCTTTTAATTTCCCGCGGTTTTAACTTTTCAGGTTATCTTGACCTTCCCCCATTTTTTTTAC
>NC_051413.1:21892759-21892937 GCF_015228065.2 Penaeus monodon
TCACTGTTCTTTTTCTCTTATTGTTAGATTCACTGTCACACATACACACACATACACGTCGCAGTAGCCCAAAGTATATTGCCGACCTCCTAGCTGTAATTTTTGTGTGGTTTAGCCTCGTTTCTCTGACGGCGTCGCTGATTTTTGTACCTGAGTCAGTGGCAATTTCGTTTGCATA
>NC_051413.1:21893184-21893341 GCF_015228065.2 Penaeus monodon
TTAACCTACATTGTGTCTATACTACGACACATGCTTTATGTATTTCTTAGAAATTTGTCAACATTAATAAAAGTTTTGACAATCTGAGCATTAACTGAGACCTTCAAATTTATCAAAACCACTCACAAGTAAAAGATTACCATTTCTACGCTTTGTC
>NC_051413.1:21893365-21894695 GCF_015228065.2 Penaeus monodon
CGCAGAAATGCACGTCAGGCATAGATATTTCACTATAACTGCACTGTTCACCCTTCTCTCACCATATCCATCTATATTTCCGTCGGGCATCTGTTGACTGATATTGGTTCTGGACAAATTGTTTCATTTCGACCGCCCCTTTTCGACAAAGGGCGGGGAAGAGTTTGAGTGCGTGTGTTCGACATCCATGACATGAAAAGAACTGGGGATTCCGTGGAGAACAGATAATATAAAACATAACGGCCAAGGATAATAAGGAAAGAGAAAACAGATACTTGAGAAATGGAAGATAACGGAATATTGGTGCACTGAACTTGTACAGCGATGTTGCATAGTCTGAGTATGTTATTCGCAAAACTATCGCAAACTGTAGCTCGAAAGGGGAAATGAATGTATTCATTCCTAAAGTTTTAGAGGAAACATTAATGGCAAAGATAATCACGATATCGGCGATAATATAGTTAAAAGTAAACATAACAGTGATGATAGTGAGGATCATATGACTCCCAATCAACAACACATGTCAGTTATGTTGACTTCCTTTCGGGTGCAGAAAATGCCCTGTGAACGCTACCCTGCAGGATCTCACAGCCACATTGCTACCACTGTAAACAAAGAATAAATTAGTGTTTGCTGCGTTGGCGATATCGCAGTATATGTTAATTACAGGGATATTTATACTGTTATCATTGATAGGGACATAATTTGACGAACGATGATGTTACCTGTAATGGTGGTGATATTTATAGTCGCGAAATCACGCAATGATGATAATCTTAACAATGATTATATCTATCGAAAACAATAGTAGTATCAAGCAACGGAATTGCATTACTCTTAACAGAAAGAAGAATGAAAGTAAAACCAGTAGAAACGACAATAAAACAACGGTATTGATTGTTCGCTAACGATAAATACTATAAATACCACAACACATAGACTCTGGAGGCTCCTTCCACCTTTAACTGTCTTTATATCTCTCACCAGTTGACCTCCTTTTCCCAACTTGTTTTATCCTAATGACCTGGCATGACCTCTCTCCTTTCCCATTCAAGAGAGAGAAAACATTGCAGTTCAACAACGTGGTTCCATTAATTTCCTACTCCACTGGCAGCCAATCAGTCACTGGTCAGACTCACGCATGAACTAATCTTATTACTTACTAAAGGCAATTTATTTCAGAAGGGCATAACGTGAAAATGAACAGTAGTTGAAATTCTAAATGTGTTGAAATATACACAATCTAGATATTCGCTGATGAATTGTTTCGTGTTCGTGAAAATGCCACAGATAAAATCAAATATTGCAAAGACAGTAATTTATTAATTGT
>NC_051413.1:21895186-21895652 GCF_015228065.2 Penaeus monodon
CACACAGTCCCCTCGTGAAAAAAGAACAAAAAAAATTAATCACTTTCGTTCTTACTTCAGGATATAAAGCCGTTTCTAAACTGCAATTTGAACAATGCAAACAAAGCACTGCAAATCAATTCAGTTGAATCGTCATTCCGATATTTTATACGATTTTTTCATTTGTAATGCTTTATAGAATATGTAAAGCTAGGTTAATGAAATAATGTACAGTACCAGCTATAAGAAATCTTACTTCTTTGTTCCATTTCATAAACCTATTCATATTTTGTTCAATTTATATCTGTTACAAAAACAAAAACAAAATGTATTCAAAGTCGCTTTTCTTGCGACCTCTGTCCCGCTGATGAGGGAGCTGTAGGTTGTCCATTTCTTCCAATTTATTGACTTTCAGGATAGAACAAATTGCAATTCATAACGATACGTGACTATAAAATGTAAACAAGATAAGATAAGAAAAAGGTTC
>NC_051413.1:21896400-21896600 GCF_015228065.2 Penaeus monodon
ATAGCCGTTTCTAATTTGCAATTTGCAAAATGCAAACAAAGAACCGCAGATCAATTCAGGCTCGTCTTTCAGGCAGCAGCATTTCGTAATGCTTCCCTCGATTGCCTTTTGGCGATGGAAAACAAAGAAAAGCACAAGCAGAACACTTTTTCATAACTAGCATTAAAGAAAAAGACTGAAATCCTTGGAAAAGACATAGA
>NC_051413.1:21896649-21897081 GCF_015228065.2 Penaeus monodon
TCACACGCGAATCCCTTTATTCTAGTTTTACGTGTTTATGAAAACGGACATTAATATTCTATTTGAGATTTGAATCATGCTCAACCCTACAGCACGGACACCCAACCTGAAATTGCGAATGAGTGTAATAAAAAAAAACTATCAGCATAACTTTTATCCCGGTAATATGTACGTGAAATTAACCATTCATCTGTAGGTAAACAGAGAAATGGGTTCTGAAATGAAAAGTTCACCATTCTGCTATGAAAAAAAAACTATTATATGTCTTTAGAAAGTAATTTATATAGTTTATACGAATTCTATTTATATTTTGTTCAATTGATATATGTTACAAAATAAAATCTCGAGCGAACACATACAGTACAACCATAAATGCTATGTAAATAAGACAAAACAAAGTTTCCTTTCTTATATCCAAAACTTTTACGTGTA
>NC_051413.1:21897789-21898050 GCF_015228065.2 Penaeus monodon
CGTGAAAAGAGAACAAAAAATTAATCACTTTCATTATTGCTTCAGGATTTTTAGCCGTTTCTAATTTGCAATTTCCACAATGCAAACAAAGAACTGCAGATCAATTCAGGCTCGTCTTTCACGCAGCAGCATTTCGTAATGCTTCCCTCGATTGCCTTTTGGCGATGGAAAACAAAGGAAGTATTAGCAGAACAACACATTTTCCTTGATGATATTTAAGGATAAAGACTGAAATCAATGGAAAAGACATAGCGCGCGAGC
>NC_051413.1:21898087-21898692 GCF_015228065.2 Penaeus monodon
CATGTGTATGTTCACACGTGAATAGAAATATATCCCTTTATGACAGTTTTGCGTGTCTACGCAAACGGACATTACTATCTATATCATATTTGAATCATGTTCAACCCTACAGCACGGAAGGCCAACCTGAAATCGCGAATTAGTGTACTGAAAAGAAAAATAGCAAGCATAACACCATGACTTCTCTCCCCTTAACGTGTACGTGAAATAAATCATTCATTTGCATCCCGGTGCAAGGGTAGGTAAACATAGAAATCGGTTTTGAAATGAAAATTGCACTGCTGATAAAACAATTGTGCCCTACTATTCTGGAACAATTATATATCTTTAAAGTCATTTCGACAGTTTACACGAGTTCTTTAATTTGATATGCTTTACAGAAGGTGTAAAGCTAGATTAATGGAATAGTGTATGGCACATTTTTTTTTTAAGATAACCTATAACATGATATAATATGTTTTTTTTTGAGCGACCTCTGCCCCACTGATGAGGGATCTGCAGGATATCCATTTCTTTCATGTTAACAACTCTCGCGATAGAAAGAAAATTAACAGTACATGTAATGATACGTGACCATAGAATGTAAATAAGATAAGATGAACTAA
>NC_051413.1:21899422-21899675 GCF_015228065.2 Penaeus monodon
TATAAACACATTCACTTTGTAAAAAGAGAACAAGAAATTGAATCACTTTCATTCTTGCTTCAGGATTGACAGCTGTCTTTAATTTGCAATTTGCACAATGCAAACAAAGAACTGCGGATCAATCCAGGCTCGTCTTTTGGGCAGCGGCTTTTCATAATGCTTCCCTGGATTGCCTTTTGGCGATGGAATATAAAGTTAAGTATGAGTATCATTGATGATATTTAAGGAAAAAGACTGAAATCAATGGAAAAGA
>NC_051413.1:21899767-21900021 GCF_015228065.2 Penaeus monodon
GTGTTTATGCAAACGCATTACTGTCTATATCAGATTTGAATCATGTTCACCCCTATAGTACGGTCGCTTAATTTGATATTGCGAATTAGTGTTCTGAATAGAAACAGCAAGCATAGCAGCATAACTTCTGTCCCTGTCATATGTATGTGAAATAAACCATTCATTTACATCCCGGTGCATGGGTAGGTAAACAGAAGTGTGTTTTGACTGAAAATTGCACTGCTCCTAAAAACAATTGAATCGTACTGTTATAA
>NC_051413.1:21900168-21900716 GCF_015228065.2 Penaeus monodon
TAACTGTCATTTCTACACTTTATACGAATTCATTCATTAGATGTGTAAACTAGGTTAATGAATATACATATTTTCTGAATAACCTGTTATATAAAATCTTAATCGTTTTGCCATTCATGGCCATCATATTTCGTTCAATCTATATCTGTTACAAAATCAAGTACACAATAATTTGCAGTGTTTTTTTCAAGCGACCTCCGCCCCCACTGTTAATAACTTTCGCGATAGAAAAAAAGGTGCAATACATATGAACGACACGTGCCCATGAAATGTAAATAAGATGAGATGGAATAAAGATACCTTTCTCACATCTAATAACCTTTACGTTTATGTCACTATATGGCTGCTATACTTTCCGCCTCTGTACAAGGTGTACTGGTAGGAAAAGAAGCTTGGTATTATAAACCGATGAATATACGGCGATGTATACATTTAAGGCGATAAGTGCACATAATTATGAAATACACATAATTGTGAATACATATGATTATAGAACTGAAATGCCCACAGAGTACTCAATATTATAAATACACGTGGTTGTGAATACG
>NC_051413.1:21900803-21900897 GCF_015228065.2 Penaeus monodon
GCACGCAAATACATATACGGCTATAAATACACATAATTATAGCCACGTAAGACGAAAAAAGTAATGACCAACAGAATCGCATTATATTTTATCA
>NC_051413.1:21900947-21901184 GCF_015228065.2 Penaeus monodon
TGAGTCTTTGAATTGCAGAGAATCGCAAGATGATTGGATGTAAAAATTACATTTTCATTAAATGTCTGTAATTTGAAAATTAACTCTTGATTTTTGTTGCTGTAGTTCTTGCCTTGATTATCATCAGTATCAATTTTTCTTATTATTGCAATGATGATAATGATGATGGTGATTAACACATGTATAAGCGGATATCGCTTGAAAGTGCTGAATGAGAAAGTGGATGTGACCACAAGT
>NC_051413.1:21901592-21902596 GCF_015228065.2 Penaeus monodon
TAATGGCCTTGAGTGGATAATTGTTGATGTTTTATTGTATAAGCTGGCTGTTATGAAAATATCTAATTATATGTTCTCATAATGATATTTTTTGTAGAATTGTCTTCCCTATAGAAAAAGACATCATTTATTCCCAGAAAATATGAAAGTATTAGTCATTAAACATGAAGTAGTTATTAGCATCCATGTCAGAATACATCATTACTTTTTTCAGAGACGGATACCGTTTAGTTCCATAATAGAATATATAGCTTGGAAAACCATAGTATATATCCCATATTATAAGTTTATATCATATCTTATATTTAAGATGTATATCATAACAAACAACATCGTTTTAAACTTGTTCGTCGTTACACAAATGCACACAGAAAAATATAATAAAAAATATTACAGATAAATGTTTAACGTAAACAGTACTGAATTTATCCATTAATATTAACCTAAAACAACCATACATATGTATTAACTTTCAGATCACCAACGTCAACGATAATATATGTTTATATATCATATTTGAAAATTATCATTTGTCATTTTGTGAATGAAATCAACCCCAGTATTACATATTCCAATAAAATATTAATTAATAATAAGTAATGCACATTTTTATTTCTTAAATTCTAAAGACATGGGATTTTCAGATCTACCTTCCAAGAAAACCAAGTTGGGAGAGTCTTTATCAGTTTTAAAAGTTTTCAAGACTGAATGGGGAAGTGGAAAGGAGAAACGTGTATTCTGAAATAACTGATGGCCTACAGACAGTGCTGGCAGCACTTGGGAAAACAGCTTTCAAGATGTATTCTATTTCTTTCAAGACTTTTTTTTGTGGGGTGGGGGGGGGGGAGCAGTAAACGCTCATCATCATACCTTATCTTTTTATCCTAAATTTATTCAGACAATAGAGCAAAAGAGTTATAGGAAAATTATTATATTATTCCCTTTTTGTAAGTAATTCTTAAAATGCTCATACGGGCAAGAAAATCACATATATTAACTTAAAA
>NC_051413.1:21903296-21903700 GCF_015228065.2 Penaeus monodon
TGGAAAAATGCAAACAAAGCACTGCAAATCAATTCAGTTGAATCACGTATTCCGATATTTTATAACGATTTTTTCATTTTATGCATGCTTTATAGAATATGTAAAGCTAGGTTAATGAAATGATGTACAGTACCAGCTATAAGAAATCTTACTTCTTTGTTCCATTTCATAAACCTATTCATATTTTGTTCAATTTATATCTGTTACAAAAACAAAAACAAAATGTATTCAAAGTCGCTTTTCTTGCGACCTCTGTCCCGCTGATGAGGTAGCTGTAGGTTGTCCATTTCTTCCAATTTATTGACTTTCAGGATAGAACAAATTGCAATTCATGACGATACGTGACTATAAAATGTAAACAAGATAAGATAAGAAAAAGGTTCTTATATCCAATAATCCTTGCG
>NC_051413.1:21904320-21904536 GCF_015228065.2 Penaeus monodon
TCTTACTTCAGGATTTATAGCCGTTTCTAATTTGCAATTTGCAAAATGCAAACAAAGAACCGCAGATCAATTCAGGCTCGTCTTTCAGGCAGCAGCATTTCGTAATGCTTCCCTCGATTGCCTTTTGGCGATGGAAAACAAAGAAAAGCGCTAGCAGAACACTTTTTCATAACTAGCATTTAAGAAAAAGACTGAAATCCTTGGAAAAGACATAGC
>NC_051413.1:21904585-21904980 GCF_015228065.2 Penaeus monodon
TCACACGCGAATCCCTTTATTCTAGTTTTACGTGTTTATGAAAACGGACATTAATATTCTATTTGAGATTTGAATCATGCTCAACCCTACAGCACGGACACCCAACCTGAAATTGCGAATGAGTGTAATAAAAAAAAAACTATCAGCATAACTTTTATCCCGGTAATATGTACGTGAAATTAACCATTCATCTGTAGGTAAACAGAGAAATGGGTTCTGAAATGAAAATTTCACCATTCTGCTATGAAAAAAAACTATTATATGTCTTTAGAAAGTAATTTATATAGTTTATACGAATTCTATTTATATTTTGTTCAATTGATATATGTTACAAAATAAAATCTCGAGCGAACACATACAGTACATACCATAAAATGTATGTAAAATAAGACAAA
>NC_051413.1:21905649-21905911 GCF_015228065.2 Penaeus monodon
TCGTGAAAAGTGAACAAATAATTAATCACTTTCATTATTGCTTCAGGATTTTTAGCCGTTTCTAATTTGCAATTTCCACAATGCAAACAAAGAACTGCAGATCAATTCAGGCTCGTCTTTCACGCAGCAGCATTTCGTAATGCTTCCCTCGATTGCCTTTTGGCGATGGAAAACAACGGAAGTATTAGCAGAACAACACATTTTCCTTGATGATATTTAAGGATAAAGACTGAAATCAATGGAAAAGACATAGCGCGCGCGC
>NC_051413.1:21905946-21906589 GCF_015228065.2 Penaeus monodon
CATGTGTATGTTCACACGTGAATAGAGATATATCCCTTTATGACAGTTTTGCGTGTCTACGCAAACGGACATTACTATCTATATCATATTTGAATCATGTTCAACCCTACAGTACGGAAGGCCAACCTGAAATCGCGAATTAGTGTAATGAAAAGAAAAATAGCAAGCATAACACCATGACTTCTCTCCCCTTAACGTGTACGTGAAATAAATCATTCATTTGCATCCCGGTGCAAGGGTAGGTAAACAGAGAAATCGGTTTTGAAATGAAAATTGCACTACTGATAAAACAATTGTGCCCTACTGTTCTGGAACAATTATATATCTTTAAAGTCATTTCGACAGTTTACACGAGTTCTTTAATTTGATATGCTTTACAGAAGGTGTAAAGCTAGATTAATGGAATAGTGTATGGCACATTTTTTTTAAGATAACCTATAACATGATATAATGTTTTTTTTTTTGAGCGACCTCTGCCCCACTGATGAGGGATCTGCAGGATATCCATTTCTTCCATGTTAGCAACTCTCGCGATAGAAAGAAAATTAACAGTACACGTAATGATACGTGACCATAGAATGTAAATAAGATAAGATGAACTAAGGGTTCCCTTCATATGTCCAATAACCCTTCCGTGTAAATC
>NC_051413.1:21907732-21907979 GCF_015228065.2 Penaeus monodon
TCACTTTGTAAAAAGAGAACAAGAAATTGAATCACTTTCATTCTTGCTTCAGGATTGACAGCTGTCTTTAATTTGCAATTTGCACAATGCAAACAAAGAACTGCGGATCAATCCAGGCTCGTCTTTTGGCAGCGGCGTTTCATAATGCTTCCCTGGATTGCATTTTGGCGATGGAATATAAAGTTAAGTATGAGTATCATTGATGATATTTAAGGAAAAAGACTGAAATCAATGGAAAAGATATAGC
>NC_051413.1:21908020-21908315 GCF_015228065.2 Penaeus monodon
TTACACGTGATTAAATGAATATCCTCAAAATCCAGTTCTACGTGTTTATGCAAACGCATTACTGTCTATATCAGATTTGAATCATGTTCACCCCTATAGTACGGTCGCTTAATTTGATATTGCGAATTAGTGTTCTGAATAGAAACAGCAAGCATAGCAGCATAACTTCTGTCCCTGTCATATGTATGTGAAATAAACCATTCATTTACATCCCGGTGCATGGGTAGGTAAACAGAAGTGGGTTTTGACTGAAAATTGCACTGCTCCTAAAAACAATTGAATCGTACTGTTATAA
>NC_051413.1:21908440-21908717 GCF_015228065.2 Penaeus monodon
TTAAGCAGTCATTTCTACACTTTATACGAATTATATCATTAGATGTGAAAAAGCTAGGTAATGAAAATATACATATTTTTTTTGAGATAACCTGTTATATAAAATCTTAATTCGTTTTGCCATTTCATGGGCCTATTCATATTTCGTTCAATCTATATCTGTTACAAAATCAAGTACACAATAATTTGCAGTGTTTTTTTCAAGCGACCTCCGCCCCCACTGTTAATAACTTTCGCGATAGAAAAAAAGGTGCTATACATATGAACGACACGTGCCC
>NC_051413.1:21908748-21909001 GCF_015228065.2 Penaeus monodon
GATACCTTTCTCACATCTAATAACCTTTACGTTTATGTCACTATATGGCTGCTATACTTTCCGCCTCTGTACAAGGTGTACTGGTAGGAAAAGAAGCTTGGTATTATAAACCGATGAATATACGGCGATGTATACATTTAAAGCGATAAGTACACATAATTATGAAATACACATAATTGTGAATACATATGATTATAGAACTGAAATGCCCACAGAGTACTCAATATTTTAAATACACGTGGTTGTGAATACG
>NC_051413.1:21909088-21909182 GCF_015228065.2 Penaeus monodon
GCACGCAAATACATATACGGCTATAAATACACATAATTATAGCCACGTAAGACGAAAAAAGTAATGACCAACAGAATCACATTATATTTTATCA
>NC_051413.1:21909232-21909449 GCF_015228065.2 Penaeus monodon
TGAGTCTTTGAATTGCAGAGAATCGCAAGATGATTGGATGTAAAAATTACATTTTCATTAAATGTCTGTAATTTGAAAATTAACCTTGATTTTTGTTGCTGTAGTTCTTGCCTTGATTATCATCAGTATCAGTTTTCTTATTATTGCAATGATGATAATGATGATAGGTGATTAACACATGTATAAGCGGATATCGCTTGAAAGTGCTGAATGAGAA
>NC_051413.1:21909766-21910773 GCF_015228065.2 Penaeus monodon
GGAGTGGATAATTGTTGATGTTTCATTGTATAAGCTGACTGTTATGAAAATATCTTATTATATGTTCTCATAATGATATTTTTTGTAGAATTGTCTTCCCTATAGAAAAAGACATCATTTATTCCCAGAAAATATGAAAGTATTAGTCATTAAACATGAAATAGTTATAAGCATCCATGTCAGAATACATCATTACTTTTTTCAGACACGGATACCGTTTAGTTCCATAATAGAATATATAGCTTGGAAAATCATAGTATATATCCCATCTTATAAGTTTATATCATATCTTAAATTTAAGGTGTATATCATAACAAACAACATCGTTTTAAACTTGTTCGTCGTCACACAAACGCACACAGAAAAATATAATAAAAAATGCATTATTACAGATAAATGTTTAACGTAAACAGTACTACCAAAGCACTGAATTTATCCATTAATATTAACCTAAAACAACCCTACATATGTATTAACTTTCAGATCACCAACGACAACGATAATATATGTTTATATATCATATTTGAAAATTATCATTTGTCATTTGGTGAATGAAATCAACCCCAGTATTACATATTCCTATAAAATATTAATTAATAAAAAGTAATGCACATTTTTATTTCTTAAATTCTAAAGACATGAGATTTTCAGATCTACCTTCCAAGAAAACCAAGTTGGGAGAGTCTTTATCAGTTTTAAAAGTTTTCAAGACTGACTGGGGAAGTGGAAAGGAGAAACGTGTATTCTGAAATAACTGATGGCCTACAGACAGTGCTGGCAGCACTTGGGAAAACAGCTTTCAAGATGTATTCTATTTCTTTCAAGACTCTTTTTTGTGGGATGGGGGGGAGGAGTAAACGCTCATCATCATACCTTATTTTTTTATCCTAAATTTATTCAGACAATAGAGCAAAAGAGTTATAGGAAAATGATTATATTATTCCCTTTTCATAAGTAATTCTTAAAATGCTCCTACGGGCAAGAAAATCACATATATTAACTTAAAA
>NC_051413.1:21915994-21916183 GCF_015228065.2 Penaeus monodon
CCTCGCTATTAGAGTATTTAACTTCTTACGTTCGTACACAGTTGATAGGACAAAATAGGACCTTAGAAATGTGGTAAAACAGCGTATTAGTAGATGTTTCATAACAGTGGAAATATTAAGCGTCCCAACCATAACAGAGAGAGAAAAAAAAGGACATCGATTAATAATTAATTTTCGCTATTATCCACG
>NC_051413.1:21918350-21918456 GCF_015228065.2 Penaeus monodon
CTACAGACGTAGTAAATAGTAAAACTTAATTATAAAAATCACAAATAATAAAACTGAAGAGATAAAATGTACTCAAAAAGTAATTATGGCAAAATAATTTCACAGG
>NC_051413.1:21919000-21919101 GCF_015228065.2 Penaeus monodon
GCTTAGGGCAGAGGAAAAGGAGTGGAAGAAGAAGGAATGGGGAAAAAAAAGAAAAAATATCACTGAATAGACATGGAATCTTAGGTCTAGGCAGTTCCGAG
>NC_051413.1:21919609-21920058 GCF_015228065.2 Penaeus monodon
CATACGCATGCCTGTGTGTGTGTGCCAAGTTCTCGTAGATGTTATCTAATCTTGTCAGCTGATGGATTCAGATAAAAGAACGAAAAAAATATCATGTTTATATATGAAAATGTCAAATTTGTAGGTTAATCAAATCGTTATTTCCTTTGGTAATGCAAACAGTCGAATGGCAGAGTCAGTGGCAAGCATGCTTAATTATTTCAATTTAGCTACACGTATGATGGGATTTCGTTCCTACTTTATTTGATCACTGACTAAGTATCACCAATGTAATATGTCTCAAAAATCTCTATCCTAAAAATAAAAATACTCCAGGTTCTTGGTAAGCAAACCTATAAAGACAATGATTTGCTGTAATACAAAATCACCACCGTAGTTTATAGACTACTAGGTTCTCACAAACCACTCTCTTCTCATAAAAACAACTTTCCTTGTTCTTATAATTGTTA
>NC_051413.1:21920300-21920568 GCF_015228065.2 Penaeus monodon
GAGAGCGTACGTTTCTTGATTTTTCATAATGAGTAAGAAGAGGATTGGTGTTTGGTTGGCAACCATTTGTTTATACGTAGAAAACACAAAACTGTCATTATGATATTGGGAATGTAGCACCGACATTTTTCCACATCACAGTATGTTACTGTGCTAAGTAAAATTATCATAGCCAATTATCACATGCAGCTTTACCATCACACTTAACATGGATTTTCAGATTTGCTATGTCATTCTCTATTACTTGCAGACATAAAGTTCTAAAATG
>NC_051413.1:21920602-21920870 GCF_015228065.2 Penaeus monodon
ATGAAATGTTTATTATTTACTAACCTATTAAATTTTAAGTTTCCCACACCATCAAACAGTATGCATCTATCCTTATATATCAATTACTTATTGTTCTTTTTCCCAGATGTTGAAGCTTACACACCTAAACCCACTTTTCAAGGGAAAAAAAGCCAAAAATTTTAATTTTACTTTTTTCTGGATATATGTCGTTTATGAAATACTACAAGAAGCTTGTCTCGGAGGAAACGAATTACAAGTGTTTGGCTAAAACATATTTACCTAAGTT
>NC_051413.1:21921088-21921686 GCF_015228065.2 Penaeus monodon
AGGCAATTAAAAAAGGTTACCTGCGACACGCTATATTTCGGGATTAAATGCACTTCGAATATCACTTGAGCACATTCTACAACAAAAAAAGAAGAAAAAGCAGAAAATTACTTGGCTCTACGAGACTTAATGGCCATCTGTACAGGTATATGTGACGTCAATACAGTGAAGAGCATTCATGTACAAGTAATTGATTGCTATGAAACTTTGGTCATTAATGTAACAATCACTTTGTCGATATCTTATAAGAAATCTACAACTTCTCCCGAGCATATAAAATAATAAATGCTATATAAGTGTGTAATATTACTGTATCGCTTAAGTTAAAATTAAATTGCTGTATTACTTTAGCTGGTGGTTATTCTCACGTTTATGCAATACTAGGTTGCATACACAAAATACATTCTCAAGATTGAATATGAAATTGGATGGTGCAGTAGGAAATAGAACGGTTTTTAGAATGCATTTTCTGCCATATTTGTATAAACACTAAATATCGTGAGATCGATCTGATGTTTCTATAGTTGTTCATACCTTTAATTTGGAGAAACAATAGAATATAGTCATGAAAAAAACAAAATTTATGGTCTTAATAATT
>NC_051413.1:21922281-21923241 GCF_015228065.2 Penaeus monodon
GATGATTTTGAAACGAAAGCACCCTAAAGACGTAATGAATCTTGAATTACACAAATTTTATGATAATGTTATGACTTGAATACAAAGGCACTTGCTTGTAAATATAAGCAGATACTTTTCCCAACGAATACATGATTAAAGAGACATGTCCCGCGAAAAAATAGTTCTAGACTTATTTCACTAAATTTTGTAATTCTGACTACAGTAAAACTTATAAAAAACAAGCCATGATAGAGCAAAGGTTTGTGATTCTTCAATCTGCTTCTTAAGATTGAAGCATTGAAAAATAAACCTATGATGTCATTGATAACCTGCAAATACATAAAAGCATGAGCATATACAATGTACCCGAGCTTATTACACATGTACACCAACAAAGACAAAATGCTTTATCAGACTTTTAACTCTAAAAACAGACACAGGCAGAGTAGACAAAAGAGTCTCTTTTTTATTCTCATTCCAGTTTAAATCTATGTTTTTGAGAATTTTGACAATCCTGCTGCAGTAAATTAATCAGTTGCAGTAAATTACAAACTCGAGTTTTCCAATGATGTGCATAAATGTTGAACGAAATATAAAAATCCGGTATTTTGACTTTTCACATAGAATACCAGTTTCTAGTAGAAGGTGGCAGCTGATATATAGACCAATGCTGTACTTGAGACTGACCGCCTGTTTGGTAAAGGGCACACAATTTGGTATAATTGAATTCCTTACAGATAAATTTTAAATACTAAACAGATGAGAGAAGATCAGAATGTACAAATACTCTCTTCCTTTGCGAAAACTTTGTTGCTTAAGTCCCCAAGTTTTCATACATACGAAGAGTCCAATTATCCGGTTCTTATCATAACAAACTTTACGAGAGTACTAGAACGCTTAGGCAATGTTAGGCACGAGTGTTATAACTTGTTGGGTGGAGATGCACGAAGCCTTTGAGTGGATCTTCGAAGCGCTCTG
>NC_051413.1:21923285-21923559 GCF_015228065.2 Penaeus monodon
GATGAGTTTGTTTATCCTTTATTCACTGATCACTCTATGTCTGTCTTTCTATCTTGCTAAAAATAAAATAGGGGTTTCTCCATTAAATTCTCAGATATATTACACTAGCTGGTAAGTATAGCCTAGTTCTTCTGAGTTCCTGTTTCCAGAAAAATAAAATTTTATGCATCATATCTCCTGAATAAGAGTTACATGGCCCAAACTATACGAAGGGTTATTTAGTGTATCATTACTGAAATATATCATAACTCTCAGCGAGACAGGTGGCGAAGAG
>NC_051413.1:21923723-21924388 GCF_015228065.2 Penaeus monodon
AATCTATCTAATAAACACAACACGAGCATAACCAATACAAAACAACCCGCTTATACGGATGATTACGAATATGCCTTGATATTGGAAAACTTTAAAACACACTAGACGTTATTAATCTCTTGCCTTAAGCCTCTCCCCCCCCCACGCCCACCCTTTTTTTCTCAACCCTTTCGCTCGGTCAGTGAGCATTCCTGGATAATGGATAGGTATCGGATATGTTCGAGAAGCAAGAGATCCTCATGAAATATTGATGCACATAAATACACAACATGCAGGAAGGAGAATTTTACGCCGGCTGGGAGCAGGTGGCTGGCCCTATTCCGTGGGGCTTCTTGGGTTCTTATCTCTGTTATTAGCATAATTTACAAGTAATGGTGATACCTCTAGTGTTAAATGAGGGTGATTCGTAATGATGGTGATAATTCTGATGATGGTAACGATGTTATTAGTAACTGAAAATATAAGAGAGAGAAAGTAGTAAGAAACTAATGATGATATGATAAGAGACAGATGAGAAAAAAGATTCAAATATGCAGAAAGATGTCTTCATTTTATGCTCAAGTTTGAGTAAATCTGGAATTTTCCTTTCAATCCGATGAACAGCATGTGAAAGGGCAAAAGGGGATCTCAGAGTTACGACACGCGGTTCATCATTAAAGGTAAAG
>NC_051413.1:21924819-21925072 GCF_015228065.2 Penaeus monodon
CAGACGCAGTCAATGATATGCACAGAATTTCGAAAGATTTCAGGTGGCCTTTGCGAATGGCAGAAAGAGATCTTGAAACTTGGAATATTCTCAGCGCAGGAATTTGATATTCTTTTGAAGTTTGTATTCAGAATATAATAGGATCAATGACAAACTCAGCATGCAGAGGATTTTTTTTAGGAAAAAGAGGTTCTAAGAATAGATTGGTATTGAACAAGGAGGGCTCACATTTATGAACGCACATATATCTATG
>NC_051413.1:21926631-21926820 GCF_015228065.2 Penaeus monodon
CCTCGCTATTAGAGTATTTAACTTCTTACGTTCGTACACAGTTGATAGGACAAAATAGGACCTTAGAAATGTGGTAAAACAGCGTATTAGTAGATGTTTCATAACAGTGGAAATATTAAGCGTCCCAACCATAACAGAGAGAGAAAAAAAAGGACATCGATTAATAATTAATTTTCGCTATTATCCACG
>NC_051413.1:21928907-21929114 GCF_015228065.2 Penaeus monodon
TCCCTCCCCCCTCCTTTTATAGGCGAGGGAAACGCAGGAATACAATTTTCGATAAAAACAAATATCTACATGCAATTTGTTTTAAAATAATATAAAATACACTACAGACGTAGTAAATAGTAAAACTTAATTATAAAAATCACAAATAATAAAACTGAAGAGATAAAATGTACTCAAAAAGTAATTATGGCAAAATAATTTCACAGC
>NC_051413.1:21929654-21929749 GCF_015228065.2 Penaeus monodon
TAGGGCAGAGGAAAAGGGTGGAAGAAGAAGGAATGGGGAAAAAAAGAAAAATATCACTGAATAGACATGGAATCTTAGGTCTAGGCAGTTCCGAG
>NC_051413.1:21930254-21930705 GCF_015228065.2 Penaeus monodon
CATACGCATGCCTGCGTGTGTGTGCCAAGTTCTCGTAGATGTTATCTAATCTTGTCAGCTGATGGATTCAGATAAAAGACGAAAAAAATAGCATGTTTACATATGAAAATGTCAAATTTGTAGGTTAATCAAATCGTTATTTCCTTTGGTAATGCAAAGAGTCGAATGGCAGAGTCAGTGGCAAGCATGCTTAATTATTTCAATTTAGCTACACGTATGATGGGATTTCGTTCCTACTTTATTTGATCACTGACTAAGTATCACCAATGTAATATGTCTCAAAAATCTCTATCCTAAAATAAAAATACTCCAGGTTCTTGGTAAGCAAACCTATAAAGACAATGATTTGCTGTAATACAAAATCACCATCGTAGTTTATAGACTACTAGGTTCTCACAAACCACTCTATCTCTTCTCATAAAAACAACTTTCCTTGTTTTTATAATTGTTA
>NC_051413.1:21930977-21931230 GCF_015228065.2 Penaeus monodon
CGTTTCTTGATTTTTCATGATGAGTAAGAAGAGATTGGTGTTTGGTTGGCAACCATTTGTTTAGACGTAGAAAACACAAAACTGTCATTATGATGTTGGGAATGTAGCACCGACATTTTTCCACATCACAGTATGTTACTGTGCTAAGTAAAATTATCATAGCCAATTATCACATGCAGCTTTACCATCACACTTAACATGGATTTTCAGATTTGCTATGTCATTCTCTAATTACTTGCGACATAAAGTTCTA
>NC_051413.1:21931302-21931559 GCF_015228065.2 Penaeus monodon
ATGAAATGTTTATTATTTACTAACCTATTAAATTTTAAGTTTCCCACACCATCAAACAGTATGCATCTATCCTTATATATCAATTACTTATTGTTCTTTTTCCCAGATGTTGAAGCTTACACACCTAAACCCACTTTTCAAGGGAAAAAAAGCCAAAAATTTTAATTTTACTTTTTTCTGGATATAGTAAGAAGCTTGTCTCGGAGGAAACGAATTACAAGTGTTTGGCTAAAACATATTTACCTAAGTTTACCTAA
>NC_051413.1:21931745-21932302 GCF_015228065.2 Penaeus monodon
AGGCAATTAAAAAAGGTTACCTGCGACACGCATATATTTCGGGATTAAAATGCACTTCCGAATATCACTTGATGGCACAAACGAAAAAAGAAGAAAAAGCAGAAAATTTATTTGGCTCATACGAGACCTTTAATGGCCAATCCTGTACAGGTATATGATGACGTCAATACAGTGAAGAGTCATCCATGTACAAGTAATTGATTGCTTATGAAACTTTGGTCATTAATGTAACAATCACTTTGTCGATATCTTATAAGAAATCTACAACTTCTCCCGAGCATATAAAATAATAAATGCTATATAAGTGTGTAATATTACTGTATCGCTTAAGTTAAAATTAAATTGCTGTATTACTTTAGCTGGTGGTTATTCTCACGTTTATGCAATACTAGGTTGCATACACAAAATACATTCTCAAGATTGAATATGAAATTGGATGGTGCAGTAGGAAATAGAGACGGTTTTTAGAATGCATTTTTCTGCGATATTTGTATAAACACTAAATATCGTGAGATCGATCTGATGTTTCTATATTGTTCATACCTTTAATTTGGAAA
>NC_051413.1:21933155-21934101 GCF_015228065.2 Penaeus monodon
CCCTAAAGACGTAATGAATCTTGAATTACACAAATTTTATGATAATGTTATGACTTGAATACAAAGGCACTTACTTGCTTGTAAATATAAGCAGATACTATATTAATTTTCCCAACGAATACATGATTAAAGAGACATGTCCCGCGAAAAAATAGTTCTAGACTTATTTCACTAAATTTTGTAATTCTGACTACAGTAAAACTTATAAAAAAAACAAGCCATGATAGAGCAAAGGTTTGTGATTCTTCAATCTGCTTCTTAAGATTGAAGCATTGAAAAATAAACCTATGATGTCATTGATAACCTGCAAATACATAAAAGCATGAGCATATACAATGTACCCGAGCTTATTACACATGTACACCTAACAAAGACAAAATGCTTTATCAGACTTTTAACTCTAAAAACAGACACAGGCAGAGTAAACAAAAGAGTCTCGTTTTTATTCTCATTCCAGTTTAAATCTATGTTTTTGAGAATTTTGACAATCCTGCTGCAGTAAATTAATCAGTTGCAGTAAATTACAAACTCGAGTTTTCCATTGATGTGCCATAAACGTTGAACGAAATATAAAATCCGGTATTTGACTTTTCACATAGAATACCATTTCTAGTAGAAGGTGGCAGCTGATATATAGACCATGCTGTACTTGAGACTGACCGCCTGTTTGGTAAAGGGCACACAATTTGGTATAATTGAATTCCTTACAGATAATTTTAAATACTAAACAGATGAGAGAAGATCAGAATGTACAAATACTCTCTTCCTTTGCGAAAACTTTGTTGCTTAAGTCCCCAAGTTTTCATACATACGAAGAGTCCAATTATCCGGTTCTTATCATAACAAACTTTACGAGAGTACTAGAACGCTTAGGCAATGTTAGGCACGAGTGTTAAAACTTGTTGGGTGGAGATGCACGAAGCCTTTGAGTGGATCTTCGAAGCGC
>NC_051413.1:21934148-21934418 GCF_015228065.2 Penaeus monodon
CGATGAGTTTATTTATCCTTTATTCATTGATCACTCTATGTCTGTCTTTCTATCTTGCTAAAAATAAAATAGGGTTTCTCCATTAAATTCTCAGATATATTACACTAGCTGGTAAGTATAGCCTAGTTCTTCTGAGTTCCTGTTTCCAGAAAAATAAAATTTTATGCATCATATCTCCTGAATAAGAGTTACATGGCCCAAACTATACGAAGGGTTATTTAGTGTATCATGACTGAAATATATCATAACTCTCAGCGAGGTGGCGAAGAG
>NC_051413.1:21934548-21935222 GCF_015228065.2 Penaeus monodon
TCACTCACGCACAAATCTATCTAATAAACACAACACGAGCATAACCAATACAAAACAACAAGCTTATACGGATGATTACGAATATGCCTTGATATTGGAAAACTTTAAAACACACTAGACGTTATTAATCTCTTGCCTTAAGCCTCTCCCCCCCCCACGCCCACCCTTTTTTTCTCAACCCTTTCGCTCGGTCAGTGAGCATTCCTGGATAATGGATAGGTATCGGATATGTTCGAGAAGCAAGAGATCCTCATGAAATATTGATGCACATAAATACACAACATGCAGGAAGGAGAATTTTACGCCGGCTGGGAGCAGGTGGCTGGCCCTATTGCGTGGGGCTTCTTGGGTTCTTATCTCTGTTATTAGCATAATTTACAAGTAATGGTGATACCTCTAGTGTTAAATGAGGGTGATTCGTAATGATGGTGATAATTCTGATGATGGTAACGATGTTATTAGTAACTGAAAATATAGAGAGAGAGAAGTAGTAAGAAACTAATGATGATATGATAAGAGACAGATAGAAAAAAAGAATCAATATGCAGAAAGATGTCTTCATTTTATGCTCAAGTTTGAGTAATCTGGAATTTTCCTTTCAATCCGATGAACAGCATGTGAAAGGGCAAAAGGGATCTCAGAGTTACGACACGCGGTTCATCATTAAAGGTAAA
>NC_051413.1:21935648-21935881 GCF_015228065.2 Penaeus monodon
CTTTTTTTTCTCTCTTCAGACGCAGTCAATGATATGCACAGAATTTCGAAAGATTTCAGGTGAAAGAGATCTTGAAACTTGGAATATTCTCAGGGCAGGAATTTGATATTCTTTTGAAGTTTGTATTCAGAATATAATAGGATCAATGACAAACTCAGCATGCAGAGGATTTTTTTTAAGGAAAAAGAGGTTCTAAGAATTCAGACATTTTGGTAGTTTGACGACAACTGCGC
>NC_051413.1:21936530-21936777 GCF_015228065.2 Penaeus monodon
TTTGATTTCCCGTTGTTTCTAATCAAAGGACCAAGGAAAGTTTGGCATCTCTTTGAAGTGTTATAACAAGGCGAGTAAATTCCACCAAACATTATACTGAAGTTAAATATCACGCGATTTTATTTCAGTAAATATCATGACAATACTCGTGGGTTCTGATAATCATATCAAGAAATTATGGCAAGTATCATTCGGGGAGTTATTTTCACAGCAATGACTACTAAGTGAGAGCAGTATTAGTTGTAGG
>NC_051413.1:21936925-21937092 GCF_015228065.2 Penaeus monodon
TATGTTGTCAATCATACCTTTTGTGTCAATCATACCTTTGTGTTTTGATATCATCTTTGTTGTCAAAGATGCCCATATAGAAGCGAAAATAAGACATATGAAGGGTAAAAAAATAAAATTAATAAAAAAAATCGAACATAGAGTTTAAATCAGTTAACCAAACACCA
>NC_051413.1:21937250-21937411 GCF_015228065.2 Penaeus monodon
GAATGCTCACCTCTAAGGATAATCTTATATGCGAGAAGTGGAATCATGCATGTATTGGTTTATTAATGAAGGGATAATTCTGATGACGTCTTGACATCGTATTTCGTGAGAATTATTGAAAATCCATGAAAATCCGAAAGCGTCAAGTATGTGTGTGTGAG
>NC_051413.1:21938871-21939327 GCF_015228065.2 Penaeus monodon
ACAGCAACTGCGAATCGAGCTGAATCTCGGGTACGAGATTATTTTGGGAAAATTTCTTGTGGTACTAGAGCTCTTCCATAGAGATCCCGCAAGATTAAGCACTCTATGTATCTCACGCAAATATTTACTGAAGAAGAATTTCATATTTTCAGCGATGTGTTCCAGTAGTCGTAATTTTGCGTCGGAGAGATATTTCATGATTCACAAAATGAAATTCGTGCTCGGAGTTTGTGTCTGGCTGTCTGTATAATAGAAAACGGGATGCAAGAAATTTTGCAAGAAATTTTCTTTTAATCCAGAATATGTTTTAGAAGTTCGTTACTTTTACAGTACTGCAAAAAGTACTGAATGATAACAGAGCACTATATAATTAATTAATCAGGGGGATTATTGAAATACGTAGATAATACCATAAATTTTTCGTACCACGCACCAACTTTAACCCAACAGAAAGTG